>NC_051443.1:21237513-21300444 GCF_001649575.2 Kryptolebias marmoratus
CCCACACCACCTCCAGCACTTTTAAAGAAATGGCCATTTAGATTAAAACTATTACAAGGACACTTTTTTTTCCCTTTCCTTTTTTTTTTTTTAAAAAAAGAAGAAAAACTCCTCCTCCGCAGTAAAATTGTATGTACACCCTTTAACTTCATTGCTTTCTTTTTTTCTTCCTTTTTGCAGCAGGAGGAAATGAGGTGGAGAAGGATGATTATTCTACTATCTATGCCTAGACACACAGACTTGTGAATAATTTTCTCACAATTGTTAAGCTTTTAACAAAGACATCTCTGCCATATTTTTATGGTTTTAAACCTTGCATGTATGAGTTTTATTTAAAAAAAATTCTCATTGCAAAAGCATGCTAACAGACTTGAAACTACAACAATATTATATGTTCTATTATATTTGTATATTGTATGTTAGAGATCACATGATATGTCCCCATTTCACTTGAGATCTCACACAACATATTTACACCATGTCCCTTTTCAACATAAGAGAATCTTAAGTAAAACTTTGGCATGAGAGTATTTGGCAAGTGATACGCATTCTTTCATGGAATGCTAGGCCTTTTGATTTAGGTTTGCATTTCATGTAAACTGTTTTAACTACTAGTGCACATAACTATGTATAATTAGTGTGCAAGTGACAAGTTCCTGTTGTAGGTCACTGCAGACTTGTAATTACTACTCTGGTCCATGAAAAGCTGTGTCAATTTTGCATTAAATGTATAATGACTGCAAAATGATGAACATAAAAAACATATTTACTTAAGTTGTGACACATACATTCTAAAATAATAATAAACCTTTAAATTAAAATAAGACAGGATGAAAAATTGTAAATAAATGGGCGATAATTAAAACATGGTGCATATTAGAAATTTTCCTACACGAAAACTTAACATGTTCAGAAAATTCAAATGCATAGTTTAGGACTTATCTTGTGAGACAAGTTGAGACCCCTTAGCAAATTTTAGTTGACTTGAGGCAATTCTCATGTAATTATTTCTTTAAATTATGTTTTACAATATTTATCTTTTCTTCTGTCTCAGTGGGAAGAGATTGGGGAAGTAGATGAGGACTATGCCCCTATTCACACCTACCAAGTGTGCCGCGTCATGGAGCAAAACCAGAACAACTGGCTGCACACCAACTGGATCCTGACTGAAGGTGCCCAGCGAGTATACATTGAGCTCAAGTTCACCCTGAGAGACTGCAACAGCCTGCCTGGAGGGGTCGGGACCTGCAAGGAGACCTTTAACATGTATTACTATGAAACGGATGGTGATGAGGATGAAATGGAGGATGGAGGGATGAGGGATGGTGTTGGAATGACGGAGGAGGAAGACAGGGCCATGAAAGAGAACAGATACATCAAAATTGACACCATAGCAGCTGACGAAAGCTTCACTGAGCTGGACCTGGGGGATCGCGTGATGAAGCTCAACACCGAAGTCCGTGATTTAGGACCTCTGACCCGAAAAGGCTTCTACTTGGCGTTCCAGGATTTAGGGGCCTGCATTGCTTTAGTCTCGGTGCGGGTATTCTATAAACGCTGCCCATTCTTGGTGAAGAGTCTGGCGGAGTTTCCTGACACCATCCCAGGCTCAGAGGCATCACAGCTGGTGGAGGTTGTGGGCCGCTGCATCAATAACTCTGTGCCTTTATACGAGCCTCCACGGATGCATTGCAGCACTGAGGGAGAATGGCTGGTTCCCATAGGGAAGTGTGTTTGCAAGCCAGGATTTGAAGAACTCAGTGGATCTTGTAAAGGTAAGATAACAATGCCTAAATGATAATAGCAATCATATCATAAGGACAGCTTGCCTGAGATTCTAATCTTTCAGTTTGTTTTAAGTTTTCCAGCATTCTCCAGTTTTCCAATTTTCATTTATTTTTTAGATGTGTGTGTGCACTTGTGTTTGTTTTGATTGCTAACATCATCCTGTTTTTATTTTCTCATCCATGTGCATGTTTATTTTTAGGGCTATGAGCCTGAGTGTGTGCACAGATCAGCTTGTTCTTTTACTGAGAGTGTTCTTACTTCGTATGAGGTGTGTGTGAGAGTGTGTGTGTGCATGCCTGAAAGTATGTGTTTCTTCTTTGCTTAGTGGAGGGCATTCCCCAGAGCCCTGCAGCACTTTGCTGCTCTCATAAAGCCACTGTTCTGCTTTGACTCGTGCCCAGACGTTCCCTGCTCCGACCTTAACTGCCATTTCCACGGGCACCCAGGGCCTCTGTCTTTTTTGTTTTTCTTTCCATTCTGTCTAGCCTCTTTCTTTAGTGTTTTTGAATTACTCAATTCACTGGCTTGCACTCCTGGTTCATATCTTCATATGTAACCCAGAGTGTCTCAGAATGCAATAGATTTAGTTTTTTTTTTTTCCAGTGAACATTTATTGAAGCAGTAAAGGCTGTGTGAAAAAAAACAAATGAGTGTATTTGTCTGGTACAGTGTTTATCTTCACACCAAGTATTACTGTTTAGGTATCCATCTCAAGTGATGAACTAACTGATTAGTTTCAGATCTGCTGCTATAAAGGAAAAACTCTTGAAGTGCAAAGATGATTACCATATATACACTTGGAAATGGGCATGAAAAGTGAACAGTGTTTGTCAGTGGCCATGACAGTAAGATTTTTGGGCCATACATACATGAAACAGAAAGCTCATCAGAAATTTGTTTCAGTTGGGTGCTGTTCAATTATTGTTTCATGTCACTGGGTAAAAGTCACACTAATTTTTAACTCCTGTTAAGTCATGTAATCAGTCATGCTCATTCCATCAAAATCGATGCTCTGAAGATGTTTCTGTCTGGTTTAATGTGAATCCACTCATTCTCAATCAAACCTAACTGACAGGAGTATTTTTGTTTTTTCATGTTTGTCATTTCTATTAGCCTTTTTAAAGAACAGCTCTTGTTTTTAAAATGCTCATATAAAACAAATACACATTAAATAGTCTATTTTTCTTTTCTCCAGAAAAATAAAAGCAGGACTTTTCCAAACTTCCTTAAGATTAAACTATAAAACGTGGATGGTGTTTATCAAAGTCATCTTTAGCTTTCCTTTATCAAACACTGAATCTTTGGGTGGAGATCATACGGAAACAGCTGTTAGTGGGTTTCTGCTTTGCCTGGAGTCATGCTGCTACAGAAGTTGGAGTCAGCCAAGCTACTTTGACAGGTCTACGGCTGACGAGGCTAAAACCTAACATTATTTTCTTCATTTTCAGAAGCAACAATACTAAAAAAAGGTGCAGAACAGTAATAACCTACATACAGATCAGACAGCTCTCAGCATGGTGTTTATCAGTGATATAAGTAGAAACAAGATGAACTAAAATCTCAGTCATCAAAACTAGTAAATCAAAAAGTTTTTTTTTTCTTTTTTCTTTTACATTTTTTCATCCGGATGAGACCTTAAAGATGGCAGTCTTTGAAACTGTCTACAGAGTGAAACATGGCTGTCTTTCCTCTCGAGCAGATTTGTAACCGTATGTGTTCACTGCCTGAGTAAACACTTTTTCATGTGCATTTCTGTTGCTCAAGCTGGAGTGTGTTCTGTTGAGTTCTGGTTTTGTAGCGTTGAAATGCTGTCTGGACTCCATGCTGTGAGGATTTATGCATTTAGTGTCTTTTCCTGGGTAGAGAAAAGTTTTGAACTTCTGTCAAAGTGAATTTGAAGACATTTTTTCCCAGTCTGAAATAGGGGAAATGAGATTAGGTATATGAATTTTTTTTTCTCAAGTGGGCTGTCAAGGTGTTGTTGAAGGTCATAATACAGTGCATGTGTTACTACAAAGTTACAGAATCCACTATATTTGTTCTGTGACAAGTTAGCTGAATAATAATTGATGGTGGAGGATTCAGCTAAGACATAACTCACTGTCACACTTTAAAAACAGAAGGGGTTTTGTTGAGTCAGGCCTTTCTTTTTTTTTTTTTTTAGTTTTGTTTAAATATCATTGCTTAAATACACCCCAAATACATCAACTATTACTGTTTTTCAAGACAGAGTAATTTGAATAATTTAGTATATGTATTATTGTGCAAAACTGAATGCACATCTGTGTAAATTTTTCTTGTGTTAGCGACGTGAGCTACCTTCAAGAACATGATTGGTAAGAGTCTTTGTAATTGCAGGACTGAAGTCACTATGTATAGCAGTTTCTCTTCTTTCTTTTTTTTAATTGAATGTTCATTTTTTCCATTGGACTCTTTTTCACTTTTTATCTTTCTGGATACCTTAGTTTTCTTCTATCTATCCTTCTTGCACTTATGTTTCCTTCTTAGAGTCTTTTTGTTGTTGTTTGTTAGGTACTACCTATCATTTGTTTACCCATTTTCCCTCTATCTCACTTTTTTCTATTGTTTCCATCTCCATTTGCACTCTTTCACCATGTTTTTTTTTTCTTTTACTTTTCTGTGCTCTATACCTCACTTCTCTCCATTCCCCTTTTAAAGAGCGGTCTTTCTTTCTCCATCAATGAACAAACATACCATACAGCTGCCATTTTCAACTCCAATTCAAACCCATCTCTGAAAAGAGCACCTCTGTTTATGGAGACACCCAGCAATATTCTGTTTTAGTTGATTTAAACAACATTTATAGTCTGCTTCACCATGTACCTAAAGTAAGACTGATTAATTATTTTGGTCCACTTTATTGGTTAAGGTGAAAGGTTTTACAAAACTGCTCAAACATATCAAAATGAGCTCTGGCTATGTTCAGTGGTTGCATGCATTAGCCATACATACACACATAATAATCAGCATGGAGAGGTTATAAAGTCAAGGCAAAGTCAAATTAAAGTACACATAAAGCATTCACCAGATGAGCTTTATACAGGGAGAAGTATCCCAAAATATAAACCATAAGGTCAATGCTCATTAAAAAAAATAAATAAATTTAAAAAAAAAAACTCATGACAAATTAATGTATTGTAATGTATTAATGTATTGGTTTTAAATACCCAACCTGTATTTCTCAAATTTAATCAGTGCATGCTTTTTTTAAACCACCACAAGATGTCCTCTTAATAGTTAAATGGCTTAAATAGTATCCAGTCAAACAAAAAAGCAGTGTAATTTTCCTAATTATTGACATTTCTGTTTTAAATCATAGATTAAGGAGTAAAACTAATGTTTAAAAAGCTCTAAGTGAAAGATTGAAATGGTATTGGATGCTGAATGAAATTATGATCCTTTGATTTTCAGTTTGATTACATGCCATTATTCCATAAGTAAAATTATGTATAATAATAACAATACTATTAATAAGAGTTAGGTGACCTGGTAGGCCAGAACAAGCATTCACAGAGTCTTCAGTGATTGAACAAGGACTGGATGAGTGTTGGAAACATCAAATAAAGCTAGGATCAGAAAGTTGGAGTGACATTATAAGAACTGAATGCCATGTTTTGAAGTAAAAAAAAAAAAAAAAAAGAGGAATCTTGGGATTGACAGCTTTGTGATATAGAAATTCAGGCTGCACTGAATCCCTGTGACAAAAAAAGACTTGGATGTACAACATGAACAGCAAAGTCTGGGCACTGCAGAAGGGAAAGCTGGGGGAGGGTAGGCACAGAAAAAGGAAAAGCGGTCAGATAGGAAATACAGATAAAAAGGAGGGCAACTGTTGGTATCATCAATTAATAGAATAACTAAGAATAAAATAAAAAATAGGCTCCCTTGAGGAAAAGTAAAACCATGGCTCAGTTTATTCAGAGAATACCATTTCAGTGTGGATTGAGCTGGACGCCCCGTGACGATACTTTGAGTTCAGGAACTCCCCTGATGTTCATCTGTGTTTGCCTGCCTGTCAGACGTCACTGCAGCATATGTCAAACTCTATCAGGTCACAGTGGTGGTGCTGCCAACAGAAATGGTCTCAGAGGAGTGGTAATCTGAGGAAGCTTTCTGCCCTCTCTCTATAGAAAATTATGGGACAGCTAAGGAGCAGTTCACACTTTCAGTGTAGAGCTTGTGGTTGGTGTGTAACAAGGGTGTTGCAGTCTCTTGCGTAACATGGAGATGCACACAGTCTTTGAAGCATCTGTTCTTTCAAAATGAGTATCATGTTTTGATAAGCATATGAGTCCTTCTACTGCATGACTAATGAGCGAGTCTAATCTTCCATTAACATGTATATAAATATGTTAAAGTTACTTGAAAGGATATATGCCTACATTTTGTAAATTCTAAACCTAAAGGTTGTGATGGTAAAAAATGCTTAGTGACATATTCTTCTTTTAGGATAGATCAATTCAAAGAAAGCTGTGCAAGCTCAAATTAGAAAAAGAAGTTTCTTACTTTAAAGCCTAGTGAAGTTGTGGGTCATCCCAGGGTAGAATAAGAATAGCAAAGAGATTATTGTCAAGATGTGACCCGTGTAGACAGTTCTTTTCTTCTGTTTGGAACAAGCACAGCTGCTGGTTATCTTCAGCATCACAGGTATGAAAACTTGTTGCTCCTACTGATCAGACCTGATAAGATCAATAAATATGATTGTAAATGTATTTCTTATATTAAAAAAAAACTTTTTCAGTTTGATTCTGTTACATTTTGAACCTTTTAGTTCAAACCAGTCATTTATGTATTGCTAAATCATTTAGTTCCGCTGTGTGACAGTAATAAAAAAAAAAAATAGTTTGTTCTGGTTATAAAAAATTAAGGCGAAAAACTACCAGAAGCTTTTAGAATGGCCTAAATTTATACACGTTAGGAACACAACATGACAAGCATTTTTTTGGCAGATGGTAATATTGTATGCTGAGAGTAGATAGAGAGGGATTCAAAGGTATAAAAAAATATATTGATAAAGTCAACCCTTGCGGCATTACAAGAGACTTTCTAACTTTTATCCATGTTTTTAAAATATTAACTTGATTCTGTTAATCAAGTAACAGAAATTCTCTTATGATTCGTGGAAATATGCTCATAGCAGGAAGCAATTATCTCTTGAAAACTAAATTGATTTGATTTGGCAAGTGATGAGATGCTTTCATGTTTATGAAATTTGTCCCATTGGAAACTCTGAATAGCTTGTTTCCTAACTCACTCAGTTCTCTTGCATCTTTTTTCAGTTTTTTTTTTTCTTTTTTCCAACTTTCTCTCCATCACCCCATCATCTCAACATGGTGATGCTGTCATGACAACTTAAGTGCTTCCTGAGTGCTTGTTGGGTAAACTGACTTCCCCAGAAGTACTTTCTCCAGTTTACCCCTCCCCCATTAGTGTGCAGGCACAGCTGCATGCATTTTTTTTTCTTCCTACATCCCATTGCCTAACTTGAGCCTTAACCATCATTACTAATACATATCCAGTTATTTCTCTAACATAAAAACATATACCTTTCTCAAACATTATATTTTATTAATTATCATTCAATTAAAGAATAGAAAGGTTTATCAACTTCACAAATACAATGAGAAACTTATTTACAGAAATCCTTTAAACTTAGTCATAGCCCAGTAGCTTCAATGGATCAAAAAACTGACCTCTAAAAGTTTAGATATAATGGTTTACTTTTTCTGCCCATTTTAGTTTAAAGTCTTTGCAGTGAGTTTATTTTCCTGCCTGATCTATGAAAGTCAATATGCTACATTTGTATAGTTGTTTTTTTGACCACTTTTAAACTACTCCCAGAAGATTCAGTGGTGGATACTCAGCAGAAGTAAATAAATATGCCTGATTTTTTTTTCTACCACCCCTCAAGACATGTATAGAAAATTAAAGTATTTCTTCTGACAATCAAAAAAAAATCTTCTCAGCTTTGTGATTTCCTTTTTTTTAATTAACAAAGCAATATCTAGTTCAGTTCGAAATTTAAAAACAATACTAAATTTGAGAAACATAGACTTGAAACAAAAAACATAAAGTGACAAAACAGTTATATTTGCAGTAACAAGAAAACTACATTCACTTATGATTTTCTTTTTAGGTTATTTACTTTAGTACTGTTATGAAATAATGCATGATCACAAGAGGTTGGTCTGTTTTAACACTACCTTCATGTCTGCACCAATGCTGTACTTAGACCAGAATTTCAAGAATCAGATTGTGAGACAAGAACAGAAAATGATAGAGGATTGGTGAAGGTCTAAAAATCAGTGGAAACACAGCTGCACCTGTAATCAGGAAGAATAGAATGAGTTGTAGTAAAACTTATCAGAACTCCCAAGTCAAACAGTAGAAGAAGAAAAAGATATCCTCCTGACTTGGCACTAGGCGTATCATAGACAATCTGAGCATTTTTGACAGTCCAAGGCTCAAACAGTGTGAAGGACACATCTACTTTTGTAAAAAGCATTCAAGGTTATATATATGTATATATATATATATATATATATATATATATATATAATTTGGAACCTGGAGTACTCTTGATAGTACATAGGTAGGAGTTTTATAAAATAAAGTTGCAAAAGTGCAAAAACTGATTGGCAAACATTTTGCAATAACATAGTCTTTTCATGTTTAAAGTTTTAGAGTTAGCCTTCCATCCATTTATGTACACTTACACACCAAGCTGCTTGTCAAGGTATGGGTCCATCATTGTAACCAGCTTGGGTTTGGTGCATTTTCTAGACACTAAGCAAATAGAGAGTCTAGGGATTGAGCTGCCTAAGGCACAGTCATGTCATTATTCTGACAATCTAGACTTTAACAGAGCTAATAAATAGTTTTGTTTTTTTTTCAAAAACTATTGAAACCTACTTGACCTCACAGTTTCTGCATATTGCTCGATTGTGAGAATAAATGGGTGCTGGACAATGACCAGCTGTGTTGTCTCTCAGAGAGGAAAAACCCATTGACTTGATTGTATATTATTATGATTGTATATTATTATTATCATCTGTCTTTGTTAGTGTTCACACAGAGATGTGCACACAATTATGTGCATGCCTTGGCACATACACTTGCACAGATGCTGAAGCATGCAAACAACCACAAATGGACAACAACAATACACGGAGTAATGAAACCCTCATACATGCACACACAGCAATAAACCAACACACATTGTGTTTATGTTTCTGAGACCAATAGTTTGCTATGGAACAAATACAGGAAGAGGATATTTACTGCTTCCTTGGGTGGTTTATTAGTTCACAATCTAAAATGCTAACAATATAGGCGTTCCACTGAAATACAACCTTGCCTTTTTGTTGTTGTTGTTTTATTAAAGTTTACTTTTGTGAGGGTAGCTGACTCTGTTCACTTACAGTAACATAAATAAAAAGAAAAATGTAGTTGCCTCATGCAACAAAGTACTGTTGCGTAAGCCTTTTTTTTATCTATTTGGTCTGTATAGGTTTGTTTATCTTTTGTGTGGTTACATAAGTACAATAGAAATAGTATGTTTATTTTACCCTGTTTTACCCTACTAAATGTTGGAGTAAAAGTTATATGTTTTACTTCAGAGTGATTTTATTCTGCACATATTGTTTTTAAAGTTGGCTAATTTCTGTCTAGAATTAGATTTTTAACACACAGCCCTAAAATCCTATGATGTAATTTAATCCAGTATTATCCTTTGGGCTATTGGTAAAAAGGGTCACTTTAACCAGCTTTGCTGCCTTCATGAGAGGAAGTATGATGAGAACTTTGCCAATACTGGGATCCATACTGTGTCTATGCACAGACAAATGAATTTAAATCCAGTTTTGATACACACTATGGGGTCTTTACTTTTAACTTGTGCTTCTACACCCCCCTTCACCCTTAATGTCTTTCTCACTAAGCTCTAATCGCCTACTTTCTAATCCCTACGAATGACAGCCAGGCATATAATTCAACATGTTTACTGTGAAATGTTTCCAATTAAAAAAAAAAGGACGTTTGTTAAGAAGCATCAGCGGACACCACTGGATCCTTAATTGTCTGGGATGCCAGTTTGTGATGCATATTAATTATGTATTAACCTCACATTCACAAATGAACACACGCAAATCCATGCAGACACATTAGTGTGTATTGCATATTAATTACCCATTAGCCTTTGCTCTGTGCATTAAGAGCTGCGTGGCATCAGAAAGACAGCTTACCCAGGGGCAACATGCATACACACTCAGGCACACACATTAATACCACCTACACTGCCTATTCAGGTTGAATTCACAATGAGGTATGAGCCATTTCAGTCATTCAGTCATTCAACCATGACCATAACTAATTTCACCACAGGAAGTGCATCTGTGTGTATATTTAGCTATAAATATACATTTGCAACTGTTTATGTTCATTTTAAAAGAGTTTAATAATTACAGCAACTCATCCTGATCTAATAAATTGTTTGTCCTTGCGTTTAGAAATTAAATATGGTTGAGTAATGAATGTGATGAACTAATAAAAAAGGAAAAAGAATAAATTGCTTATAGAATAGCCTTGTTTGTAAAAAAAAATAATAATCTACGTAACATATGATTTGTTTTTTTGCTACATGTTGTATTTAAATGATTTTTTTTTTTAGTTTTTTTTTTGAGTTAATTACAAAATCGAAAAGGTAATTTCTCACAAATTGGAATTAGTGATTGATTAAAAATCAGTCCCTTTACTTTTAGCTAACCTTTTTATACCAATTAGTAATCCAGCTGCCATTCAGATTAAACATAGATGAATTAAAGGTTTTGATTTTTGCATTGACTTCTTGGACCTCAAACTTTGGCCGCGATTTGGTTTTAGATCTCAGACATATGTCCTTATTTACACTCAAGGATATTTTCATCATTTTATAGTAGTTAACGCTAACGTAGTGTAACTGTGTAAAAGTAATTTGGACAAATGTCAGAATGTCATGTTATGTCATGCCTTCACATTTAGTTTTCTGTATGTACAGCCTATTTAGTCTCAGTAGAAACAAGCTAGAAATAATAATGAATTACCTAACATCCATTGTTAATGCCTATTAGTCATAAAAAAATAAAATGTTGTATGTTTTTTTTGTAGGTTGCATGCACTTGATTTTTTTTCTATGCTAATTTTACATATTGTAATTACAGATATTTACGCAATTTGCATACTTATATACAACCTCAAGGAGGACATTTCAGTGCAGTATTTTGATTAATTCAGAGGACTCTGATCATGTTTCACCTATTTACACCAATACATTTTGAGCAAACGACTGTACATGCCTATATATTTCTGCCTTTCTCCTTTAGTTTTTTTTTTGTTTGTTTGTTTTATGTTTTATTTTAGGTTCATGCTTTTTTTTTTTTTTTTTTTTTTGCAATTTACCTTAGATTTAGTTTGAATCTACAACACATTACAGAAAAGGTCAAAGCCAGTAAATTATAGCTCTTTTCCAGAACAAAAGTGCTGAATTGTATACATCCTATTTTATATATTCCGAATGTTGGAGAAATATGTTTGAATAAAACACTTGGGCAGCCAAAATCGGTAGTAGAGACAATTGGCATTGACCCATATTATTCTGTTTACTGAGTGATTAGGGAGTGCAGCACACACACACACCAAGGTGTAAGGGTTTTCAAAAGGGAGAACATTTTAAATATAGTTAATTTGGCCACTGGGGTTTTAAGGAAGAAGTCAAGACAAACTGTAGATTGCACAATAACAATACATTAATTTGCAGCCATTAATGGTTGTGTGCTATTGTGTGTGTTTGGGTAGATACTTCTTTGTTATCTCTACAGGGACAAACTGAAAACATTCTGATGTGCTGAAATATCATTTGTGGATTTTGGAATAACATTTTAACTGAGGCTGGAATAAGATTATGATTAGTGATAAATTGGTTATGTCCTAAATAAATGAGTCAATGAAATGTTTCAGTGTAGGAACATTGTTGTGTACGTGTGTTTGGGTGTGTGGCAAATGATAAGCGAATGATTTGGTGAATATATGGCACAATAATCTCTCCAAGACAATGTGAAAGAATCCAAAAGGCATGAATAAAGTTTGTAAATAAACTAACAAAACAACAAAAAGGTAACCAATTTAAGAACTTGTAAGGTTTTACAATTAAAGTTCAATATAAAACACAGGCAAAATATTTAAAAAAGGAAAAATTATGACTTATTGGTAAATCAGTCTTCAGCTTCAGCTTGTTGTACAATTATAGTAAACTGGGGATTCCCCATACCAAACACCTTAAAAAAGGCTTTTGTGTGTGTGTGTGTGTGTGTGAGAGAGAGAGAGAGAGAGAGAGAGAGGGAGAGAGGGTGTGTGTGTGTGTGTGCACATGTGCTAGTAGAGGTGAGACTTTAAATGATCCAGGGCAGAGGGAGAATTTTTCAGGACTAATGTTCCATGACAACAGACCAAGGTTCCGTCAAGGTGAATCAGAGCCTCTGCTGCCTAACGACTGAAACACACACACACGCACACACATGCACACACTATCCCACCCCTTTTGTCTTCTCCTTCCTCCTTTTGTCTCTGTTTCTCATTCTCATAAACTTGGCTTATCTCTTGCCATCATTCCATTTTCCCAATTAATTATTTTTCTTTTTTTCTTTTAGCTTTTATTCTTCAGTTTAATGATGTAGATGTTATTGCATTCACAACAGCCACACTAAAAATTGAGGGAAGTGAAGGATCCATAGCTTATTTGTCTTCTTCTCCTCTCTCTGACATCCTTACCACTCATCCCCTCTCTTCAAAATGAAAATGTAATTTGTAATTCAAATGTAGACATGCTTTTATTTTTTTATGTAACTGTTTTTACAAGAGTTTAGTTTCCCCTTTATGTTTTCACCTGTTTTCTGTGCTGTGTTTGCACCTATCTAAGTAAAACTGCTAAATCAGAAGAAAATGTACACTGTAGGCCAGTGATATGTGGGCTTGGGGTGCAGCAGTGGCGACAGATTGTTGATGTATTCCTGAGTGTTAACATTCCGAGTGCATCACCCTCCTGCCTACCTGCCCCACTTAGATCAGTGTCTGAGTGTGGTTTTTATATCAGAAAGATGGCATTTTCTTGTATTTTGTCCATTGAACTTGCTCGCTTGTGTGTTTCATAAACAGGATTGTAATTTTGCAGTAGATATAACTGTATTTTCTTTCAGGTACAGATTCTAAGTGACTGAAATCTTTTTAAAAGATTGAAAAACTAACTGTGAAAAGACAAGGAGAAACTATGAATAATAAGACTAAAATGTGTGGGTTTACTGAGAGAAGTAATCCTGAGAGAACCTCAAGCGGAAAGTTGACTTCAAAAGGAGTGAGAAAAGAAGTGAAAATGTGACAAAACCTTTTCTTTTCAGACTCTAAAATAATTGTATGTCTCTAATGAAAAGCCTCAAACACAACCATCCAAGAAAATTTGTCAACTACTGCAATGTTAAGTTTATCTTTTTTATAGGGGAAAAACAGGCTGTTCTGCTTTTCTTTCACACTTTTATGCTTCTACCTTCCCTTTTCTATGATTTTTCTATGTCTGCTCTTATCTCATCTCTCCATCCATGAACTCACGTACTCCTCTGCTCTTTCAGTGTGCAAAGTGGGCTTTTACCGCTCTCAGCTGGAGTCTTCAGCCTGCAGTAAATGTCCACCTCACAGTGTGGCCAGGCAGGTGGGAGCCACAAGTTGCAGCTGTGAAGATGGATACCATAAGATTGACTCCGATCCTCCTAATATGGCTTGCACACGTGAGGGTTTAAGACCTGTTTTATATGTTTAGTTTCATTTGTTATTTTTGCATCTCTTTAGGTAGCATCTCACTGGGCTGTGACTAATTGGTGAACAGCATTCATGAGGGACTCCAGAATGTCTTGCAATATTTGCAGTAATTCTCAGTTTTTTCACAAGCCACAGAGGCTTGCAGTCTTGCAGCTTGAGTTTTGAACATGTTCAAATAATCTGTGCAAGAAGCTTGATCTCAAAACACTAACTCACAGAATCATTTTTTAACATCTCAAACCCATCTTGAAACTATCTGAATTTTGTTGTGGGCTTCTCCAATTCATCTCAAGAGTGCCAGAGCTTTTCATGGGAGCATGGGAGCTCTCCTCCGACAGAAAACTTGTCCAGGTCTAAAAATGACGCCAGAAATAATTATTATTTAAACTGGTTTAAATCTAGCCATCTTCATTTCGAAAGTGTGCTCCAGCAAATTAAATTATAGATGTTTTGGGGGCTACCAAGGTTAGAACAAAACAAGCCAAGGCGGGTATGATGTGAGGCAACAAAATAATGTGCATGGGCAAGAATAAAGTTTTGTAAGGTATGCACAGAGAAGTAGGCCATGTTTTTTAGTTTGAGTCACCAACCAGTCTCTAACTGTCGCAGCCCAGTGAGATACTACCTTTTGTACTTTATTGTTTAATGAGATGCACTTGTATGATATTACTTGTGGTATTTTATTCTTCTTCTAAGCAGTTTTCACCTTCCTCAGGCCCTCCTTCTGCACCCCGTAATGCCATTTCCAATGTCAATGAGACCAGTGTTTTTTTGGAGTGGTCTATTCCCATGGAGACGGGCGGCAGAAAAGATGTGCGCTACAATATCTTATGCAGACGAGTTTTGCCAGACGGTAGGGGGTTGGAGGAGTGCGGCCCCAATGTACGCTTTCTGCCACGCCGAATTGGCCTGTCAAACACCTCAGTGATGGTTGCTGACTTGCAGTCGCACACCAACTACAGCTTCCTGCTGGAGGCCGTCAACGGGGTGTCAGAGCTGGCCAAAGACTATGCTAAGCAGTATGTGACACTTAATGTCACAACCAATCAGGCAGGTATGTTGCACAATTCTTTTTTTTTTTGCCATTTCAAAAATAAAATAACACCTTAAGCTCACAAGGAATTAATCTTCAATGCAGTTAATACAATTGCCATTTTTGCATATGCATGCTGATTTTGATGTAAAAATGTGTTCTAAACAGAAATATCATCCCCTTCCATCTCCATTCTTTTTATTATTTTACTTGAAAAATTTCAAATTATTCCTAATCAGTAAACAGATTTATTTTTACTTCCTAAATTAATCTACCACAGATGATTAGCGAGTCGGTTTTCAGGCCCAAATAGCTGAGTGTGAAAACAAAAGACACCCGATGATCAAATTATCACAGTATTTGTCCAACAAATCTGTCGCTGTAATAATTCTCGCTTATGCATCATCCCTGCCGTGAACAATAAAACGTTGCAGAGTGGAGAGATGAGCCTGTTTTGTTTCTGCTATTACATCCAGATACTGTTAGTCATAAAAAAAATGAGCTTGATACAGTCCATCAACAGGATTCACAGAAATCTGTGACATAATGAAGGTTCCTGAGTTTCAGGCTTTAATGTGTGTATGTGTATGCATGCTCTTGTGTAGAAGCAGGTGTTTATCTGCATGTCTGTCAACAGCGATGAATCATGTTGATGAATCGGTTTACTGTACATGTTAATTTTGAGTGGGAAAGTGCTGTTTTTTTATTATTTTTTTCTTTTGTCTGAACAAGCATCTATAAACCCTGCTAAACAATTTAGCCAAATGTATCAGGGGGGAAAATGGATACCATCTAGATATTCTATATAAATGTACCATTTCAATAGCTGTTGGCTCCTTTTGAAATGAAAATGAGCACTTATCTGCTTTGGAAACTCATGTTTTTTTTTACAGGAGGTATGCGCGTGTGTAGTTTATTTTATTAGCTTGTAATGAAACGGGTAGCACACATGATAGGAAAATGAGAAACGTGTGAGGGTACTGTTCTCCTCTCCTAAGCCTCCATCTGGAAGAGAGGCAAAAGAAAAAAAAAGTGGTGTTGAAAGATTGTGTTTGCTACATTTTGCTGAACAGATGGCTTGTTGGCAGTCAAAGAACAGTAGGTAGTATTGCTAACAGCATCAGTAGGAGTAGCGGTGGTAGTAAAGAGCCAAATAACAGATCTGATATGTGTTGAAAAGAGACACGTGCAGACAGAAAGAGGCAGATGGCTGTCTAGGAGTCAAGACTGCTGACAGTCCTCTAAATGTCTTGTCACTATGGTTGTCAGCGGACTGAGTGGATTACACCAGACTATAAAACTCACATTCAGTTTATTGGAGTTGTGGCTGGATTAGCCAGTCACCGGACCAAATGGAGATTTGGGATTAGGTTAGATTATTCTTGGCAGCCAGAGTTGCAGACCGAGGAATTGTGCTTCTCTTTGACATTGGTTGAGTAAGGCTCAGGCTGTCAGTTAGGACGCAGAGTGTAGATTTGAGCTATTTACAACCTATTGAAGACCAGGGACAAGTATAATTAGAGTTTACTTCCCGCTGCAAAAAGCACAAAAGAGGGTAAAGAAGTAAATTGTGTGATTGTGTTGGTTGTTGAGAATTGAATAATTTGAAATCTATACAAAAGACCTCAGAAGACCAAAGAGACTTACATTTTTATAATGCATGGTCCATTTAAGACTTTTCAACCATGAATCGATCCATAAACACAAACTATTTCCTTTTATATTATCCAAACTGCAGAAAATAAAGTGTTTGATGCTCAAAATGTCTTGGCTAGAGACCCTCAGGCCCCCTGCTAAGTGCAAGAAACTCTTCTTACAGTAAACAACTGAGACAACTCCCACACTAAGATTCTATGAAAGGCGTCATGTTTCATAAAATAATTTACTTAAGGTTGATTTACACACTGCAACGCTTGGTTATTGTTCATGTCAGTAGAATGTTTAGATTATTATTAACACTAGGCTGTACCTATATAAATTAGTTTCACTTAGTGGGGCCTTGAAATTAACCAGGTGAAAAAGAAATTTGGAGCATTTTTGTTGTTTACCTGCAGGACATCCATCACTTCATTTTTTAATGAAGTAGTAAGGAGGGAAGGTCTCCTGTTGGTGTTAATACAATAGTTAGATTAAAAAACATGCATGTCTTGATACTTTTATCGAGTTTTTACTCAAATTCCAAGAACTTCATTATTATAGTATAAATGCTAAACATATTTGCCTCCACAAGATGCAATAAGCATCGCAGTGCCAGCAGCAGGAGGCCATTAAGGTGTGCTTGTCATTTTGGTGCCACTACATTCAGTACTAATGATTATAACAGTGTTCCAGAAGCAATAATGGTAATGAGGAGTTTAACGTCCTCTGATCTATCTCCCTTTATGTCATAACTGTAATTACCTAAAGACTGAGATAATCTCTGCAAGCAACTGCATTTTGACTTGCTTGTGTGTGACAATGATTGTTGACCAGGCTTTTGCTTTTGGTGGTAAAGACACAAAAATAACTAAAGCAGAACTCCTGAGAGTCCAAGGTAAGAGGGAGACTCAGAAGATCTGAGGTTTGATGGAATGAAAGCATCACATAGGATAAGAAATCCAAGAAATAGGTAATGTCACAATATTTCAGTGAAGTCCTGCTGAATGACAAACTTTTGGTGCTTATGTGAAGGAAATTGAGAGATAGCAAAGGGTGGGGAAGAAATACAGGAACAGAACAATAGAGTAGAGTTAAAGGGGATGAACTGGTGAAGAAAAGACATCTAGGTTGCGGCAAGGAAAGAAAAGGTCACACACCAAGCTGTAAGTAAAGGAAAGTTGTCATACTGTTGTTTTTAAGTCCCCTTTTCATTATTTTTCAGCATTTTTCACCCCTGTTAAGGGTTATACAAGTTCTAAATGTTGCTGCAGGAGATTGTGTCAAATATGTTTAACAAAAAAAAACAGCGATTTGCTTTTGTCTATTTTTATTTTATGCAAAAAAGGGTTCAAAATACAAATTACATGTGCCAAAGTGATTAAAACCTTTTTAGACCTTGTAAACAACACCATATTTAAAATTTAGTTGTTGTCTTTTTGAATTCCAAATCTTTCTTGCCAGTGTTAGAAAAATATACTTGATTATGATTTATTCACTTTAAAATGTTTATTAGATTATTAATTCCTTTATTTACCCCACCTTACCCCTCAAACTCCCAGCCTTGTTATTTGAAATCTGATTAATTTTTTTCAGGTAATTATTAAAGTCTGTCTCAGGTTGTGATTTATACCAGGACTGTGGTAACTCAGCATTTCTTGCTTTTTATTATTATTTGTTTATTTCAAATTGTGTTTTAATGTTGTTCCATGTTGGAGCACTGTGTGAAAAACAAGCACCTACTGTGCATACATTAATTCGGCTGTTGCTTGCCATTTATCAAATGAGCTGTGATACATTATCTTGTGCTTTGGCTGTGTGTCTTTCTGGTGCTATGAATCTAAAATAGGTGTGAATTGGTGGATTGGATGCTATTTGCTTTGAGCATGGTACTGATAAAACGTGTAATGAAAGACAAATACAGAGAATAAACAGCAAATGTCACAGGCAAACAAAATAATTGCTGCCCATCTTTCTGCCTTTTCTCAATTTAATGTAAGTGTATTGTTTGGGATTCATAGGAGGCACAGGGTCAGGTTTGAAAGAGCAGTCTTTGTTTTTGGTTAAAGGTTGTCTTTGTTTGCAATTGCCCAAAACAATATGTTCGCCTGGCCTTTGGCTGCTTCTGGGTGATGCCAAAGTCCGAACCACCTGTTGCTAGATAACATAAAACTCAAATGCATTGTGTCATGAATTCCTGATGACATTTAGGAATTTTGGAGTTTTGCTTGAAATCTAATTATATTCAACACCAGATATGTTATAAAAGGAATATATCTTTTGTGCCCTTGGTAAATCAAAAGGATTTTTTTTTTAAATGATTCATAAATAATCAAAATAGTGCCCTCATCCACTTTATCACCATTGCATTAGTGTACGCTGAGCCCGGCTACCCTATGAAAGAAGCTCATTCCAGTCGCTTATAACTAGGGTCCTGTTCTTTTGGGCATGATCCATTCCTCGTGACCATAGGTGAGGGTTGGAACGAATATAAACCAGTAAATCAAGAGCTTTGCCTTTCAGCTCAGCTCTTTCTTCACCACAATGGACCAGAGGAACACACACACAGCCTCGATCTGTCAGTCCATCTCCCACTCCATCTACCATCAATCATGAACAAAACACCCAAATACTTGAAGCCCTCTATGTGAGGTAAAGCGTCATTCCTAACTGTCCCCTCAATTGTTGTGTATTATAGCAATTAATCGTTTTCCAAAAAAAATACATAAACCAGAATTATTATAGAAATTGTATTGATAAGTCAATAATGAACAGGAACTTAAGAAAACAAATAGTAAAGCACATACAAAAATCCTCAGTTAGTTTTTTGCTAACCATTCCTTGTGAACGTTGACCCCTTTAGCCAAGCTGTTTCCTGTTCGTTATGTGATAGTTTTACTTTTTTAGAAGTTTTAAGAATTCCTCAGCAACACAGATATGCAACTAATAAGATCTTAAGATCTTAAATACCTATATTAGCACAAAATAGCAGGTGGGAAAAATGTTAGGTTGCAACTACTAATAAAGTTATCTGTCTCCCATTTTTACTATAATTCATTGTGTCTCTCAATCTGTCTTTTCGACAATCTCCAAGGGTCTTTTATGAGATAATAAACCAGAAGACCCATATTGATTCTGGTGATGGCATAGACAGATTGAAGTCTGAGAGGCTTATGTTCAGCACTATAATAATATTGTGCTTGTTTGAGGCCAGAGGTAATATGTTGGGTCTGTTCTCATCCAGTGAAGTGGGTTTTCACCCTTTTTATGTACCTTCTTTGGAAAAAAAACTGTTTTATGCCAAACAGAAAATTGTTTTAACGGCTGATGACACAGCACCAGTAGCCGAGGCACATTTGTGTTCTGCATTAGCACTCTGTTGGTGTTCATCAGCAGATGTAACACTCACTGGAAGTGTTTAAACAAGGAAGCGTCATTACACTGTCTACTCGCTTGCTAAAATAAAAGTGTTGCTTGGGCCCGTCAACGCTCTTTCAACAGGTCTCTTCCTCATGTTCTCTTTGGTATTTTGTTTCTCACCTTTTTTTTTCTTTCTTTTGTTCTTCTGCCTGCTTGCTTTCCACTCTCTCATTATCCCATATCACCCCATCTCTCTCTGTCCCTTATTACGTCTCATTAACTTCCTCAGTGTTGTTCTTCTGTCTAGTTTCTGAACACTTGTCCCTTGTCCTTTTAGTTTCCTATCTTAATACTGTTTTGAGGGGTATACAGATACTGAGTGTTATTTAAATTATTTTTAAACTAGTGTTTTGACATTAAAAAAATGTTTGTGCTCGAGAAAATAAATTTATTACTATCTGACTCTGACATTTATTGTTTATTTTTGTTTTATAAATACAAATTGATTTTACTTGTGAAAATTAAGATATTATAGATAATATTTATAGATAGATGTGTAATTAAAAAAAATGTAACGATGTATGTGAGACATTAAAATACATTTGTACTACTTTTATAGAGCTAAAGCTAATCAGTCCAAAAAAACTCAACTTTGTAGCATAAAAGTTATTTTGATAATTTATTGAGAACATTTGTTTACTTTGCCTGGTTGCATTTGGATAAAACTAGAAAATTTAATGCGCAATGTTTGTGTTTGTTTTGTTTTGGTCTTAATGCTTTTAATGATACAGCTTGAACACATCAAAACAAACTGCCTCAGGTTGGCTTTTCTGTATCTATAGTTTTTTATATACTTTTTATTTAAAGTATGTTTTAGTATGTTTTACTATGTGTTTGTTCTTGTAACACTATTGTCAAACAAATGCAGCATAATTTTTGACAAGAGCATACATTTAAATATAACAATTTGAGTAACTGAGAGCATCAGTTCTGGAGCATGTGTTGATTTTCTTTTTTAATAATATTGTACCGTCTGAATGTCAAATCAGGCCTATTTTCTTAAACCTTAGTCAATATAGCTTTTCAGTCTCCAGATACTTATGACAGCTTCCACTAAAGCCTTTTGATTAATAGGGCATCAGAAACTGACTCCATTATTGGAGGATTTAAACGTAGAGTTTGGTGTATTGTTACCCATAAAGCAGCTGTGAAAATAAGCCTTTGCTCATCACTGAATCCCTACCTTTACACCATTTAAGCATTGATAGTGTGTATGTGTGTGATTTGGTCTCTGGTTTCAGGCTTTTAAGATGTTGCAGATAACACCTCTGTGCAACCATCCTCTCAGGATACAGTTACTGTGTTTGTAGCAATGATTTATTCCCTGCGGAGTTCTGCTGAGACTATTGAAACCTAAACGCTGTTTAGAATTTGCAGAAGACACACACTATGCCCAAGCACTCACACACACACACTCGTTCACTATCAGGATGTTGCCTGAGGGAGCATTTTGCCTGGTTAAAAGCTCTTTATGTGTCAGACTCTCCCAACTGTCCCTCTGAGAGATGGCTCAACAGTTCAGGTTACAACAGGATGGCTCTGTGATTGATGCAAACTCAAACAACTTGGCTCTCATGGCTTTCAACCAAAAAAAGAGAACTTTACCAAAAAACATCAAGTGAAGGAGAAAACTTTGCAAAAGAGACGAGGACAAGTTAAACGTGTAAGAAATGTGGAATTAAACATGTATTTGGCAGCAAAGAGCACAAATAAATTGAGATTTATTTATTCTTCTTTAATTTTCTGTTTGCCGATTTGGCATTAGCCATTTGTGATTTTTTTTTTTTTTTTTTTTTTCATTATTTTACGAGCTGCTAAATTTGGTAGCTACACAGGGTGGTCACACCTCGGCATGAGGAGCCACTAAACTGTGATCATTAACTTCTTCAGATGCATCTGCTCACTCGCAAAATACGAGGGTATTGTATAATTAGACACAGGTGCACCAAAATCCACAAAAGTGTTTTAGAAGCAGATCTGCTCCTAAACCATTGTCTGGTTAAATTAGAACAGCGTTGCCTGAAAAGGACATCTTAACATAAATGTGAGATCTAGGAGAAACAACCCACAACAAAATAATTCATATCAGAAATGGCATAAAAACTCTGTAAATGCTAACAGGTAGAATTGCTTCTTTCACAATCGTTTTTATAATCTGCTCTTTGTTGTTTTGTGTGCAATTCATTGTCATATTTTCTTAATTATTCTAAATGCTGATGATATTTGACGGCTTTTACAAGAATAAAACAATTTATTCTTGTCTAGTTTATCTTAATTAGGTGGTTATACCATTGTTGCATATTTTAGTTATTTCAATTTCTGGAACTGGGAATGAGCAGCATTTCCTTTTATCAAGCCTCTACTATTGTGCTATTTCTATAAGATAAAGTAATTGGTCCTTGAAACTGTATCTTCATATTTCTGTGTGCTTGCAGCACCTTCCCCAGTGAGTGTGGTGAGGAAAGGACACACAGGGAAGAGCAGCATAGCCCTTTCCTGGGCAGAGCCTGATCGCCCCAATGGCATTATTCTGGAGTATGAAATAAAATATTTTGAAAAGGTAAAACACTTTGCAAAAACCAAACAAACAAACAAATAACAACAACACATTTTTTTTGTTTTTTGTTTTTCTGAGCACACAGTTATCGACTAACCTTGGTGTCCCAATAGTCTTAAGGTAACTATGTACTGAACAATTTACAGATTTTTATTCAACCTAAAAGACTGATTTATTTCACAAATATGATTAGTATATATCATTATATCAAATGTACTAACAGAGAACTTTTCATTAAAAAATAAAGAAAACTGTGTCCTAAGAAAAGAGTCCACTAACTGCTAAGGTTTTGTTTTTTTATCTGGAAGATTAGACTTATTATTTTCTTTTCATATGAATAAGTTTAATTGTTTGAGTGCACATTTAATTCAAAAAGTGCTTTACTAGGCATGAAGTTTTCTGTTTAACTATCTGATTAAAAGATTAAAAATTGAAAACAATGTATTTTAAAGGTGCAAAAAATCAATTCAAAGAACAACTAACGTCATATTAAGCTGCTTTGTTGATACAAATTAGTAAAAAAAAAAAAATGCATTTGGGATGTATTAAGAAAATTAAGGTTGATTTTATTATGGTTTGTCTGTTTTGGCTTTCAATGTACTTTTTTTGCTTCATTTAAAAAGTTTTATGAGATTAAGTTTTATGCTAGAATTTGATGCTTCTGTTTGGATCACTGTGGCTGCTGTGCCCTTCCTTTTTTTTCTCCTTATGACATGTTCTAATGTCTTTTTGGGGGGAAGGTCAGCATAAAGGCTCACAGGAGAACAGAGTGCAGTCTGTGGTCAGTGGTTTGCTAATGGCTTCGAGCTTAATGGAAGGAGCTTTTACTTTTGTTTAAACCTGATGTGGTTGCGGATAGGAAACTGATCCTCACACACAAGCATTTGAGCATGCTTACTTTAAGCTCGGCTATATCACAAACAGCTTAACCAAAGAAATGTGCAAAAACTATAGAAGTTAAACAAATGCATGTGCACAACATTTAATACAGTGAGTGCTTTAATAGAACATTATACAAGCCAGCTCACAAAACTAATCTTTTTTTCCTCCTCTTACAGGAGCAGGACTCCAGTTATACCATCATAAAATCCAAGGAAACCGAAATGGTGGTGGAAGGCCTGAAACCCTCCTCTGTCTACATCTTCCAGGTAAAATGTGTTAATATATTTTTTTAAGTTATCTATAATTGAAAACAAAATAAAACAATATACGAATGAATAGCATTATTTGAGGCAAAGATATAATCAAAACCAAGTAAAACACTCAGGTTTGAATATATTAGGGATATTTGTGATGTTTTGTTTTTTTTTTACTGGTAAACAACACAGGTACGAGCCAGGACGTCAGCAGGTTATGGTGCATTTAGCCGACGCTTTGAATTCCAGACAAGCCCTTACTGTGAGTACACCATGACAATACAATCAACAATAGATGCCAGGTGCAGCTTTGTGTGCTTTACAGCCTGCGTCTGATCCCACATCTTTTCTTTGGCAGTAACTGCTACCAGTGAGCGTGCTCAGGCTTCAATAATAGCAGTGGCCATCACCCTGGCTCTGGTTCTACTGGCAGTGGTTGCTGGATTCCTGCTCAGTGGACGGTAAGGCATAAATAAACACCTGGGAGGGAGTGTTTGCTGGTGTAAACACAGATAAAATATTCTATTCTTACACATGTTCTTCTCTTGTGGGAAAACAGGTGGAGAAATGAGAGTCTTTAATGACATTGTTTTGGTAAAGTAGGGCAGTCATTTATTTCTAATATTGATATATATATATATTTAAAATGTTGATTTTGTGATATTAAACATGTAATTTTAGATTTGCAAAAGTATAAAAGTTTGATTTGCTTTCTAGTGTATTATGTGCATTGCAAGATGATGGCATGAAACATTTATCCATCCATCTATACTTTTAGTGTGCTAAAGGGTTAGGGGTGGGGTTAGGGTTTTTTAGTGTAGTTTAGGTTTTTTAAGTATAGAAGAATGATTCTGTGACAGAAACTATTTCCAAGTTTTCATGTTTGTGTTTTGGCATCTTTTTTAGCATCTACCAAAGGGCAACAGTTCAAAGAGGCATTGACCAGGGTGATAGCGGTCCCAAATTATATTTATTGCTTTCTGAAGTAGCATGACGTGACCAATTCCTCAACATGCGGCAAGAGGCAGCCAGTGATTTGGTCTCCTGATCTAATGGCTTTTTGCAGAGCCTGTTTGTCTGCAACTGTATGGCTGGCAAACCACATTATGATGCAATATGTAATGACACCTTTAATGGTTGCTTGGTAACTTCCTGGTGGTTCATCAGTGAAACATTAACTTTCATCAAAAGTGCTAAAAGTGACAGTGAGAGGGTGACAGAATTTCTGCAACAAGAATGATGTATAAAAGCTCTGAATGTGTTACTTAATTAAATTAATTAAACCAAATCTATCTTTACTGTACTATTAGTATGCCAGTATGCTTTGGATTTAAAGAAAACTTGTGTAAAGAAAATTAAAGAAATTATTTTGGAATCTGTTAAATGATTGGCAGTTTGAATAAAGATCTAATTATATTGTGCAGCTATATATTTTCATATGTAAATGCTTTTTAGTCATACTTTTCAAAGGCACATTAGTAATATCTGTGTATACTAATTGAACATATTATGACCATATGCTTAGAATTAAGCTGGTCTCCCATTTGCTGCCAAAACTGCTCTGACCAGTCAGGTAATTGACAAAAATTGTCAGGAGATACAGAATTTCTGGACCCTGTGTGTTGTTAGATGTCATCAGATACAGTTAAAGTAACATTTGGGTAGTTCCTTTGTTGAATGTTTGCCTTTGTACTCACACTGTTTTCATGTGTGGTGTTAAAAATGAAATATTAATATCAGGAAGACAATCTATGCAAAGGGCCATAGATTGAGAATTATGTTTGGGAGGGGACTACTGCTGCACACCACATTTTTCCTGTGATGAATTTGGGTCAGTAGTAACAAAACTATTGTCAACCTTTGTCCCCTCACCCTCTGCTATGGTGTGTTCAACACACAAGTGAATCCATTGGCATCATATGTACTGGTGTTTGTATACATGGGGTCACACATATGTATTAAAAGGAACTTCTGGGCACTAAGCATTCTCAAACCTCTTGACTCCGACAAACTGAGCTCTCCCTGGCAAACACACACAGACTCCCCCTCTTCAGAATGTCCAGCTGTTCACTACAAACACTTCTTGCCAAGGCAGCCTGACCCACAAAAATGTTTGAAATGGAAAAAAAAAAACAGACAGAATCTTTTTAAATGTTTTTTTATGGTTTTATTTGTATTTAGGAACTAAGAAAAAACAAAAAAAAATTTGGATTAAGTCCAATATGCAAAAATGTTGGTTAACTTTTTTTTGATGCAGTTAAGATAATCATTTAATTAACTTAGCAAATACCAGAAAAAAAGAAAAAAAATCTTTATCTCTTTGCTTTTGCCATGTGCATGTTTGTGTTTGCACATAGGATGAAATTTAGAATCCCTCACCCCCATTTAATTTGGGTTATCTGTGATTATCTCTGATGCCATTTGTCTAAATATTAACATACGGAAGCTGTTTGAGCACAAACACACACAGGATGTACACATGCATGCAGCATGTAAACTAACTCTGGTTTTGTCAGTGAGGGTTACATTGATGACCTTGCTCACACTGACATCAGGAGCACTTCTAATCAACTTATTCTTTTTTTTAATTCATGTTGAGAAAAGAAAGATCTTTTTATGCAACAAAAAGACACAAAGAAAATGGATCTTGCAGATTGATATTGTATGAAAACTTTTTGACTTTGTCAGAAGCTGTTTCAGCACATCCAGTGGTATTTTTAAAGAGCTGGAAATATAAAATCACAAATTCGTAGAGGAAAAATAAAAAGTTCATGTTGTACTTGGATCCAAGATGTATTATTCTCTGCTTGTATTTTTTTAATTTTTGCCATTTATTGCAACACTTAAAACAGTCAAATTATTTAATTTTAAAACCCTTATTGTTTAGAGACCCCACATCCTCATATGGGGACATTGGCTTCTGTTGAACTTAGACCTGCTGTCTTTAATCAGAGACACTAGCTTTAAATTTTTATTCAATAATAAAAAAATAAAAAAAATTCTAAAAATCGTATTTTTTAATTTGTTTTATGTTTTGTTTTTTTTCTCAAACTAATTGTTCAAAGCCCCTAATCCCAAATAGCTAGAATACAATTTAATTAAAGAATGCACACCAAACAAAAGCTTGAGACTTAATGTCTTAATGTATTTTTCCTCATTGCCACATGTTTAAGCAAATGTCAAAACCTATTATTTAGTTGTTGACACATTGATGAAAAAAAATGCTGATTCCTGATGTTGCAAAACAAAAAACAATTCAATTATTTATTCAAGTTATTTATTCTTTTTGTGTATAGCTAAATATTTAATTTATTTCATCTAAAAAGTCCCCTTTAATGAAATGAAATGATGCTCTCAATTGGTAAATGTGCAAACAGCACTGCTGCAGCATGACACTGACTCTGATGTGTTTGTTTTCTCCTCAGGCGATGTGGCTACAGCAAAGCAAAGCAGGATCCGGAGGAGGAAAAGATGCACTTTCACAATGGTCACAGTAAGTCAGGAAAGCTCAAACTCATTTTGCATATTCTGTTCATCATAAACAGTATGTGTATAATGTCTCTGTGCACACAAATGCAAGTTTATCTGAAGTTTACGCTGAATTTACAGCAGTGGGTTCAGACAGTGGTCATGTCTCTGTTTATCTTTGTAAGCACGGATGTCTGCTACCAGTGCACATGTCAGGGATGAGTGCCAGCAGCTATTTTTTGAATGACATCCATGTTAGCAGAGGACACATAAAGCTATGATGCATTATGGGCTGTGACAGCTCAATATATTTGTCCACATTTTTGGCACAGCACCCTTATATCCATCTGTTGGTTTCTGAGCCAACTATAATGGGTACATCAGCTCTAAGAAAAAACACTATAGAGCCAATATGTGTAGAATATTATCATTCTGTTCCTGGTCTTAGAGAAGCACATTTTAAATCAAATAGTGTTAATAATCATACACAGACAAGAACAACTTTTGGGGATATATTTAAATGTATCTAGTGTCTTTTTAGCTCTCTGGTTGCAGTATTTGAGGGTCGGAAAGAAACTGAGTAATGCCTGACATGCTTCTTTTATTTATCAAATTCCTGTGCACTTATGTGGAACCAGAGCCACCAAAGCCTGCTAATACACAATCGATCAGTTTTACTCTGAGTAGTAGATGAGTGCAGATGCTTCTAATTAAATAAAAATAAGAAAAAAAAAAAATTAAAAACTTACTGTTTGTATTATGTTTTTTTTAATAGTAATAAAAAAGATTACTAAATAGAAATACTGCCATGTTTGATTTTTCTGCAGTAAAATTTCCTGGGGTCCGGACTTACATTGACCCTCTTACCTATGAAGACCCCAACCAAGCGGTTCATGAATTTGCACAGGAGATTGACGTCTCGTTCATCTCAATTGAAAGGATCATCGGCGCTGGTGAGTATGATGAGCAGGCCTGTGTGTGGGTGATTGTGTGTGTCTGTGTACAACATAGAGATGGTTGAATTCTCATTCAGAGCAAGGCTGAAGGTGATTTGGACACAATAATAATTCACAGAATATATTACTGTTTACTCTGACTCACTAAAGTAAACATGTTCTTTATGCTGAAACAACTGAATATCAAAAAAATGACTTAATTAAGTCACTCTAAGTTTAAAAAATCAAACCCAAGTCTCCCATGTTTACAGCTTAATCAGTTATATATTCATGTTTCCATCAAGCTACATTTTTAAGGTGTTATTGTATAGTTACATATTCTTATACAAAAAAGTTAAACCCTTTGTGTAAAATTTTATATTTTATTATTTATAAATGCTAACAAACATGTATTTCACTAATCATGTGTTTGAATCTCATTTAATTACTGTTGTTCTTTTTAGGAAAGTGTATCAGGTAAAACTACTTATTGGGTTTTATATCAACTAATTATTTAGTACAAAAATACTTGTATGCCTTAAAGTTTCAGGTTTAAGTCAAATCATTTTGCAGGTTTTGCTTATTGTTCAGCAATAGTTGCTGGCAAATCAAGGTTGGCAGAAGTACTGAGGTCAAACTGAGTCTCTTTTTTTGCCTCAGGGGAATTTGGTGAGGTGTGCTGCGGACCCCTGAGGCTGCCTGGGAAAAGGGAGATCCAAGTTGCCATTAAGACTTTGAAAGCAGGCTACACAGAGCAGCAGAGACGTGACTTCCTGTGGGAGGCTTCGATCATGGGCCAGTTCAACCACCCAAATATCATCCGTCTGGAGGGGGTGGTCACCAAGAGTAAGTTATTAAGCTGATTAGACAAATCTTCAACCTGTAGAATTTTCAGTTGTTTTAGTGATACAGTATAAATCCTCAATAGTTGCATACATATCTATCTATTGTAGATGTGAGTAGTCGACTTTTACAGTTTGAAGATAATACATTCCAGGGCACAACATTTGTACATAAGTTGTACAAATTAGAATTGTTTCAAAAATTTAACTTATCTCTACTAGGGAATTTTAACAAAAGAATAGTTAAAAGCTACACTTTTTTTTTAATTACTATTTCATCTATAAAATAATAATGAAATCTATTTATACACTGCCAATTTATAAACTACAGATGTCCACAAATCAGTAAAAAAAACTCATATAATATAAAAAACATACATAAGATATATTATTACCACTCTTAGGTATTACGTTACCATATAACAAGATTTAAAGTTAATGAAAAAAATAAAGACAAGGTGAGCTATACTCTTAGAAATTACAAATAGCTCCTAACTAGTAATTGTAATTTGATTACTGCACCTAGTAGTGATGACGTGTTACACCACTAAATTAAAGTCATACACAGTGTTACGACAGTAATGTATTACCCCCTAATTCTGGTTATAGATGTGTTTTTAATTGACAGAAAATAAAAATCTAATGACGTACAGAAAGTCTTGACAGTTAAGCACCATGAAAACCAGACAGAGCAAAACGTATAATACAGATAATTTGAAAACCTACAATAATAATGAATGAAAATGAACAAAATGGTTTTGATTATATGGGTTGATACATGATCAGATTGTACTTTCCTTTTTAGGCAAGCCTGTAATGATCATCACTGAGTACATGGAAAATGGATCACTGGACACCTTCCTGAAGGTAAGGCAGGAAGCAGCAAGATTACACCTCAAATGGGTCATGAGAATCTGAGGATAAATGAAGGGGAAGGGTTGAGGAAAAGACAACTATGAAAAGAGGACAATATGGTAATTATGAGGATAAAGTGAAGGGAAAAAGAAGGACAAAAATAATAAACATGTAATTTTCTCAAAATCAACAAAAAGACAAAAAATAAAAGATTGTTAGCTTTATAAATAGTAAAATGAGTCACCCTGAGGTCTGAATTGTGCCAAAACATCTGAATTGACTGAAGTGTGTGGAAGCAGAGATGAAGGTACACTACGTACTTGTATGACAGTATGGAAGTAAACTTATCACTGATGTGGAAAACACTTAAAAGCAAAAACTAGCTTTCATAATACAGTTACTTCTTTGTAGTTATAGAGGGTAAGTAAACAACATAAATATACCAGTTCAAGCTACAATTATTCTGTTTTAGCTGCATATCAATGGACTTTGTTGTTGTTGTGCTCGAGGTGAGGTAGCAATATCTTTCAGATATGTAAATGTTTGTTAAAATATTGCCAAACATGGAACAGTGTGATGTTGGATTAAAGAAAATGATCATACTTAATTGTTTTTTGCATAGTTTTAATTTTGTGAACAAAATAATTCCAATCATATAATTTTATAAATGTAGTAGAGACAAAGAAAAAAACATACCTCTAAGTGGGGTTATTTCAAGTTATGTTAAACTATCTAAGACACTGGAATGTATGTGGATGCATCAAGTTTTGATAGTTTGACATTTCCTCTTGCTTTAAATGTGACATGGTTTATTTTACCAGAAAATTTGAAGGTTATTTGATCACTGAACACCAGAAGAGTGTCTGGCCTGTCCAGACTAGACCCAATTTTACTCGGAAAGGAAATTGAACTGTAAAAATAAATAAATAAAAAAAAGACAGGCTGGAAAAATTTCTGAATGGAATGATTTGTCTCCCCAGTCTATTCAGTGGTTATAATACCAGAAGTCTCAGCTGGCACAGAGAGCTAAATCCTACATGAAAAGAGTAAAAAATTTCTGAAGCAGATGCCTAATAAAGCAATGAACAAAATAAGGTCTTATAATTCTGGTGATAGCAGTGCTTTGAGGTGCAGGTTTCACTTTGAGGATGGAGCAGATCAAAGCCTTCAGCTGAACGCTGCGACTTTATGGAAAAGGAGGATGCTGAGATGATATTCAGAGACAGAGCTATGGCCAGTGGAAACTGCTGACATAACTGTATGCCGTTCCTTTGGTAATAAACCTTCGTGGCAAGGGGAAAGCAGAGGAGATTGGGAACCAGCAGGCGAAGAAGCGCAGAAACCCCCGTGAAGTAATTACATGGATGGCTGGTGTTCTGAGGCTAGTATAAATGACACAGTCATGAGAAAACCAGGGGCCAGACTGTGCCCTGGATTAGCTCTCACAGCTTCGGACAATGCACTGCAACCCTCATAACTCACATATTTGGCCTAACATCTCATTTCACATGTAAGTGGGATGTTCTGCTGTAGCTGTATGGAAAAAGTAGTTGTAGTAGTGATGGAAACTAAGGCTGAGACCATGAAGGGAAGAGCCATGTTCTGCTGCAACTAGAGGAGCTGAGGAAAGTTGGGAGAGTTTACATTTGGATTGGAAGGAGCTGAAGCTTAAACTAACAATGAGAGCTGTCATCAGGGAGGAAAAGCAAAGCTCCTTTTAAACATGCATGGCTTTCCATTAATCTGACGGCAACTGAACATGTCAGCTAGTCAGAATGAGCATCCTGCTGCTTTTCTGAAACAATCTGAGATGAGAATCTTGCGGGGTTGGATCTAATGTGGCACCTGATCTACTTTTCAGAAGAATCAGGTCAAACTTTTATACGTCATGAGTTTTCCAGTGGTAATTTGAAAGGTGGATTTTTGTGTGAATGCTGATTCATCATTCACTTTTTTTTTCAGTCTGATTACTTCAGCAGACTTTGTTATTTAAGTCATCTACATATTCAAACCTTTGGCTCATTCAAGGGATGTGCGCTATGACGTTTGTTTTTTGTAGCTTTTCTGCTCTTCAAAATATTTAACTCTATTTAAAAATCTGTTTTAGCCTTTGCCTGCCATTTTGATAATTTTGCATTTTGGCTAACATTTTATTTCTTTTAGCTTTTAGCTTATGTTTTATGTATGTGGCTAGTGTTCTGCTTCTGTTAGCTTTAACAAATAAGTTTCAGCTTCTTTAACAAGTTTCAGGTAAGGTCGTTCAGCACTTAGCATTCACACTGCATTTTTGCAGAAAATACAATTACGTTAGTGTTTTGTTTGTTTTTTGGTGGGTGATGTTTGTTTGTTTTGGTGACAGCTTTCTTGCTGCACACAGCATTAAACCCCTTGTGACCAGAAAAATCACAAAAAACTCCCATGATCATGCCACCTGTTTAAAAAACATAAACTTGTAGAAGAGTGCTATTTTTAAGCTGTTGTGTCTAGCATCATAAGAGTGTACTTGTTTGGCTGACATATGAAGTTGTGGCATACTGCTGTGAGAAAACTGACTCCCAAATGTCTTAGTACAGTTTCAGCTACAACTCACACTCAGTTATGACAATACTGACAGTGTCCCAAGGTGTAATGAAATATTACATTTTCTACTCAAGTTGAGAAGACCCATGCCTTTTTTATGTGTAGAAAAACTATAGACGAAACCAGGGTTCTTTATAACATTTTAGCGAGCTTAAGGGTGTAGAAAAATTGAGAAAAAACTGTTTACATTAAGCTTAAACCTTCTTTTAAAATGCTAAGAGTTAAAGGTGAGTGTACAGAATTGTCTTTGTAATAGATTCTACACAGTAAGTTAATTAGCTTTGCTGTGCTTTGGGCAGCCTTAAGAAAACATTTATTGAATTGTTTCTTTTAGTTCCATCCCTTTCTTTTTTTCTTACATTCCTTCTTGCATTTCTTTCTTTATTTGTTTGTTTTGTTTTACTGACCCAGTTCAGCATACTTCTCACGTTTAAAACAATATTTTCTCCAGGTAGATTTTCATTACAAAGCAGAGAACCACTGTATCAAATAACTGTACTTATATGAAACATTAATCCCATCCTGGAAACCTTTGTCTCGTAATAAAGCTCTTTTTTTCCCCTCCACCATTGTTCTATTTGTTATTTTTAAGAAAACAAATTTGAATCACTTTTAGTGGATTACATAAAGATATGAGTTTTGAATTTTCGTATCTGTGCTGTGTCTTTATTGTAGAAGAATGATGGTCAGTTCACAGTAATCCAGCTGGTTGGTATGCTGCGGGGCATTGCATCTGGCATGAGGTAAACATTCACCTGATTATTGAATTATTAGAATTGATCATGCACAACCCTTACATTTATTTTTAACTTTCTGTTCATTTCTGCAGATATCTGTCTGACATGGGCTACGTCCATCGTGATCTTGCGGCACGTAACATCCTTGTCAACAGTAACCTCGTGTGTAAAGTGTCTGATTTTGGTCTGTCCAGAGTCCTGGAAGATGATCCAGAGGCTGCATATACCACACGGGTAATGCCATAAGCTTTTTTGTGTGTGCATATGTGTTACTTTAAACTCTGGATTATTATTTTAATCAATGAATGTTTAAAAGTCTTGCAAGACAAAACTTTTGCTTGTTGAATACAAGCTTTTTTTTTCATATTCCAAAAATATTCATATTTAAACATATAAAACTGTCTGAGTCGGAGCCGTGCTTCATCCCAGTCGAAACATAACCTCTCAGAAGACGGGGATTTGTTGAACAAACAGCCATGTCTTCTATCGGATGGGCTTTTGCGGTCCTTTGGACGGGGACTCAGCTGCTCCGGCACAGACCAGGACAGATACAGAGCAGAAAAGCTAGCGACGTGCTGCATATTGAACCCCGGTACAGACAGTTTCCACAGCTGATGAAGAAACAACAGTTCAATGCGGAGTTTATCAACGGGCTCATGCGGTTCTGGTCCTTTGGCACTTCTGGCACGATCCAGATGCGGTGTTTGGTCACTTTCCGTGGCCAGGCGCCTCTCAATGGAAAGATGAGGAGCTTGGTATCCCACCAGATGATAAAGAATAAGATGACAACATGGAATATAAGATGTTTGGCACAATTTATGGAATTCTTCTCAATTTTCTGAAAGTTATTGTAATAAAATTAACTTTTAAGTTAAAAAACAAACATAAAACTGCATAAAACCTGAAGACATTTATGGTGTATTTTATATGTATGTACTGCTCACTGACGAAAGCAAAAGGGCAATGATATTTTTTCCTGTGTTTGTTTGCCTGTAATGTTAACAAAATATCCTATAAACTACTAGATGGATTTAATGAAACTTTCAGAAAGTAATAACTGGGTGTACATTTACAACTAATTAACTTTTGAAGTCCATCCAGTTCAAGATGGCCACCACAGTTAATCAACATTAATCAAGACATAAATGGCTATACCTCAGTCAGCTTTACAAATATTGAGCTAAAGTTTGTTAAGGTAGTAAATGAGAGTCATCGTCAACATATGCTTAACACATTTTGCTAGATTTTGCAGTATCACATGAAATTTCACAAAACATTATTTACAAGGCTTGACCAAAACCTACAACTCCACTCCTTGTTTTTATACAATGATCTAGTTTAAAACTCTCAGCGGGCGATGTGCATTCCTTCAATTAATTTTGGGTGTTTGTGAAACTTTGAATGAAGTTAGAAACATCGACATAAGATTGCCAAAATACACACGTGTGTATTCACACGTACACACACACATACAAACTGACAGCAGCAGGCTTTAAATTGAGCTGTGTATCTTTGGCTGAGTGTCGTCCTGTCAGCCAGAGACTGGCTGCTTCCTGCTGGAGGAGGACCAATTAGTACTTGACTCAGTCTCCACAACACTCAATTAGCACCGAGTCTTTCTGCCTTAGCGCCAAATATCCTGTCACTCACCTCTCACTGCCAGGCTGCATCCCTCAGTGTTTCCTTTCCCTCCCTATCGTTATCAGGCTCTCTTCCCCCAACAAGTGAGAATAACATAATTCACATCCTGGAAATAATCAGATCTAAAGATATCCTGCTGCTGTATTCATCAATACTGCATCAAGTTAATTTCACTACTCATCAGCTGAAAGCACATTTTCCTGTGGAACTCAGCAGTCTTCCCATGAATGTGTTTTTCCCCCCTCCTTTTTGCAAGGAAAGCAGTATAATGAAGATGGAGAAAATGAGCAGAGCAATCTCAGGCCCCCGACAGTTTGGATAGTGAATTCATACAAGAAAGTGAAACTTGTCACTTCAACTATGTTGTTAAATTAGCATGGATTAACATAAGAAGTGTCCTGATTAAGGTTTGTTCTAGGGTTTTATCTTTATGTAATAAAATAGTAATATATATTTATTGAACCTGCAGCTGTATTTATAAAATGAATTTTTGTAATCAGCAAACCAACTCAACTGCATTTAGGTAAGCGTGTTATTGGAATACATCTCCAGCAAAGCTGAATGTTTAGAGTACATTTCCAAATGCGTGTTTCTGTCGTATTTGGTATTCAGCAGCAACACCGGCTCCTATGGCTGTTGAACAAGAAGGATCAAGCAATCTCTTTCATATACTCAATGAAATAGGACTTTTTCAGTGTGAGATGTAATAAATTACTATATTGCAACCATCAAGTACAAATTGTCAAGGTGATGTTTTAGTTTTTTGCATTTAATTCACTGAGTTTAGTTTCTCTCAATGCTGCACTTACAGCAGGCAGCGCACTCCCCAGTTCAAAAGAACTACCGTGTTTTGGTATCAGGGTGGAGGGGAGAAGAGAATACTGAAAGCAAATGAAAGTAAAGAGACCAAGCAAGTTATCAATTAATGAGAGATGGTAATTTATGAAAAGACAGCTTGGCTTTGAAGGAAAAATTGTGCTGGAATTAACATCTGGCAGTAGTTTAAAATTTTTTGGTAGAAAAATGTTGATCAAAATGCAGTTAATTGCCTTGAAAGCATTGTGCACAAGGTAGCAGTATCAAAAATTTGTTCTGCCACCAAAACCATATTTTAAACTCTCCATGTCCACACACAGGTTCACCCACACTAATGAAAACATGAAATTATTCTGCTGCAAAGTAATATTCTGCCTTTTTTGTTTGCCAAATCAGTCCCATTTCATATCATATCTGCACTAATAACATACATTGCATAAAACTTGGGCTTGTCGGTGTCATGGTACAGGCAAGATTCAAAAGTTTCATTAGAACAGCATTTCCAATACATCTTGAGCACATCAAAATTTTGCACCAATTGTCTCTATCTCGTCTCAGGAATGTCAGAACTGTATTTTGACACTTGCACAAAAGTTCCCTCTGAGAGAAAACATGTTCACAGCAATTATCAGTTAGAATTATTGAAAAAAGAAGTGATCTAAATCTGCCTATCTTCAGTTCCAAAGTGCACTCCAAAAGATCAAATAGTAAACTGGATGGTGACTGCCAAGCTGGGTATAATGCAGGGGCATGTGGGCAACAAAATAATGTGGACAACCTATAATACTGCCTTGCACACATCAATAAACTGTGATTTTCAAAATTGTCCGTTCAAAACATGGCCACACGGCTCACTTGTTCACAAACACTCTAAATTCAGTGAGATTGCAACGGAACAGTCATCTTTTTTTTTTTTTTTTGCGCAAATTTGAGTCGCCAACTAGACTTCAAAAGTCACAGCCCAGTGAGATACCACCATTAGAAGTCTGTGTCACATTATCATAGGATGGCTTCAAGGTTAAACTACTTTAAGGGATTCTGATCATTTCGTAAATACCAATGCATTTTATTACAGGGTGGGAAGATTCCCATTCGCTGGACAGCTCCTGAGGCAATTGCGTACAGAAAGTTCACCTCAGCGAGCGATGTGTGGAGCTATGGGATTGTCATGTGGGAGGTGATGTCATACGGAGAGAGGCCCTACTGGGAGATGTCAAATCAGGATGTAAGTATGATTTAAAAATATATATATAAAAAATCCTAACAGCATTAAGTTTCTTGTATTTTTGTTGTTGTTTGTTTTTGCTTGCTTTAAAGAAAAAGTTAAATAAATATTTTTTTTCACCCATTTAGAAACCTATTCAATAAAACAAAACTGTGTAGCTGTTGACACATTTGATGCAGACAACATGTGTACTGACTTCCCAGCCACCCACACACTGACAACATATGTGCTCACGGCCCCTAAGTGACCTCTCCATCCCCTGCTTCAAACTCCTCCCTCCTCTTGCTTATTAGCAGAATGTCTCAAAGACTAGAGAAGGGTAGGAGAGGAAAGAAGATGAGGATGAGTGGGAAGGAGAGGAGAAGACGTTTGATGTTTAATTGAAAGCGTTATGCAGGATTTTCTCTGATCTGCACAAGAAAGTGTGGGCTCTAACGTTCCTTCTCTAAGCTGTCTCCTTCTGTTTCCCTTTCTCTCCCTCTCACTTTTTACTTGTGTCCTCTCTTGTCTCTAAAATGCAATCTCTCTTTATTCTTTCTTATTTCTCATCCACCCTCTCTCTGTCTTTCTTTTGGTCTCTGATCTTTCCTTCACCGCCAGTATTTCTTCTCCCTCCCAGTCAGCAATAATGGTTTGATGCTATTTTTCTTTTCCTCTTAAGCTGTAGTTGGAGTGTATGCATGCATGCACTTATAAACCAGTCTGTATTGGAGTGTTATCACATTGGTCTTTTGTGTGAATTTAGCCAAAGTAAAGGGGGTTATGAACTGAACAAATCAATCCCCCACTGTGTGTTGCACTGGCAAAGCAAGTCTGAAAACTCCAGCCTGCTTTCCACTGCAGGGTCTTACAGAAGAGGCGAGGGTTTATTTATTATTCATCCAACTCTGTTTTCTTGAAAAAAAAATAAATAAATAAATAAATAACAGAAATCCAGTGATTCAGTGCTGCATTTTAGTACTTTCAGAAACAATTAACTAGTCTATGCAACCTTTGGATTATAAGTTATATTTATAAAATTAATTAATTAATTAATAGTTATTATATATATGGTTTCCTTCATGGATTTTAGAATGTAAGGTCATATAGGGAGCAGGCACATCCTTTTGGCAAGTATCAGGATCTAGAATCTTACTCAGAAATAGTCAGCTTCGGAGTAATGTTGCTTTCCTGCCTTGGTGAGGAAATTTACATTGTTACATGCTGGATACTTTTTTTTTTTTCCCTCTAAAATATAATCTGTGCAGAACATTAATGGCAAAGTCGCAGTCAGATCAGATGGTCCCTCTTGGGTGGGATTGCATATGTTTTGCATGTTCAGACTATGTCAGATGTAATATTTTTGTTTGTTTGTTTAAGATGGCCACTTGACGTGAGTCGTGATCTTGATTAAAAAGGCATTTAAGTATTTCTTACATATGTATAATATCCATTAATTTTTTAATCCTTGTGAAGTTTAGCATTGCAGTGGTTAGACTTTGTATCCTAGCTGTGATTTAAAAGTTGGGGATTAAAAAAAAACCCACATTTGGCACTTTTAGATTGAATATGATATCACTTATTTTGTACCACCAACTTTTTTTCCCCCCCTTTTTTTCATCAGGAGAACATGTTTTATCTGTCCTAAGGTTTTTACTATTGTATGCCTTTTTTAGAGAGAGGAAAAAAAAAAAAAACTTCTGCATGTCTTTTTCCATCACTCTTTATCTGTCTGCAGGTAATAAAAGCAGTAGAAGAGAACTACAGGTTGCCAGGTCCTATGGACTGCCCGGAGGCCCTGTACCACCTAATGATGGACTGCTGGCAGCGGGAACGCACCAACCGCCCAAAGTTTGATGAGATTGTTTGCCTACTTGACAAACTTATTCGCAACCCCAGCTCTTTAAAAAAGTTGGTCAACTCCTCACACAGGTAAGGCAGGAAGTCAAGCTGCACCTTTTACACAAAGCTGGTTATAAAATGTAAAAAAAATAATAAAATATGTTTGAATAGCCATGGTATATTAGTCTGAGACATGAACTGAAAGCTGTCAACTAAAAATGGCGTAAACTAAAATACATTTTAAAATGTATTTGTGAGGACTGATTATCGTTGAGATCAACATTACAGTTATACATTTTAGTTTGTTAAAATTGTAATTTTTTTCTGGCTATTGCAAATCAGCAAGACAATGAGAAAACTAAATAAAAATGTATTTTTATTTAATTATAAATGAATCAAATTACGATTTATCACAGTGCATTTTATTTCATCTTAAATTTCATTCGCTATTTCCCCTCATGTGGATTGCATCAGTGTATTGTATTTGTATGAAGTAACTAGGTAGACATTCATATATTTCTATATATATATCTATTTTCTAAAATATTTTTTCTCTTTAGTGCACTTCTTTTTGCTTCTTACACCTGAAAAAGGAAGCACACTCAGTGAATCAGTGGCATATCTAATAGGCCTGCAGTCACATATGGCAGCTGTCAATATTAAATGGACACCAAACAACAAGCCCAGGCCTTTTTCAACACTACGCTTTTGTTCCTGCTGTACCATGGAAAATGTTGTTACCTACTGTGAATATTTCATTTGATAGCACGGGGAGCTCTATTTGTCAGCATGAAGAGTGAGCTGAATGACAAAGAGTTTTTGGGTGAAAAGCGGGTCTTTTTTTGCAGCTTTGTGTGATGGAGCATATTACTGGCATTACCAGTGAAGCCTCACAGGTAAGTGTCAGGACTGTTGAGCTCAGGTGTGGGCTATAACATCCATGATGAATTCAGATCTTGTGTTTTATGATTTTCAAAAGATTTTCTTTTCACAATTTGGACTGTTTCTATGCATCTGTATACCATGTTGTTTTGCTTGGCTTGTGAGCTGTGCATCCACTGATTCTCAAGTTCCTAACACATAAAGAACTTGATTTGAACTAAAACAAAAATAATTTTGCTGTTATTTCCATCTGTGTGCTAGGGTTTCCAACTTGTTAGTGGAGCATGCAAGTGCAGATGGAGACTGCAGCGCTCGAACCAAGACAATTGGAGAGTGGCTCGACTCAATCAAGATGGGGCGTTACACAGAACTCTTCCTGGAGGGGGGCTACTCCTCCCTCGAAACAGTGGCTCAGATGACATCAGAGTAAGATTATTTACATAGCTGTAAACATACAATTCTACAGAAAGTACTAATATTTTTAGTTATTCATTTTTTTGTTTGCAACTTACCTGAAAACAATTTATTATGTGCTGTTTTTCAGAGATCTGAGAAGAGTAGGAGTTAACTTGGCTGGACACCAGAAAAAAATTATCACAAGTATTCAGGAGATGAGAGTCCATATGAACAACACCAACTCTACTGTAAATATCTGATGCATTTGTACAGGCATGAAAACACATCTATAATCCATACGCACTCTTACCTAGAAAAAAAAAAAAAGCAACAATAAGTGGACCTAGCATGTAATCAAAGAACTGTTGGACCTAGAACGGCATAGCACTTTTTGCAGACAAGGAAACCCAGTGTTCTAAGGATCTACACGTGATGATCTGCTTTTTGGTGTTTTTTGTGTGTGGAGTTTGCTTGTGGTGTCTCTGGAGGTATATTGCATCGCAGTGCTATAAGCCCAAATCAAACTGGACTGAGTGGTGCAACGTGGATGATTAAGAATGGTGAACTAAACTGACTTTAAGGGATGCTTTTCATTCAAATTATCCCTGTTTTGTGAATTTTAGGAATTATTACATTGTTTGCACTCTTTGGATTCTCCCAGAACAGACATGAAACGAAGATTGGGCCCCTTTTTGGCTGTATCGTAACAGGAAATTCATACAGTGGGCTCAGACGGAACTTTTTTAACCTGTCTCAGGTCAGCTGAGCCTGTCTGGTCTGATCAGAACTGACTTATTTGCTTAACCGTTTTCTGGGGAAGTACCTAACATTTTAGGAGAATTGAATACTGAACATGCTCAGGCAGGGTAAACAAAATCTCCATATGTCTCAATCCTTGGTTGCTCGTGTTGATGTGCTTTGATTTTTTTTTTTTTTTCTCTGGCAAGTCTTTGTGCTACAAAACTGCAGCTTCAATTCTTCCGTCGAACTCCAGAAAAAAGGTTTAGATAGTATGTTCACTGTCATACTCTTTATTATCCATCAAAGTAATATATTTACAATATAAATTAAAAAAAAATAAGGCTATTACTAAGGCTACAAATAACCAGTAATTTAGGCATTAGGATTCTCTGTAGAGAAATTCTTATGGCTGAATGTATAACTTTGGTAGAATGTGGCAATAATTATTCTGGTCCTTAAAACCAGCCTCTGAATGAAGCCATAGATTGTAAATCTGAAAGGATTTTCACTAAGACCTAGAACGTTTTGTATGAAAATTGCCCTGCTATCAACTCTAATCCACAATTGATTTATTTACCAGATGTTTTATGTGTACATGTTTGAGGGAAATGTTCACTCAGTTCACATTCTGTTAAAGGAAATTCACTGAAAGTTCAGTCAATCCTGATGGCACCATTGTTCATATAATAATGGAACTGCCCCTCAGAATCCGGATGATCCTTTTTTTTCATTAACATCTAATCGAATCATTTACAGGTATTTAATGGAACCTCTGCGTGGATTCCAAAGCAGCCTTTATCAGTCAGGTCAAGAGTGCACTCAGATCTTTATTGAGCCTTCATTGAAAAGTAACAACCTTCAGGTATCACGGAAAACCATCAGCAATCTGTTCAGTTCACCATGCCACAGAGTATCTTTTGTATACATGTGAGCCACACCACAATAAACCTCACTCTGACAGGACTGCTTAGAGAAACAAAGAAGGCAATATTGAAGAACTTGATAATCAATTATTTATTTATACCTGTTTAAAAAAAAAATCCAAAAGTTATGTGTACATTTTATGTTCTATTATAGTAATTTCTCTTGGACTACTGAGCATCTCTGCCTGTGTCTTTCATGTATATAATGTATTATATATTTAAAGCAGGGAGCATTGATCTTCTGTCTACCATCATGCAGACAAGTATTATATTGATATTGATCATTCATCTGAGAGTAGTACACATAGGTAAATCATGACAAATATTTTAAATCTGCATTTCAGTAACTTCTGGACCTCTAGGTGAGGGCACCAAGCACATCTGTCCCCATATAAGGGTCCTCAAAAGGATATGGAGAAAAAGCAGATATTCATTTTATGTTGTTCGTGATTGTGTTTAAGGTGGAAATTTTCACTGACACTTAATGAGACAATTAGCTATGCTTTGCCTCTACAAGTATGTCCTAAGTATGCACATGGGCCGATGAGTTTCCCTTTTGTTGTATGGTTTATAGGTAAATAATGATGTCAGTAAACAAGCTTGTGCTCTTTTTTTTTTTTGATTAGTTAAAAGTTGGCCCATTTGACAGTTGCGTCCACCTAAGCAGCAAGTTCTCACTTAATATTATTCCTTGCAGATAACTTGCTAATGTTTTATTTTATTATTATTATTTTTTAAAGGGGGTTGGGTAACTGTAATCCTGGGACATTAATGTAGGAACAAGAACAGATTGTAAAAAACTTCTTTAAAAGGTGGCAGCACTTAACCATATGAGAAGCACACAAGAAGAATGTAAGTTTGGAAATAAGTTTTCCACTTTTTCCAAGAGCATGTTTAGCTTTTAAACACTCAAACCCTTGCTTGCAGGTCAAGATTAATCAAGCATCTTTGGTGAACACTTGCCATGTTTTTGTTTTGTGTGTTTTTTAAATCCTGTTCTAAATACCATACTCAATTGAATGTAAAAGAGGTTTATCACATTTGAAATTCTGCAAGGGTTAATTTTAGGAGTAAAAATGTTCTACGTAAAAGTTTTGTTACCAAGTCTGCATAGTCCCTATAGTCTACATTTATCCCTTTGGATGTGTGGCTTCATCTTGTAAATTAATATGGTTACATTTTACTTTTATTTGTCACAGAAAAGAAGGCATTAAGAAAATAGATTTTTTTTTAACTATAGAGTGATTTCCCTTTTAATTGAAGCAGTTGTCATTTCTATTATGAATAATACAACAAATGCAGTAAATCTACCCATGTAGACTATTGTGGCTATGCAGAAATATGTGGTAGGGGGATGCATCAGAAAACAGGTTTGTACAGGAAAAAAGTAACTGTTGGGGGCTTAAATTAACAACCAGCAAGTTCTTAGTTAAATATATTAAGTCAAATGGGTACAGTAAGTTATGTCCATTCCACAATGTTTTGATTGTTGCCAAATTTCACGTTATCAGCTACTTGACAACCACTCTTTCCAGTTCAACTTTCAGCTTAAAATCTGTGGGTGAGGCATGGACAATTGGTGAATAATACACCCTTATAAGTGCCTCGCAACTTCTAAGTACCGTTGTTTCTTCTCCTGTCAAATACCCTAATTGTGCTCCAACTTTCTATATACACTCTGCCAACAATGTCTACAGGCAATAAGAAGAATGTCAGACAATGTGTATGTTGGAACTAATTTAATTTGCACTTTATGAGGAATTTGTGGCTCTTTTGTTTGACTAAAATGTCTATAGGTGACTTTCTTTTTAGGTTTTTTTAATTACTTGCTATGTAATTATTGTGTTTATTTATGCTGAGTATATCACTTCAAACTGTCAGTGCTTCCCATGTCATAAAATTTGGTGGCTAAGCACAAAGAGTTGGTAATATTTTTTTTTTTTTTTTGAGACAATTAAAGCTACATAAACATTGATGTAAAGCACCGTTATCTTGGCACAATGCCACCCCTTCAGGATGTAAGCACAGGGTTCGACCATCGACGTGTAAGGAAATGATGGACACATTACTGGAACCTGGAAGTTTAGACCTCACATACATAGTGCAAAGATTTTGGTTCCAAAAACCCAACGTGGCAGCTTCCATAACCCAGGTCATGTTGTCTTTAATGCCCAACAAGACAAGTTGGGGACAGTTGGTCTAGTATTCCCTTACATGTCAATGGGTTTGACAGACATCTGGACAGTAAGGTGTTTTTTTGTTTTGTTTTGTTGTTTTTTTTGTATAACTGATCTATAGCACTAGCCCTTGATGTCAACAAACTTCCACCAGACATGTTATCTTAGTGTCTGTGGCATTTTAGATTTACTCTTCCACAGTTAAGTGAGAAAGTCTAAAAATATGTTTGCTAGCATTGCTAATAAGTGTTGCTGTGCAAAATATAATTTGGAATTTATTCATAGCAATTCATGGTATCCAATGTAACGCCAATAACTAAAAAAAGCACAACAAAGCAGCATTCACATTTGTTTATTTAAGTCAAATTTAGAATGTTATTTTATGAGAAAAGTGAAATATAAAATAAGTTTTGTGTTTTGAAACTGAGTTCAAGAAGATACAACATTTTTTTTGCACCAAAAAACTTCCCCATAATTGATTTATTATGTTTGGTTTTTTTGTATGTTTATTTTATTTTATTATATTTTATTTTTTGTTTATTTTTTGCTGTGATGAAAGCACTGAATAATACAATAAAAAAATACAGAACAGAAGAGTCTGAAATTTGCAAAAGCAATAACTGACAGATATTATTAGCAAAAATCTTGTTTGCATACACAAATGCTTAGGAGTTTACCACCGATAAAAGGTTGCACTAACATCTTAATCATATTAACATACTTGAACGTCCTGAAAACAAAACTGGACGTCTTTGAAAACCTCATGAACAAAGAAGTCGGTGGGGTTAGCATCAGGGGACAGGGTTACAAAAGTACCAGTACTAACATTTTCCTATCGTTGTTTTTAATGATAACCGTGCTTCACTAGCTACAGTAATTGAGCATTCCCATTGCAAGAATAATTGTTCTTCCAGTTGACTCTTTTGATCAAAGAAGAGTTCAAATCAAAGTCTGTATAGAAGTTTTATGTGAGAAAGGATATTTGATTAAGCTTGATTTTACTTTATCAGGCATTTTTATCATAGAAACTGTTGATCGGGTGTGTGACTATTGTAGTATTTTGTGCCATATGACAAACCATAATGCAATAGGGGGAACACGCTGTGGATTAGGGTGCAGTACTAACAAAGGTAATCAGACACTCCCATGCTTGTTGAGTGAAGTAAAACATTGACTACTTGTGTTACAGTGGCCCACCCACTTCACAGATATCGTTCTCAGGAAGTGGAAAAAGGGTACTTTTTTGTGTGTGTACATCTGTTCAAAAGGGAGAAACATGCAGTTTTCCCTCAAAAGTGTAGAAAACAAGTATTTGTTTGTGAGGTTATCCCAGATCATTAATTATGTTATCAGCAACTCACGCATTGAGGTTTTAAATAATGAAATGAAACTGTTGTGATTCATTTAAAGCTCAGTGAAAAATACTAAGCTATTGATGTGCTATTGCTTTGTCTTTGAGATTGTGTATTATGTTTGTGTTGATGTTTTTGTAGTGTCTTTTCAGATTCTATATTTTTGCAATAAAACTGAGAAATCAACCCTTAATGTTATGGTGTTTCAGAAGTTACACTGTTTATTTAACCACTCATTTATGGTTGGTTGTCGTGTGGTATTTCATGGTGAATAAGCATGACAATGGGACTTTATAGTAAAATATTTGCTCTCACATTTGATCTGTTTAAAAAAATGGCAGTGTGATCTAACACCTTTGTTTTTTATCTTAAATTCTCTTGGCTGTGCTGCTTCTAATATTTGAACAGGTTAACTTAGTTTCTAGACATTTATTTTTTCTTCTAGACAATTAAAACAAATTTTAGCACAATATCTGTAAAATTTATTGAACTACACTCAACAGAGGTTAGTGGATGTGAAAGTGTCCATCTTAGCTGAATTATTTCAATGCAGAAATATTAGTAAAGCAAAAGAAGATGCTACGTGAACTCACTGAAGCCCAATTCATTGATAAGAAATTCAACTGAAAAACAAAATCCTAGCAATACAATTATACACGGCTGACTGAGTAAGATGTTATCTGTCAGTGTAACAGAAGCTGGTTAACATTTTTTCCTCCTTTTTTCTGATAAGACTGTCTGAAAAGATGTAAAAAGAATAGATATATTTCAAGACAACATTTGGGGTTTAGGGAGAAAAATCAAATACTGTACAAGACAGTCATTAAAAGTAACACTATATCTTTTTTTTTTCTTCCCCCTCAGTACTCCAGCCTATTGTCTGCGTTGTATTGTTCAGAATCCAGGGAAAGACAGTTCATTGTAGGGTCAGTGGTAATGAGCTCAAAAGTTCTGTAAAATGCATGCTGTTTTAGAATCCGATGATGCAATTCCTGGTAATAACGTGAAATTTCCCTGTTAATGTCAGCAGATAATTTGATGATGTAATTTATTTAAATATAAAACAGCCAATGATGTGAAAACTCTGCTAAACAATGAAACACAAATGGATTTTGTGCAAAAATAAGCTGGTTTTGTAGGCTCATTCTATTTTTATGACTCTGTAGGTGAGACCATTTTTGTTATTGGTCAATGGTCAATACTTTCAGACTTTTTTTTTTTTTTCTAAGGTGAAAAAAAATGCATAGATAATTTTGCAAACAGATCGGTTTTACTGATCTATTTTTTTTATTGTGATAACCTTGAATCTTGTGTAAGGGTTGGCTATAATGGTGCTACAGCAGTTTATATGTAGATATCGGCACCAAATAGTTGTATGTGTGTGTATATTTGTGTATGTGTGATATATCAAATGAAACCTGGCTGATCTCTGGGGGAATCCACTGCCTGCGTGGCTTTAGGTTATTATTATACTCAGACGCAGAAAGTGTCAGAAAGTGTGAAATTAGCCACCTTACAATCAGCATGGCTATTACCAAAACCTCTGTATCAGCGGCTTGAGGAAAAGACCTGCCGTGTGTGTTGGGATTGAAATGGAGCTCTACTCCCAGTGGTGCTGACTGGTATTGTTCTTGGATGGATGGACAGGTTTCTGGCTCTGGGGCTGCCCCACGTCCTCCCTGTCTGCCTTCATGTCTTTGCAAACCTTTCAGTCTGCTCATCCTGATCTCTGTTTTAGCCGTCTCCCTCTGACTGGTTTTTACATGCATGAATGTCCCCATGTCTGCATGACATTTAGTTTGTGACTGTTTTAGGTTGTCCTGGCTGTCTTTCTGTTTTGCTTTACATTTTGCTGGAGGCTGTCATTGTGCCAGACTTAAGTCAGGTATCCCAGAGCACGATAAAGTAATTTTCTCCTGAAGAGGTGTCAATGGCCGAAGCGTCCCCAGGGTCATTTGAAAATCATTGCAGTCGCCTCTTTAATCATTATGAATGACCTTCACCAGAACCTTAACTGTCAGTTTTAGGTGCAATTGTCTCAGTGTCTGTGGAGGAAAAAAAAAAAAAAAAAAAGTATAAAACTGTAACCAACCTTGCAGGTCAATGCACACATTTCTCAGTTTAAGCACTATTTTTGTCTTGATTTAATGACGCTAATTATTCTAGCTTATCTAAAATTCTACAGTGTTTATTGTAGGCAACCAAAATAGCATCAATATTTTGATGCAAACTTGAGACTAGCCATTGTTTAAAGGCTCACAAGAATCATCTAGTACTTGTAAGTTCCTTGGGTTGGGAAAATAAAACAACAGCACAACATATTAAACTATCATCTTGTTTTTATTATTTAACAGAAGCCTAAGATAAAATGTACAAGTAGTGCACCTTACGTATTTACAATATTTTCTTTTTCAGCCATTCTATTGTAGATTACCTTGTTAGAATAGCATCAGTACCTAACTGCATGGCCCTTATTATGGCCAGGCTTTAGTTGCTGACCAGATGACCTTATTTGACTCCAAAGTACTTTGTCATACAGAGGTTTTTTATTACTGACTTTATACTGGGCGGCAGAAAGCTTCTCTTGCTGCAAAACAAAACCAGACAGACACCACTGTGCCTGGGAATAGTGAAGTATTTAGTCAAAAAGCACATTGTTGTAAAATCCCATTAAACCTGAAAAGGTACGATAAAAATGTGGACCATTACAAACTTTGGAGTTGTGCATTACCATATTTATCAAGCTTATTGAGGGCTTTAAACCCTTTTTTTTAGCTTTGGACAGTCTGACACTGACACTTTGCTGGGGCATCCTTTCACTGTATAAAATGTTCTTAAATTGTTTAGAAATTATCGTTTTTAACACTTTTCAGATTGTTGGGAGGCAAAACTTGCTTTACAAAGATCACAAGACTGCAAACTATCAAAACACTTAATTTTATACAGTGGGTACACTTGATTAAGTTCAGTCAATCAAGTGCATTTATTTAGCATCACCAAACTGTTGCTTATTGAAACCTGATGTCTCCAAAAACACAACTTTTAAAGAAATTAAATATATATATATATATATAAATTAAATAAACTATGTGGTCACAAGTTCACAAGCTCTATTTGATACTTTTCATTGGTTAGCTATCCTTGAAAACACAGACAGATGTGAAGGGTGATCAATAGAGTTAAATCATGCAAAAGCATGAAAATGATGAAAAACAGAGATATAGGGTTTTGCCTAACAAGGTTATCCTAGTAATCCTTGTAAAATCAGTAAGGCTGGGCTTTGGCATTTTGATTTAATGCTGTTTAATAGGTAACAGAACTATATTTTCCAATGTATTATTGATCATCTAAAGTAATATTTGATTTATTGTTGAAGTCTATTGTTATCAGATTTAGTTAGTTTAGTTTATTATGTTTGAATACTTAAAACCTAACAACTAAAAGAGAATGGATATAATTTAGAAAGTTTTTCTTTGTGATGTATATTGAGGAAATTGTTATCAGTAAAAACCCTAATCCTCAATTTTATTTTATTTTTTAATGCATGTTTCACTAGATTTTTTTTTCTGAAAGTGTGTGGGTTTTTCTTTTACATCCACTGCCCTCAAGTAGTCAGTGTGATTTTTTTCTTTTCCCCCTCAAATCATTTCCCATGCAGATGCGAGCTCAAGGTGCATATGGATAGATAAAGCTGCACTCCTCAGCGCCACTACCACTTTCAACACCTATTAAGCTGTTACTGGAGGTCTGACCTGGACTAAATAAGCTGCTGGTAAATAGCCTTATCCATTCTGCTGCTGATCCGAGAGGCCTGCCATGAGAGGGTTGTGTGATGTCAAGTGGCTGGCAAGGACTCACATTTTAGGCACGCACAGATACACACAAAATCTCGCTAGTGGTAGCCGTCTGGCAGGTCTTTGTGCAGTACAAGCAGTAATTCCACACACATGCACACGCAAACACACTTTCTTTCTCTCTTGCCCTAGGTATCTGTCTCTTTCCAACAAAGACAGCCAAGGAGGCGTATTTGTCACCTGCCCAGATGTTTTTCCAAGGTCCTTTGTTCAAGGCAGTCAATCATATGAGCAGAAATGTTCCTAATGGGAAATCCCTTTGGTATAATGTCTGTATGTGTGTTCCATCATGTCTATGTGCAGTCATGCACATGTGTGTGAATCTGGAAGGTCACTCAAGGTGGTATGAAACCACCGTCAGCCCGCGACACATGGAGGTAATATACTAATAACTGCTGTAACATTTTGCAGACACAGAGCTCACCACACAAACGTTGGTCTAATAACATCTGTCACTTTGACACAAATTGATTTGAAGAGACTGTCCTCCTCCAAAACACAGCCCCGAGGGTCATTTATTCATGTAGCAAATTTTGACCGATAATTGTGTTTGAAGAGTGTGTCCTCCAGTGAAGGCAAAAACAATTTTATTTGAAATGTTAAAATTTTGTCTATCAAGGGAAGGGGGAATGGTGCTGTGATGTAATTTAGTCTCAGCTATGATCTGGTGTTGGATCGTAGCCAAAATAACACAGTAACAATATCAATTGCCATGATTTTGCTGTGGTAAAGAGGTGTGTTTAAGCCATAACTAAATAGTTTTCATGCAAATAATATTATTGCACAAACTCAACCAGAAAGGATGAGCGTTTCATTAAAGTGATACCATTGTTTTACCTAAAGGTAACTTTGGACATATATATAATGTATATATATATATATATATATCAAACTTTCATCTCAGTTTAGAGAACACCCTCCCTTATGGCTCACATTTAAATATATGGATTGTGTTGATTTGAGAATTTATCAATAATTACATTAATTTAGTTCATAGTTCTTTTGAATAAACACAAACTTTTTCCTAAAAAAGAAAAAAAACCTTACTAACTATTCTCTGAGCACTAACTCATCTTGCAAGATCTCACAATAGTGTATGAAATTTTGCACATCTTCTTTTTGGTTTATTTTTGTTTTCTGTTTGTATCATAAGAGGTTCACAGTTGAAATAAAATAGTCACAAAATAATTATAATAGCCGCATAGTCTTTTAAATTATATGTCTCCACATTATTGTCTTAAAACAAACAAACAAAAAAAAAAAATCAGTGCTTTGTTTGCTCATGCACCCATATTATTGTGGTATTCGTGACTCATTAGGAATAACAACCCAAAACCATGAAAAAAAGATTTCACTCTTTGTTTGAACAGTCCAAGTCTAAGAGAAATTTTCTTATTTATGTAAAGTTTAAAATCCGAGAAAAATGCATAAAAAAATAAAAGCACAGACATGAAAGTGGATTTGAAAATTTTCATGTCAAACCTACAGAGTCTACTTGCTGCTACATTTGGAGGTTGTTAGCCCCATCAACCTTGCTATGATGAAGAGGTGCTGCTTGCCCACTGAGCTGTCTTGTCTGATAATTATTTTGACATTACCCGCTGTGAACTGGAAGGGAATTATCCTCTATGGCGTCTACTTGCAATACATTCCCCATAATCAGTCTTGTCATGCATGGATAAATTTGTGGATGCACCGTGCTTCACTACAATGTGTGTGTAAATGTGCTGGTGACAGCATGCTGCAAATTAACCAAGTAACCTTACTTTTTTGTGCAGTAGTAAAAGCACAATCAATTTACAAAGCATTAACTATTCTAGCATCTGTCTAGCTATGCAACTAATTCAGCTTTTTTTTTTTTTCTTTTAGTAGACATACCCTTAAAAAATGTTTAAGATATTTAAAATGTAAACAAAGTGAAAGTTTGTAATAATTTCAAGACAAACGAAAATAGCAATGTATGCATTTAAAATGAATTGAAATTGCAATAAAAGCATTGGAAAACTGAGTTCAATGCAACAAAAAAGTTTGCCTCAGAATCACTACTGTTCTTTTATAAGTAAAGCTGTAAAACACTGTCAAAAGGCACAATTTAAAATGTAAATAGTTAATTTATTGATGTGGAGACCGATATTATTGCAAATATGCTGAGTTAATTTAATTCCTTTTAGCTTAGATTTCATTTGCTGAAGACTAATTGAGTTTAGTTCTGTTCATTAAAAGCAGCTGATAGTCCATCCATCCATTTCTTTTTTTTTTTTTTTTTTACCCGTGTTCTCCTTTTCAGGTCACAGGGCAGCTGGTGTTTATCTCCAGCAGTGACTGCGTGAGCGGCTGGATACATCCTGGACAGGTCGGAAGCCCATCACATGGCCGCATACAAACAACCGTTCATGCTGACACTCACATCAAGCAACAATTTTAAAGTTATCAATAAACCAAACATGCATAGTTTTGGTGTGAGGGAGGAAACCAGAGTACCCAGAGAAAAGCCATGCATGCACAAGGAGAACATGCAAAGTCCACACAGTTAAATCTCAATTTCAGTTAAATTGAAAAGCAATCAATGAAAAAAACAGTTTTCAAGACCAAGTTGAATTTTGGTGATTTCATTTAAAAATAAAACGTATGAAATAATTTCAGTATTTTACTCTTTGCATAACATTTCCTTTTCTTTTTGGCGTACATAAACTGCAGACAGTGGCTGTGAGAATGTTTTGGTGTCTGGAAAAAAATAAAATAACTCATTTGTCTTAATATTCCCTGTGCTCGGTATAGACACACTAATGACTGCAATGCATCATGTGGGTATTGCATTCCAATAAAAAAGCATGCAGGCATGTATATTTCCCTGTATGTTGTTGGAAAATTGTTAATTTGGCACATTTTTTTGTAATGGAACTCGTATGCCCAAAGAAATGGCTCCCAGTTAAATTACGTCTTCTTCGTGAGCAATAAATATTTCAGTAAGTTAATAGGTAAATGCACAGTAACTGTCAGTGGGCTACTGTGACAAGTGAGTGGATATAGTGTGGGGGAAAAAATGTTTCACTCCACCACACCAAGATTGAGTGTCAATCAAAACTTAAACCTGTTTGAGGCTGAATGTATAATTTTTTTTAATTTTTCATATTAATTCATCTATTTCTGATTTTTAAAGTTTAGCCAACAAAGCCAACTAGTCAAGTTGAGAAAAAGTATTACAATTCTCAAGATGAAACATTTCAAAAACTTTTCATAACAATCGATGCACGGTATCTTAAGAACATCTACACTGCATCACTGTTGATCAAATTAGTTTTTACAAAGACAATATATTTACACTGTAGATCATGTTTGTCTTTAGTCATAGCAATTAATAAAAATATCATCTGAGAATTACACTTAAGTGACCTGATACACTTAACATATTTTTCAATACATGCTTCATACAGAATATTATTGCAACAAACCATGGACCAACAGAGTCTTTAGTGTAAATAATCATAGATTTCCACATAAATAAGCATTTAATGTTCAAGTGATGTAGCGTACATGTTTTTAAAATAACATCTGAATGAGCGCCTTTGAGATTTGAGTTATCTGAGTTGACGGCTTGGCTCTTCTATGTAAACGTCTCTCTTATTTCTCCAGGCTAGAGATAATTTCAACTATTATGTACTGCAAGGACATTACTGACTACTGATAATGGCATAGAACCTCCCCACCCTCACCAAAAAAAAAAGAAATTCATAAATAAAAATAAAAACATGAAAAACTCTGAAGTACTCCTCTCACATCATACACCTATAATAGGGAATTAAATTCAAAATAAAGGCATTACTATAAGCATCAGATATAAAAACAACAATGTTGCAAGCACAGAATAATTAGGTCACAAATGATCATAAATCTCAGACAACAAGTTCCACAGTCTGATCTTCATTCCACCAGAGCTCACTAAAGAGTATAATAAGTCATTATTAAGTCATGTTTCTAAAATGGCTATTGATTTTCTCCCACAGAGAGAGCGAGCTACCAAGGGCCGCAATAACATACAAACCATGAATGAAAATCCCAGGATAACCCCTACAGACAATTATCATCCACAGCTGGTGATGAATTACTCATTGCTGTACTTTGACCACACTGGGGCTCTACCTTTGTGATCAGATAAAATACCCCAGGAGGTGTTTGCTTCTTATTTTGTGCTTATTTTTGGCCTAATTACGCTGAGTGGAGGACTTTATCCCAGTGAATTGGCAATAAATCACATAGACACTAAAATAGGCCAAAATATTAAAACCCACTGTTAACATTTTCCAAGTTTTTAGCAAGTGTATAAAACGGAAGGAAATAAATAAATTCTCGCTCTGCCTGACCTTATTTGGTGCAATGACTGATCCTGTCAATTTTTATTGCATTTCACTGCTGTGAAAATTCAAATTCAATATTAAAAAACACATATGTATTTGTGCATGCAACAGCATGTGTATGTGAACCCATTTAGCTTTGTGTCAGACTGTCTGAAAGTGCCTGTCGTAATACATTCAAGTCCATTAATGCTTCCGAATGAAACAGAATCCGAAAGAGGACACACTATTGTGCATGCACACCTATACACACACATGCGCACAGACACACACTGAGCGTAGTGTGTCTCTGATAACTTCTATTATCTAGGTCTCCCTCCTGGCTGCACATCAAACATGGATGAGCTCCAACCATAAAAGGCTCCATTTTCCTTTGATTTAAACAAGGAATAAAAATCGGCAAGGTGAAAAGTCCAAACTATGCATATTTTATTAGTTCACTGACACCAAAGGCAAGACAGAACAAATTTCAACATAGAACACAACTTAAAATAAACCATGATAGGACCAAACACAGGAACTGCAATCCCAAACCGCCAATTCCCAGGGACCGAAAGGCATTAATTTTACCCATCTTACAAGCAAGTTTAAGCAAAACATTTATTGTTTCAGACTGCTTTAGAACAAATTTGGTTCAAAAATAAATAGTCTTATTTGCATACTTTAACAGAAACCCATAAATTTGAGGAGTTTAAATGCCTGACATTTTACATTTGACATTTTATGCTTTTCTGCCCACAGCATAGATGGAGTGAACAGATAAAGCCTCAGGATCAATAAGTCAGTCCTCTGGGGCCTGTTTGTCTTTTTTCTTGATAAGAAATAGCAGTGATTACATCTGTAAACTGGCTAAGAGAGGCTTTATCTGGGTGTCCCCATGATCTTTTTCAGGCGCAACTATGGCAACAGAGGCTGGGGGGGGGGTGTAAGGAATATGTGTGTTTGTACTTGTGTTACTCATTATTTGATTACTCTGCATATTGGTCTCGTGGTACAAGCATGGCCACCTCAACAAAGGTTCTGAATTTTTACTGGCAGATTGGCTGAAACTTTTATGTGTAGATGGCTTTGTAGATTGGCAGAAATTTACGCATGAGTTGTTTGTTTCACGGTGTTAAACCCTGTGATGCACTGGCAATCTGTCCAGGTTGTTCCACCTCTCACTAAATCTCAGATGGAATAGATTCAGCTTCAACTGCTGCAGAATAGGTGGATAGATAATGCATGGGTGAACAATTTGACATCAGTGTTAGGGTTAGAACAAGGAAAGCACCTATTATAGACTATTAAGAAAGTATTTCACTGGGCTGCAACTGTTGGAAACGAGTAGGGGAACAGCATTTGCAAAGGAGTGACCTAGATGGCTCTAAACATTTGTAGGTTTTTTTCAATTTCCCCCCATGAGTTGCAGAGGCTTGCAGTAGTGTTGCTTGTATTTGGGTATTTGTATGGTGGGTACAAAATGAGTCAAGGTAGGTACAATGTGAGCAGAGGTGGACAACAATTAATATACACAGTAAAGAATATAGGTTTGCAATCCTAGCACACAAAAATAGTGTGATTTTCACAAATGCAGCCACATGGCTTCCTGGTCACTTTGTTGCAAACACTCAGAATTCAATGAGACTAAAACAGAAAACAGAATTATTATTTTTTTTATTATTTTTTTTTTTATTATTATTATTGTATGTTGTTGTTGTTGTGTGTCATGCTTTTGTGGACTACAAGTCTGTTGAATAAAGTAATCAAATATTTGACTATTTTCTCACAATTTTCTCACATTTTTGAGTTGCCAACTAGTCTCCAATGGTTGAAGCCAGGTGAAATGCTACTTTTAACTAGTGCTAGCTCACTAGTGGGTTTCAACAGATTTGAGGAAACTCAGTTACTAAAGACTTCTTACAGAAACCTGGAACGTGAACAGGACCAAACTTCCCAGTAGTGTGGTCTCTTCCATGTTAACAAACAAGACATTGCCCATTGTTACAACTATGTTTAGTTGTAGTTAGTTATTTCATGTTTCATTGAAAGATCACCATAATTATGTGCAGGGCCATAGGCAAGACTTAAAGCCCCACAACCCTAACGCACAGACTCCAGTTCCAAATAAATAAAACAAAATAGCAGCTCATCTAAACCTGGTCCTGCTGGCTTCAAGTCCCAGTAACAAGAAAAGGCAGGGACACTTGAAATATATTATATACAGTCTTTAGGAGTTACATATAACAGCATTATCTGAATACATTTGAACACAAGCATCTGAACATTTTTACAACTTTTGCTACAATGTTTATATCCACATTTTACAGATTTTAATTGGTTTTATTTGTCCAGACTTGTATGCATTAAGTGAAGTATGATTTTTCTTTTCTTAAGCACTTTACAAGTTACATAAATTAACAATATCCATCTATTCAGTTCTACAAGTTTTGATTTAGAATATATATATTGCCATCAGGTATACACTTTGACACCTTTATTTGCTTTTAGTAAGGGCTACTAAATCTAATTCTGGAAACCTTTGCAGACACATCCATCTCACCTTGTTGTTGTTAGTTTATCTTCAATCTATCTGCCATCGCATGAAGAAGTACCTCTTGGCTATAAATCTGGCTGTGCTACCTCCCTCATAAATTGCTCCATATGTAGACCCACTTTCATTCCCACATTCAGTTCCTCTCCTCATGCTTCCTTCCTGTCCCCTCTTGTTCCCACTCCCACTCTTTTAATTTTATTTTTTTATCAGCCATCCTGTCTGAATAATGCAGTGTCCATGCAGAGGCACTGCCATTGTCCTCGCTTCACTGTTAATGTTGTGTCCTTGTCACAATTATTGGGTCACTATCATCCATCAGAGCTAATCATTGTCACACAGATACGGACCAACAAAACACATGATGGAGAACAAAGGAGCACACATTTAGAGAACAAAGATGACCCTGGAACAAAGAGTCAGGTTGTGGCTTATGACACTCGTGTCAAATTAAATGATGAACTTTGAACTGGCAAACACAAAAGGTGTTTTATTTTATTACTGAAACAGACACCGCATGCAAAACTTAAAGACAGTACCTGTAAATTAAAATGTCTGTTCTTGGAATTTTGTTTATTTAATTATTGGAAACACAGTACCGGAAGCTTTCTTTTATATTATTAATTTATCCTTTATTTAAACAGGAAGGTCCCATTAAGATAAAACGTCTCTTCCTCCAGGGAGTGCTGGTCAAGATGGTGGTGTAGATGTGAAATTAAACAGACCCCTGTAAAAACAAAAAAAACAACTGAATCATGTAAAATACACTGCAGTTACACTTTTATGTTCAATAAATTTTACCCTAATTTTTGTCATTAAAAATGGTTCACATAAGTAATAGAAAAATAAAGTTGGGCAAATATAGTTCAATATTTGAACTGTAAACTGGATATTTTCTCAGTTGTAGTAGATAGGCTTAAGTCAGCCAGATACAGCTGGGTTTTATACAAAATATTAATGGGCTGACCACTTAAGTTTCTCTCCCAATCTAAAATAAACTCCATTTCTTCTATGCATTTTAAAATTTTCAAGGATCCCAATACTCTGGAAAAACAACTGAATTTAAAGTGTTCAATCTGAGCCAAGAGCTCATTTCCAATAACGTTTCTTTCTAAAGATGAAACATTTACTAGTATGTAACTCTACACTCACCACTGATAACAAGTAAGGGATTCTAGATGCGCACACAAAAGACAACAAAACTGCAAGTCCAAAGGAGCTACTGCAAATATTATCTTGCTGTAACATAAATGAATAAATATCTTAATATCTTAAGGTTTTCTTTCAAATGTTCTTGTTTTATTTTGGTTTTTGCTCAGTAAAATTTTGGTAACATCACAAATCAACCTGCTGTCTAAGTTTTATTTTAGAAAATAAAGCTCTACACATAGTAGATGTGTGGCTCCAAAACTGATAACTCACAATTAATTTTACTTTTAATTAGTCCAAATTGAGACAATACAATTATTTTTCAAGATTTTTTTTTATTTGAAATAAATTGTCAGTGAATGTAGTGTAATTTGAAGGTTTATTTAAAAAAGATTTCAAGGACTTCCTTAGGCTTTTTCTAAAAAAAAAACACTTCTGTGTACATTTTGACTTGTACTGGAGATAAAGATTCAGGACTGCGTTGGATTAGAGGAAATAAGCCTGTTGAAACATGAAAGCTAGTTGATAGTTGATGTGGGAGTATCAGACATCTCCTCTCAGAGACCTTTAGGCCTTGTGCATGAGTGCCTGTTTGACTCATGTAAATGAATCAATAGTGATGAGAGCCGACTGGTTTATGTTGCCTATTTAATTATCCTCCATTAAACAAACATGATCGCACCATCAGATCAGTCAAACGGCAGTCCTCTACAAACACACATGAGAGTGCATGAGAAGGAGTACAAGGTTACTTATTTTATTTAGCTTAAAAAACCCTGAAGGTTACCAAAATAGGCAAGCCCGTCCAACAAAATCAAAGAGAATTGGTTTGTTAATTAACCCTGTTTTACAACTTTTGATGTGGCAACTGAAACGAGGAAAGGAGACAAATGAGGCCAGTTAAGTAAGACAGACCTATTTGATCTCATGTGATTCTGTGCAAATGACCAGTTTTATTGTCTTTTATTGGGGAAATGAAAGCGTGTGCTGCCACTGACCTGAGGGCATCTGGGCTTTGTGCCAACTCCAGCACCAAGAGACACGATGCTTTGTTTGTTTGTCTGTTACAGAACAATTTAGTCGTTTTTATCTGCTGACACTATCTGACTAAGCGTAGATAATGAAGACTGACTGGCTAAAATCAAACGTTTGGTGTGATGATTTAGTTCACACTGAATTCCAATTTAGTCCAAAAGCAGAGAATCAAAAATAAAATTTAGGTTGGAAAAACAATGTAATAATCTTCAAAATTTGGTTTCTAACATGCTTTTTCAAGTTCGAAACTACTTAAAACATCAAAATTACTTAAAACATAAGTGGTCTTATTTTCGGCCACATTTTAACCATGATGCACAAACATAAACACACAGACATACTCATAAGGAGGAACCATCACCAGACACTGCTGCTGTTTCTGGTAAAAAGCCATTTGGAGGCTGCAGCTTGGAAAGAGCAACATTGCTGCTGTCAGAGCCTGACAGGCAGCTGTGAGAAGTGTGTGACTGTGTCTGCTGGTGTCTGATTAGTGCCTCTTGTCCCCTTTCTCTCTCTGGCATGATTACATAACAGAGGATCTGGTCTGTGTATATTTGTGTGCGCGTGTGTAACGGCTTGTTTGTGTGTGAGTGTGTGTGTGCATGCAACAGAGAGTAAGTTTGTGCATCGTCTGACTCAATGGGTAAGTCTGACCTAGAAATGTCCAACAGTCTCTCATGGCTTCATTAAGGCAAATCCAAAAGTTCAAAATACATAACCTTCAAATTATCACCCTGCTGCTTTACAGTTACTGTTATTTTCCCTCTTTTTTTCCTTATCATTTTTGTTGTTAGTGTTTTCAAATTCGCTCAAAATTTATATTGTTTTTTTTTCTGTGTATAGCCCCTTTTTTTCACTCAGAAATGCAAAGAACTTCTAAATGATTTAATTACAGATTACAGATATACTGTATTGTGTTATGGAATACTGAAAGTTTAAATGTTGGCCATTCATCAAGTTTTTTCAACTCTGATGTTTTACATAATTTTCTTATGTTTCATGCTATATGGCATGATACAGTTTAACTCTCATTATTATTTAAAAAAATGCATTTCTCAAACTTTTCATGCCGCACTTCCATTATAAGATTTTTTTTTTTCATTTCTGTCAGTTTTCAGACACACAAACAGGGTTTTTTTTTACCTTTTATTGCAACTCCAAAAGCAACATTTATCTTCTTTTCTTTGATTGGAAGCAGTTTGTTTTTGTTTTTTTTTCCACATGCATTGTTGACTATTGTGAGTACCCAGCGTTCGTACATTGAATAATGACCATGCAACGACCCTAAGAGTTGCACCCTACAATTTGAGAACCATTTGCCTTAAAGGATAGTATCACAACCTAAATCATTATAACTAACTTTGTTGTACTGCATCTCATTGATTTTATTTACATTTCCTTCTAAAACATTTGGGTAGATATTCATGTCTTTTTCTAAAATAAATAAATAACATCTTTCTAAACAAAGAGCAAAAGACGGACTGAACAGACATAACTATTAACAAACTAAACAAAGTCAGCAGAGCTTGGCCAACATTAACCTGGCTAAAGTGAATGACATAAAAAGAGATGATAAACTGGCAAGGACTAAAAAGAATAATAACAACAACAATAATCAAAAAAATGAAAAACAGGTGTCCTGATTGGTAACAATGGTCATGTTTGCTGGCAGAACAAAACAGTCTCTGCAAAACAAAACAGTAAAACTGGTAAGAGCAAAACAAAACTGCAATCAAAGCAAACAAAAACACAAATTCAAAAATTCATTGAAAGAAATCCACAGATCATGACATTGGTGCAACATTCTGCATGGAAGCATTGGGTCCTGCCATTCGAATGGGAGGTTAACTTGAGGTGTTCCACCCAGTTATGCATTGCTTCACACCAAGTATCCCCTAATGAAGTGAAGGCAGTATCACTACACTCTAACACTGCTCATAAAATGTAACACAACAAAGTGCACTGATACAGCCTCTAAACTCAATCAATCATTCAAAGGATGTTCTCAAAGAGACACCATCTTGAAACTCAACAGATGGAGACTATCCTTTTTCTGACTCTACAGAACACCTCTGACCCCCTACAAGCAGATATTCCAAGAACAAATGAATCTGCCCCTGGAAGAAAATGAAGAAAACATCAAAACACTATTAACAGTCTATCATAAGTTTAACCTTTAAAAGAGTTGTCACTTTCCAGAACGGAGCAAGACTGAAACGATAACTAATTCAAACCGATTAATGATTTATCATGATCATTTCAGAGTGCAGACTGAATAGAAAATGCGAGCTAAAATAAATGGTTTGATTGGCTATAATTTTTTGATCAGTGAAGTGGAAATTCTTAAGACATTTTGCTGTTCCTTGTAGTCTAGCTGTCAAGATGCTGTCAGTTCTTACAAAAATATCCCAAGAGCCTGAAAATCGTTTATGTAGAAACAGTGCAGAATCTTTAATCCTGGAACTGTAAACTAACTGTACATAACTGGAATGCACTCACTGCTCTGCCAGTGATAAGAAAGGCGGTAGCAGAGGTTAGGTTATGTTATCAGTTATCTGTCTGTGACACTGCAGTATTTCACTACTTATCTTTTATTTTTACCTCCCACTTCTTTTTTTTTTTTTTTGTCCTTTGCTGAGTCCCGGCTCATCACCTCTTCCTCTCTTCCCACTCTTCTGGAGTTCTCTCATCTTTTTCCCCCCTGCTGCATCCTCTCTCCATCACTTCCTCTCTTACCCTCCTCCCCACATGTCTGTCTGTTCAAAACTGGAGCAACGTCTTAATCGAGGCTCTGAGACGTGACGGGAATTCCTAAGCAGCCCCTGCCTCTGCAGTACAGACTCGAGCACACACATGCACACACACATGCACGTGCACCGAAACCAAAAACACACAGCCAATTAACAACCTGCAATCCAGCGCCAAAGGAATAACTGCATGTTGATGAGCTGGCAGCTCTGCGCGTGTGTTTGTGTGTGTGTGTGGTGTGTGTGTGTGTGTGTGTGTTGAGCTGGTGGCCGTCAGAACCACTTACACAGATAGAAGGATATCTCTTTTATGTGTTCAAGGGAGAGAGGGGGATTATGTTGCATTAAAAAACATCTCCAGGTGGAACAAACTAAGACAGGAAGTGACCGAGATTCTCTTTGTGTGTATATGTGTGTGTGTTTGATGACATCCTGGTGCTTCCAGGATGTGTGTGTGTGTGTGCTGGTGCATACACGCCGCATTAGGAGAACAATGCAGATGATTTACTTGGAGCTGAGCCTTGCTATCTCCTCCTCATCCTCCTCCTCAGCCTTCCTCTATTTTTGTTACCTTTCATTCTCCTCCTCCTCTTTCTCACTTCTATCCTGCCTCCAGTTTGTGGAGTTCATCCAAAGGTGAATCCCTAGCAAAAAAAAGTACCTTCCCTCTTCAGAAAACTCATAAATTCTCTTTATGTGTCAAAAATATTGACATGAGCCTTGACACAATATCCCAGAGCAGCAAGGCGCTGTGTTTGCCAGGTTTCATCATCCTTCTGTATGTTCTTCAGAGATAGAATATGTTGAAACGAAAAGGCAGTGGGTTTGAAACCTTGCTGTTTTTGCCCCACTTCTCCACACATCAGTTTTTGCTGTAGACTAAATGAACAAAGTATGAGACGATGAAAGGGTTTATACTATTAAAAACAACTGAACAAAAAGGAATTCACAGCTACATTATCTTTTAAGATAATAGTCTTTCTTCTTTGAGGAAAAAAAATACCAAGCGTCCAAATTAGGTTGTTAGCATTAGTGATGCTTTTTCACAATGAAATTCCATCATGTCATCAAATCACAGACGATATGCAAGACAATGAAAAGAGAGTTTATATAAAAAAAGAAAATTAAATGTCTTTATTAGGGGAACTGAATTAAGATTTGCAAACCTAGATTAATAATTTGTTCTTTAAAAGTAGAGTGACATCCAGTGGCAAAGTGCTAAAATAGCAGACAAAGGCAATGGTTTTGCGGAAGGAGTTGCTCAACTGGCTGTGGAAAGAAAGGCTTCCATCTAGTGGACATTGAAACACATTACAACGTTGTTGTGTCATTCTATGTTAACAAACAAACAAACAAACAAACAAATCAATGACTGCAGCTCTTTAATACAAGTGTGTGACTGTGGAAGGGCCTGATAGGATGTACAAAAAAATACCCATAAATCTATTTATGCTTTTTTTTATATTGCAAGATATATGCAAAAATAAATTATTGGACTGACCTAAGCTAGATTTTCTTAGAAGCATTTTTTCTCTTTTTAAGAAGCCTAATAAACATATGGTTTGTGTTTGTGCAAATATCAACTGTTTTAGTCAGCAAAGACTTTTCAACGCCCCAAAAAGCATTAATTAGAAAGTGTTTTTATTGGTGACGAAGCAACAAAGTCAATCTTTTTTTTTCTCTCTAAATAACAGATATTAATATTTTCATGTTTTATCTTCATGTATAAAATAGTGTATACTTCATTTGCTGATATTCCCCTCAAGTTTCTTTTTTTAATATAACAAATGTTTAAAGATAATTTTGCAATTTATGGTGATGACTTAATATATAAAAGTTTTGTAAAACTTTCTAACACTTTTCAGCAATAAAACACTGACAAGAATTGAAAACAGCAATTACAAAATGATTTTTTTGTAAATTAGTTTATTTATCAAAGTTCAATTAAAGTAATAAAGCATTTAGAATTTTATGAAAACACACATTTCTAAGTATTCCAACAGCAGGTACATCAGTTCATGTTTTCAGGTTTGCTCTATGATCTGGTGGGTGTCTCTGGTGGACTCTGTTCTTCCTGGGAACACACTCTCTGCTGTGTTTCCTCCTCAGAGCTCCTCTTGATAGTCAGCTCTCTCTCAGCCTGTTCAATGTTACCCTGCAACCTAGGATGGCTGAGGGTAATGTGTTAGATGATCTTCCCTCAACGTGTGATGCTGTGGAACAGGAAAGACGAGACACACACGTTGAGCTTCCTTCTCATTCAACTGGAAGATTTATTCTTCTTGTGTTATAAACATACTTCATATGCAACATGCTTCAGGTATCACATACTTCAGTAGAGAACTATTAACTTCAGTACATCGGAAATGACTAATATAACTTTAAACCAAACAATCACTCTTTCAATATAAACTGAAAAAAAAACGCAATGCCTCTTCA
>NC_051443.1:21303833-21341614 GCF_001649575.2 Kryptolebias marmoratus
AACTTTGGCTGCCTGGATGTGGAGCTTTCCATCTGGAGAAAGGTAGCAGCTGACGGCTTCATGGTTCACCTCCTCAGGCAGATCAAACTCCTGCCTGAACTCCTGCAGTCTGTAGGAGTAGGAGCCTTTCTCATCCTCTTGCTTCTTCTCAGACTTCCCACTGACTCTCAGCTTCTTGCCCACCTGTCTGACTGACAGCTCCTCTGGAGAAAAGCCTTGAGTGTCCAGGGTCAGGCCAAAGTGCTCTCCCTCTTTGTTCAGCTGATAGGAGACTGGCTGCAGGGCCGCCCTGCTGCTGAAAGGCTCTGTGTCCTCCAGGATGTGGCGCTGAAGTTTGTCCATCATCTCCAGACTGCTGCGCAGCTCCTGTAGATTTGTCTGCAGAAGATCCTGCCGGTAGAACAGAGGTCTGACCTCTGGCCACAGACTGCGAACAGGCCAGGAGAAGTCCACGATTGGCCTTAGAGCAGATCTGAATGCATGAGGGCACAGCATTGTGTTTCGGTTTAGTCTTCTTCTTCTTCTTCTTCTTCTTCTTCTTGTGAGACTGATCTCTGTTCAGGCGTCTGTTAGCTTCTGTGTTGCTTTCTGCCTCAGCAGTGGGAGTGTCTCAGCTTTATACTCAAACAGGAGGAGGTCCAGAGCCGGCAGGATCTTCTGCAGACAAATCTACAGGAGCTGCGCAGCAGTCTGGAGATGATGGACAAACTTCAGCGCCACATCCTGGAGGACACAGAGCCTTTCAGCAGCAGGGCGGCCCTGCAGCCAGTCTCCTATCAGCTGAACAAAGAGGGAGAGCACTTTGGCCTGACCCTGGACACTCAAGGCTTTTCTCCAGAGGAGCTGTCAGTCAGACAGGTGGGCAAGAAGCTGAGAGTCAGTGGGAAGTCTGAGAAGAAGCAAGAGGATGAGAAAGGCTCCTACTCCTACAGACTGCAGGAGTTCAGGCAGGAGTTTGATCTGCCTGAGGAGGTGAACCATGAAGCCGTCAGCTGCTACCTTTCTCCAGATGGAAAGCTCCACATCCAGGCAGCCAAAGTTCCAAGTGTTGAACAGGCTGAGAGAGAGTTGACTATCAAGAGGAGCTCTGAGGAGGAAACACAGCAGAGAGTGTGTTCCCAGGAAGAACAGAGTCCACCAGAGACACCCACCAGATCGTAGAGCAAACCTGAAAACATGAACTGATGTACCTGCTGTTGGGATATTTCTAAATGTGTGTTTTCATATAATTCTAAATGCTTTGTTACTTTAAACATTTTGTGATTGTCACTGTTTATAAAGACGTGAAGCTACTGTGATTGTCACTGGTTAAGTTTTGGTAAATAAACTGGTTTAAAAAAATAATTCTGTAATTGTTGTTTTCAATTTGTCTCATTGTTCCATGTGAATGTACCAATCTAAGTTTTAAAAACAAAATGGTCTTAAATAAAACTAAATAAACAAACTTTTGAGAAATATCAGCAAATGAAGAATATTTTTTAAAAAAACATGAATAGAAATCCTGAAAAATTATATTATATCTAATACATGTTCAGATTTTAGTTTAGCATTTCTACTTTTAGTCAAAAAAAATAAATAAATAAATAAATAAAATACAAGTTTTTGTTCTATGTTTTCCAAATCAATTTGAGTGCCAACCACTGTCACTTTCTATCTGCTTAATCGTCAAAATACAATTAGTATGTATAGCTTTTATTTTTATTACTATTTGGTAAATTAAAACTTCCCAAGCATCAGAAAAAATGAACCACCCAGATTTATTTTATAAACTTAGTGTTTCCATGTATTTAATTTCGTTTGTTGTAAAACTGTTTGTTTGTTTGTTTGTTTAATATTTGAGCAAAAGTCAAGTGTAGGTCCTCCCATCGTTTTCTACTGCAGATGGTGTCATTTTATCATAAATGGCCACTTGGTGGCGCTGTAATCACGACAATTTCCTTTTCTTGATTATTCCCGTGCTTTCAGGAATTCTCTTGTTTTTGTATAACTTTAACCCTTGTATTATTTAAACCCCTTAATAAATTTTAACATGGATTAATTTAACTAACATTGTGTTTCTTTCTCAATAACTAGACTTCTTTTATTCAGATTTTATTTCACAGGAAGATGGTGAACCAGCGAAAAAGTTGATGGCAAGCTACGCTGACCGTGTAACAGCAGCCACTTTCAAAATATCTGCCCTCTCATTCTCAGTTTTCTCCTAAGTGTCAGTAATGGCCCTCCAGTGGTGGTCAGATGGATGTATCTGCTGCTCACTCCAAAGCCACTGTCTGCCTATTAGTACCAAGATCAATACTTAAGGCTAGACATGTATGAAATTTAATAGGATGAAAGAACAGAAGAGAAAAGAAAATCAGACACTTGTGGACATACAAGACTCTTCTTGTTGAGTCTTGCACATATATTTTCTGCATGTTAGCATTTCTTAGATTGTTGATATGAGGCAGCTTTATTTTAATGAGAAACAAAACTCCATGACCATAATTCTCAAAATAATATATTTATTAAAACTTATATTTACTAAAGAACATGTTGTACATTTGTGTAGCATCTCAGGAGTACAGTATCATTTGGCATGCCTGTTCCAACACAATTTCATGATTAGCCACACTTTGAATTTTTTTTTTTACAGAGTCAAAGCTATTCATTTATCTAGACAATAACACAAATCAGCACTTATCTTTAGCAAATGAACATTTTAAACAAGTTGTGAGATTAAAAAAATATATAGTCTTCTAAAATCCTACGTGATGATTTTGATTTTGCTTTTTATTTTATCAAGCAAACAGAAGCAAAACTACTGTCAAGTTTAAAAAAGTAAATGTTTACTTAGGTTACAAAAATCTACATACAAATGAGCTGCAATTTACATGGCACCATTTTTTTCAGGTCTGTAATCCCTTCTTAAAGTTTAAAGCTAATAAAAAACCTATGTAACAGAAATAAATAAATAAATAAAAACCATCAACAACTAAGTATTTTTTTCCACACAGACAGCATATTGTATTTTTGTGGTTGTATATTTTTAGTAAAAAGACTGCACATTCATTCCAGTAAAGATAGAATTTGTTTGTCCTTATTCTGTGAAATTGTTGTTAAAAAAAGACCTTTTGAGGTAGATCAGTTTCTTCCTCTGAAAAAACTCTCAAGGTTAAAGGTCCATTAACTGTGACCTTAACATTGTGCACTTTTGCTCAAGGATGTTGAGACAGTGTGTCCTTTTTTTTTCCTTTCAAATTAGTGTGGTGAGAGCAGTCATCTGGGCTTTAATGAATCATATTTGTTTAGCAAATAAGCCTCAGCATTGACTGCGATGATTCTGGAGTTTTTTCCACAGAGTAAGCATCTCCTTTGGACTCCGTCTGTGAACCAGCAGAATGGATCTGTATGCACAGGGGTTGTCCCTGTCTGTAACTGGGAGGTCGAATGTTAAAAACCCCGGGTGATGGCTCGGAGAAAGCCCAAGTCTGTGCAGGCACATCCCAAGATACACGTCATCTATCGGGAAAAGACGAACCCTCTCAGAAACTTCTCTCAAACGCAGTGCAAGCGAGCCAGAATACACCACCCCTCCTCCACCAGCATACGGTGGATATGTACCTTTGTAGAAACTTTCCGGGATGTAATATTTAGCAGATGGCTCACGGTTTGGCTGTGCGTTGCTGATCACATCCCCAACAAACAAATCCATGTCTGTTTCATTTGTGTAGGCCCTCCACAAGTTGTGCTCCTCTCTCTTCTTGTGCAGGTAATCTAGAAGGGCGTCTGTTCGAACAAAGACATCATCGTCACCTTTAAAGACAAAGGCAGGCGCTGGGCAGTACTGCTGGAGCCATCGCCAGAGCAGCAAGTCCTTTAGGGTTAAATTGAAGAAGGTGTCTCTGAAATCCCACTGAAGAATATCCCCGTACTTCTGGTTTTCAAGCTCCAGGAGATTTTGCAGATCTGGATGAGGACCTGTGCTGGAGTCCTGCCTTCCAAGCAGAAAAACTGTGCGCACCAGTCCACCTTTCCTATTTGATTCCCCCCTTATCAGACCACTGCGACCCCATGTTTCACGTATGGCTTGGCGGTTTTCAAAGTTCCCAACTTGAGATTTGATCGCTATGAGGAGCATGGGGGACTCTGTTCCAAAGCTAGCATTGTTCCTCCTACACATACCAGGCTGATTGATAAGGAGCGGGTACTCCCTGCAGTGCATTGACATGATAAATTCCCTGACTTGTTCTGGCAAACTGTTTAAGTCGTGCGTATGAGGGACTGAACATTTGTGTGACATGCAGTCGGAAAGACACTCAATCTCATTTTCAGACAAAAGCTGAGCTTTTGGCTCCCTCATTATCCCAGATGTGTTTCCTCTCAATATTGGATTGTAGTGACGATCCCAAGCATGCTGCAACTGGTTCCACAGTGCGCTGTCCTCCAAGCGAAGGTTCCAGAACGGGCCAAGTGGATGAGAGGCCAAAGCAGAAGAGTTTGCAGAAACCCCTGGGGCAATATAGTGAATGACGATTTTTGGAGGAGCGTAAGAGATGGTAACAAATATGGACACCATGATGTAAATCACAAGGTGGCCAGTCATCATACAAGGCAGCAAGCACAAGCACAGCAGTCTCCCGTTGCATTTGCAGAATTTTCCCATTTTTTTGGTTGTATACAAGTCAGACACACCTGTACACAAAAACATATAAGAATGAATGTTTGCTCAATACTTATAACAAACTTCTATACATTTTTTGCACACCTTCCTGAACACAAAGCACTGAGGTGACACGATGTGAGATTTTCCAAACATCAGCCAACACTCTGGGATTTGTTTCCTTAGTAATAGTCCAGTGGGGGTTATTATCTGTTCTTGCCTGTACAGTCAGAGCATCAACCTGTAAAGCTGAATGCCTGTTTGTAGCAAAAGCACCTGTAGACACTGGAGAATGTAATATTTACTGAGGTTCTCTCTTTTCTTTACTGTGCAGCTGCTTCATTTTCTTTCTTTCTTTCTTTCTTTCTTTCTTTCTTTCTTTCTTTCTTTCTTTCTTTCTTTCTTTCTTTCTTTCTTTCTTTCTTTCTTTCTTTCTTTCTTTCTTTCTTTCTTTCTTTCTTTCTTTCTTTCTTTCTTTCTTTCTTTCTTTCTTTCTTTCTTTCTTTCTAATAAATAAATACTTTAATTTTAGAAACTATAAACAGAAACCACTTGTAACAACTGATATTTTTCATTTGTTCTTAATAGTGTTTACAAAATCATATAAAAATCTGTCAGAGAATGAAAGGTGAAATGTCAAAGTTACTTACAAGTGAGTGAACTTCTGCAGATCAAGCTGACTGAGATGAAATAAACAATGTTTTTTTCACTATGATAGTTTATTTCCTTTTATATCGCTGCTGGAGCATCCTTCAGGTCTGCTCTCGTAGAGCATCGCCAGTCGAAGCTGAGCAACAAGTCTCAGGTGAAGGAACGTGTGCATACTGAGCATGCGCCTCTCCTCACGGGATGATCACAGGGCGGGTGTGATCGTTTTATTAAACCACTTGTTAGAAACAGATTTTGATTTGCATCCATGTGCAGCAGGTGAATATTTGCATGGTAGAGCCAAACTATTTGCTAAAATCAACTCAACCACATGTTATGGTGATAAAGGCTATTACACAAGCATGTTCAACATCTATATGGGGTGAAACGGCATAAAATCATTTCACTTCTGCCTTGAATGTTATATAACTAATTTATTTTGCTAATTCATTGGCTTGGAAGTTTAGTACTAAAATTGTATGATATAAGTAAGGTGACATGAAACATGTGTGATAAGCATCAAATCATCAATGTACTGTAGACATAAATGAGTATACACATACTCATTGATTAATGGATATATGTATATAATCTAGTTAAATAAAGTGGTTTTTTTTAAAGTTGTGTTTATATATTTTTTTAATTAGTGCATTTTCCTTTTGCCCCAATTTACCAAATGTGTTGTGGTATTCGGGTGCACCGTGTTTCAGGTAATTTAGGACATTATTTAAAGAGTACAAAATGAAAAGTATCTACAATGTATGCATGTAAAATTTGAACAAAAGTAGGAAATTAAACATTTATGTCAACACAGACCCACAGAAATGTTGGAAGAGAAATTTGCTAAATATCAAAATTGTGTGTTCAGAATATCATCACAATAATTTACACCAAGTATTGATTAACAGTGAAGTAAAATGATGTGTATTGTAGTAGTAGTAATATATTTTGTGTCAACTACAAAAAAGGGTTAGAGGTATTTTGATAAGATGTCACACATTGATTTTTTTACATAAAGTAAATAGGCATCTTGAGGGGTTCAAAAATGCATCAAATAAGGTTAACAAAAATGGATTAAATATGTGTTGATCTTTAAATTTTATAACTGAATTGAGCTCAGATGGTTATATTACAAATATCTATCTATCTATCTATCTATCTATCTATCTATCTATCTATCTATCTATCTATCTATCTATCTATCTATCTATCTATCTATCTATCTATCTATCTATCTATCTATCTATCTATCTATCTATCTATCTATCTATCTATTGGTGGACAATTAAAGCTTATAATAAACATTACAAAAATGCCTTTGTACATAACCACAAATGACAAACAGAGTCTTAAACCAATGGAATACAGCACTGTCTACATGTTTTTTTCGTTCAGCCAATAGAAATGAAGAAGAGGCGGGTCATCTTCGAGACGCTTTACGTCCATATATCGCGTGAAGCGATTCACGTTTGGTTGCGCTATGAATGAGAAGCCATCATTCCGGCGACTCGGAGGTGGAAAATGATAGTTTATAAGTCTCTGTGTGCATTTTAAAATGACCAACCAGGTTTTTCTGACAGATACCTGAATGAGTGTTCAACCCTTGCTATTGGGTAAGTGCATTTATATCCATGGAAACGATTAGATTTATGAGCGACAGAACATGCATCAGACCTGTTTATTTGTCTGTGGCACTAAGTAGCAAGCTTGCTAGCAGATTTTTTTTTTCGTACTCTCTTTTCGGTGGCGAGGACAGAATGAGATCGGGTTATCCGTCATTTTAAGACCGATGAAACCCGGGTATTTTAACTGTGGCTGTGCTCCAAGGACACCCAGCAGTAAAATGGCCTCGCTTTTTTGTGAATTAAATCAAAAGTCATCATCCACGGGTTGTTTTGAATCGCCATTAGTAGCATTAGCTTATTCTTCCTATCAACGAGTACGTTGTTCTTGGAAGAGACGTAACCCAAACACACAGTTTCTCACACAAAACCAGACGATGCTTACAAAATAACGATGCTTCTGTTATCCACAGGACCCTGATAGCTGTATCAGAACGTCGAGCTGAGATGTGTTAGAGCCGTATCAGGATTTTTTTTTTCCTCTCTTGGTTCCCTGACTTAACATTGAGACTTTGTTCACTTTGTAGGCTCCCACATACAGGCAGCAATCCCCTCTTTCTGATATCCCCCCTCTTCCAAACAACAGGAAAAAAAAGTTTTTTAGGAAAATCATTAGGAAATCATTTCTCCTCTTTGTTTGTGTTTCAACTCCTAGCTGAAGTAATTACCTCAGCTTCAGGAAAACGATCAATAATGCACCCTAGCTAGATCTAATGGCGTTAGAAATCCACACACTACTTCTTGAGGCTGCAGTGAAGTGTTTTCTGGAGTGATCTACCTGGCATTTATTCTGTACTGTAAGTAAGAAGTCCAAGGGTTAAGCCAGCATATTCAGTTCTTAGAAAGAACTTGGACTTTCAGGCTAACACAAAGTTGAGCTTAGTTAGTTTACACAGAAGTTTTTGGTCATTTGATCTCAGTACTTGTTTCTAAATTACTTATCATCTAAATCACACTGATCAACATTGCTGCTACGTTTAACTGAAGGCAAAAAACATTATGTTTTGGCAAGAATGTATTTAGTTAATTTAAAGTGTTATCAGTATGTCCTGGCTGAATTTGCTTCCAACTAGAATTTAACACTGCTTACATTTTTTTTTTTTTTTTTTTTACAAACTAGTAAAATCTAGCTTTGATTATAAAATCTGCTCCTTACCTCTCATGATTCCTATCTCATCTCTGTGCAAATGATCATAGCGTGCTCTCTTCAGTGAAGTAGAAACGCACAAAGAAAAAAAATAAAACGTGGCACACAGGATTGTCCACATCTTTCACCGTTCAGAATATAATACATGTGTATATTTACTCAATTTAGTCAGAACCTGTATATTTTAGATGTTTACGATGATATTGGCAGACTAAATGTCTGTGAGGCCTGATGTTTGTTGAATTTGCCACCTTGCAGTTTTTTTTAAGTAGTGAAATGAGACTTTATATAGCTGTATAGGAACATGTGTGCCATTCTTTTTTTGCCCTAAATGAAAATAAGTTTTTGTAAATAGAGGGGAAAAAGTGAAGCAACTTAAATTGACCTCAATTGAAAAACTAGAATTGGACTGATTTAAATATTCATTCAGATTACAGAAATAATTATTATGTTTATCAACTTAGTTTAATATTGTGGATCACTGCATGGTCTGCTCTGCTGATGGCTGATGTTCTGTCTTGTTTAAATTGTATTACTTACATAATGCGTATGCTGTTTCTTGTTGACAGAACGTAAGCTTTTTATAAGCGATTTCGCTCACTTTGGAGCTTAATTGTTATTGCTGAAAAGTGAGAAATCTATTAATCAGGATTTCGAAACGAAGGGAGGCTCTGTTCACAAAACGCAGCTAGTTCCTGCTTCAAAGTCACAGGATTTGACTTCCAGGGTGGTTGTTTGTGAAGATGCTATGATCTCAAGGCTGTGACAGATGTGACAGCGATGGCTTGTGGCAATGAGGCGAAATGCGCAGGCACAGTTGATACAAAAGAAATGTTATGTGGACAACCCTCTTGTTCTCTTTGAATTTTTCCGTCTTTGATTTCATGTTGAAGTGATGGATTTTCTCTATTTTCCAGGTTTCCTTGGATGCTTTTTTTCTACACTCCCTTCTTTTAGTTCTTCAAAGATTTGCCAGGACCACACAAGACCAATGCCTTAGTTGTGACATTATTCAAAAAATATATATATATATATATATATATATATATATATATATATATATATATATATATATATATATATATACTTTATGTTTTGACAGTTTATTTGATTGAATTACCTTTCCATCGCTCCCCAATTTATTTTACTTCATAACAAGTTAAAAGAGCCATCAGAACCCCCACAAGCCACCATGTCCTCCATCCTTCCCTTCACTCCCCCTGTTGTCAAACGCCTCCTGGGATGGAAGAAGACTCCAGCAGTAAGTGGAGGAACAGGAGGAGGAATCGGAGGAGTCGGGGAGCAGAATGGAGGGGGACAAGAAGAGAAGTGGTGTGAAAAAGCTGTGAAGAGCCTGGTGAAGAAGCTTAAGAAGACAGGTCAGCTGGATGAGCTGGAGAAAGCAATCAGCACACAGAACAGCAACACAAAATGTGTCACGATACCCAGGTGAGAGCTTTAAACACTTTTTTTTTTTTTGTATATGCTGAGACACACACACAGAATATGGTAACTGTCACAGCAAGTACTAAAGGAAAAAAAAATCTCCCAATATTATAGACAAAAAGAAAGAGAAAACCTTCTGTGTTTTTATCAGATAACTGACTTGAAAGCTTTAATAACTGACCAATTAAAGTAGTTCGACCATTCGACCAGAGTACAAAAATACATTTGCAGTTTGTATGCACTGTTACGCCACAAGAACACCAATTTTCATTGCCACAGAGTGCGTATATAAACATACATGGATGTTAAAGATTGTTGGGCATGTATACGGTCACAGGAAATGAAGTCGCTGTTGTGCAACTTCAGGTCCACTTCCCCATTGTGTTGTGCCATAGGTTAGCAAGGCATCAGAAGTGAAACCTCACTTAAGGAAACAGATGTACCTCACATGACACCGACCAAAATGATTTGGTATTTGACTTGATTGAAAAATTTTAAGCAACATTCAAAAAACTTCTTCTCTTTTTTTAACTGTATTTAGCCTAATTCTGGTGCTAAAAATAGAACTGTGGTTTAAATGTTTTTGTTTTTTTTTGGTATCGCTATTGTCCACATCTTTTTTTTTTCTTTTTTTTTTAAGCAGAATACTGAATGAATATTGAAACATATGATAACTTATGTCATATATGGTTACATCATAACAACAGCTTGAGGTGCTGGGTAGCTGTTTGGGTGCTGCAGTAAGCAAAGTACGTTATGGCAGCACCAGTTCTAAAAATGATCAACAAAGCACTTCTCTTCAGCAGTAAAATCTTCCCGCCTGAAAGCTTGTTGAGTCAGACATTTAGGAGGTAAGATATTTAAACAAGGGTCAATGAAAGCAAGGCATCCTGAATAGATGTTGGGAGTTGATGGTCAAAGGTAGAAACCAGTAGGATTGTTAGTCTGCCTCGTAATCTGGAGCATTGATAAACATTAAAGTGATTGTAACAATACCAGATGACTGGAATGTTTCAGACACAAAAAGCAGGTCAAATAAAATTATCACCGACTACAATGTCAACCCAATAGTTTTAGTGTGCTGTGAGCAGTATAGAATGTTTATTGTAATAATTATTATTAATTTTTCAGAGTTTACTTTGGAGCTAGGTTGCCACAAAAAAAACAACAACTGTGATATACTGTACTGTACTTTATCTACATATCTAGGCTTACCCCGGCAAACAGAACAATGTGGCCCTGCGTTGCAACAGATCTTTATCTTACCAACAGGAAATTGTCATTTCACTGACACAAGAAGATGTATAGTTTGTGTAAAATAGTTTTTTTTTTGCTGCAGCAAGTCCTCCTACTGGTTTAAACATATGGTTACTAGTCAGTAGTTTTTCAGTGTGGGTTTATATGGTCCCATGTGTTGTATGACAACTCATTGCCTTTCTATATACATTTTTTTAATAGATTGGAACAAACCTGAATTTAAAAAAAACAAACAAAAAAACCCATATTTTTACCATCGTAATTTGGGAAAATTTGTTCTGCGTCTGGCATTAGTATGCTTAATTTTACAGCACTGTATTGACTTAATTTTTTTATTTGATTTTATTTTAGACGAGCCTAGTGAACCAGATAAGCTGCTTGTTAAGTAAAAAGACAAACGAGTCAGATTCAGGGTCAGCAGAAGTGGTAATGATGTGCTGCTTGTGTTACCTTTTTATTTAGTGAAAAGGTAAACATAACATGTGCGTGAAATAAGCTAAAAGTGGTATGAGGTACACAAATAAATATTTTGGCCTCAATTTGACATTTCCAACTAAACATATATTGTTAATATTTTATGAATATCAGCTGGACAAATTGTAGAGTTTACTGTCCACCATTCCCAATGTGTTCTCAGATGATCATAGATCAGTGTATTATTATAACGTGTTGTTTTTTACAGTGGTATCTCTTTAAAGTTACCAGCTAATATACATTTGGCTTTCCTAAAATATGTGTACCTTGTATTGTTTTACTTAGTTTATTTGCCTCTGGCAGATGGGTTCAAAAGTGAGTGCTCATGCAGAAATTCAGACATTGCGATCCTGCGTTTTGTGTAAGTGAAAGCCCTGTATACATCTGCCATGGAAATACCTTTATTCTAAACATTCAGAATCGGACCATTGTTTATGTTTGCTGTTTTTATTTTCTAGAAGAGCAGTATAGTTAGCTTAGCTGGTGCTGTGCTTGGCTTCCAGTCACTTGTGTTTTAGTATATTATTATTATGAACTAAAGCAGGCTATTGGTAAGTATGTAATTGGTTAAACAAATACATGTCAACACGGACAAAAAGGTTATTCATTCAAGGTGACAGTGAACGATATTTATCGTTGCCTTGTATATTTAGTACATGTTAAATGGGATGAGGGCCTAATTAGGAAATTTGAGCATAAAAATGAAGAGTGGATTTCATGTTAAAACAAGGGCTGCTAAAGAGATCAGTGTTTAACAGAGCAAAAGGTGTCAGACTGTTTAGTTTGCTTGCTCCTTAAAATGTATAGGTTTGATTCTATGTTTTATCTAAGAACCTCACTGTTCTTCTCTTAGGTTATTTACTTCAATTCAGCCTCTGTTCTGTCAGGAAGTTATAAGAACTGAGGATGCCTTTTCTGTATGGTTTCAGGGCAGGTAACTACTCGTTTTCTCCTGAGTTCAGTCAGTCATGTGACTTAGGTTCTCTTATCTGCAATGTTTGTGCTGTGAAGAGGACAATCGCGAATGCACACCAAAAGATCTATGACCGCCGCAAGTGTTTCTGGATTGATGGTGACTCAGCAAAGCTTCCCCCCTCTTGTTAGCGTTAACCTTGCCACGACGAGCAGGATGCAGTAGTTAAAAGAACACAGCAGTTTTCAGCAGATAGCGCTCCAGGCTTTTGATGCATAGCTCACTTCCCTTTGAACGCAAGGAAGTTTGACTGATAAACACCAAGATAGATTGCCCTGGTTATGGTCTTGTAGTTGTCTTTGGTGGGTGGAGGTTGGGTGGATGATGTCAAAGGGTATCTGAAGAATTGTAATTTGATAGCAAGTGTAGCGCTTTGTAGATTTCAGTTTGAATGGAGGTAGGAAATAACAGTTCAAGTATGCAGAGCTAGCAGGCTTGGGTAGCTTTGTTTTTTTTCAGAGGTGATTAACATCTGAATGGATATTTTAGACAAGATGATGTTTTCAATCTTGTGTTTTTTTGGGGAAAAAAAAGGAGGATTCATAAGTGAACTACTTTATTTTACTGTTCTGGCCTCCTAGCTTTCATCACAGTTAATTTTACAGGGTTCAAGATAAAAATTCAGAGTCATGCGCAGATTGAGAGCTTTTGACAGACAGACTTGTGATTCTATTCTTGACCTTTAGCTGAAAAAGACACTGGGCAAAAGATTATCTATGTTTAGCGATACAATACTTGGCACTTGTAGCTGCAGAGCTCCATGTGCAGGCTGATAAGTGTCGAGATATACAGTCCTGCACAGGCAGGCACGGCAGCTACTGTAATCAAACAACAATCTCCTTTTGTCTGCTCTAACACTGGAAAAAAATGTAGAAGTTGGCTGTCCTCATTGACTCATCAGTGTTGTTTATGTCCTCTGTGACCCTCATCATATCACACCTATTTTGGCCTAAAAATACTTAAATGTGAATTTTTTTTGTGTATATGTTTTATTTTTTTAAGTAATACTTGCAGACTGGTATTCCTGGGGTAGTGTATATTTTGTTGTTTTTGTTTTTTGAGCTTAAAGCAGATTAAGGAAAAACCTTACTTTTAATTAATTTTTTTATTTAATTTTTTTCAGTACCAAAAAAAAATCAAGTGTTTAATTTTCCATGGGAGCAATATTGCAAAAATACTCTTAAATGCTTTTTGAATTAGTTTTATTTGGCTTCAGTTATTTTTTTAGAGATCCATGAAACATTTTGATTTCAGAATATGAATGTGTTTTGCTATGGTGTATCATCTTTATTTATTACCAGATGATTGATGTTCAATTTCAAGTTGCTCTTCACCTGATTACACCACATCATTGTCTGTCTGATTAAGTTGTCACATAATCATGTATCACATGCATCATTCATTTAGTCTGAGTGGAAAGCAGACGGTGGAATACGTTTCTGCTTTTCGTGTCATTGGGAAACCAAGTGTGCACATCTGTGATTTCATTTTAAGTTGAAACACCTCCTGTTTTACCATCTGTTTGGTTTTATTTTGATCATTGTTTTTTGCACTTGTCTTGTGTGTGTGTGTGTTTGTGTGTGTCTGTAGCAATTGCTCAGAACTTTGGGGTCTAGGCTCAGGCCACACGATAGAGCAGTGGGACTCTGCAGGCATGTACGGATATCCTGACCACAGCAGGTGAATACACTCATGTGCATTACCACCATAAATCCAGTCATCCCTGCAGTATGTCTGCAGCAGAAAGTATTGGTGACATTTTGTTTTCATAGTTATTTGTCACTCTGCCAATCTGTAGTATCAGTGTCCACAGCTGTCTGGTCTATTTTCTTGATTAAGTTCATCAGTAAACTTCAACCCCATCATTAAATCATTACTTGTATTATGTTATCATTGCCATCACTGTAATACTTTATTCAATAAAGGCAATATAAAAATATAGAGCTGTTACTTAAACAGATGGAATCAAATCAAACTCAGCAGGGCAAACATCGTTTTAGTTATTGATCAAAGTCACTTTTACATTTTCCTATTAGACTTGGGCACATGTCTGTTATCTGCTTTCCTTTCTCCTCGCGGTCTCAGGTCACTCGATGGGCGTCTTCAGGTCTCTCATCGTAAGGGTCTGCCCCACGTCATCTACTGCCGGTTGTGGCGATGGCCGGATCTCCACAGCCACCATGAGCTGAGGGCCATTGACGTGTGTCAATATGCATTCAACCTCAAAAAGGACGAAGTGTGTGTCAATCCCTACCATTACCAGAGAGTAGAGACGCCCGGTAATAATTAAGAACCGTGTTTCTTACAAATTTTTATGTTTGTGTACAGCTGAGCATGTTTCTCGGGATATCAGTTTATAACTCAGTAAAAAAGGTTGAGTTTCAAGTCTTGGGAGTCTAGATGTGTTGATTCAGTGAATATTCGTGTGTATGTGACAGGCACAGTTGTTGCACATGCTTTTTTCTGTAAGTACACAGTTTTGATTATGACAAGTCTTTATTTTTGTTGACTGTATTACTTTTCCATTTAGTTCTGCCTCCAGTGTTGGTGCCGCGCCACACAGAGATTCTGACAGAGCTTCCACCTCTTGATGACTTTACAAACTCCATTCCTGAAAACACCAACTTTCCTGCCGGCATAGATCCTCCTAATAACTACATACCAGGTGTGGTATACAAGGGAGTGTTTTTTTCCCCTAACTTTTTTATTTCTCTTGAACTTTTAATGTTTTGATGTGTAGGATTTCAGGACATCTAGCTACATAAATTATGATTAAAATCCAGTTGAATATTCTCCCTTTACCATCCCATGAAATATGGTGTATGGAAAGGAGAGCTCCTGATGTATTTTGAATATTAAATAATTAAGGTTATGAAAACACAATCATTTCTGTTTGTGTGATTCTACAATAAGGAACATCTAGTTATGATTCTTGTATAGATTTAACAGCACTTAATAAATGTAAGACTGACTGGGCCCTGGTTGAGTACACAAGGTTTTTAGCTTTGAAGGGACTTTTCACTGATCGTTTTATTATGTTTATATGCAATACTTATCAGAACACACACAAATACTTCAATACAGTTCTGTTTTATGTTGAAGCAGTATCTTATTTAAAATCTGTATTTGTTGTTTACAGACACTCCTCCACCTGGCTACATGAGTGAGGATGGAGAGACCAATGACCAGCAAATGAATCAAAGTATGGAATCAGGTAGATTAGTTCAGTGTTGTCGGTTTGGGCTGGTGGTTACAAGATTACTTTTGGAACCTTAATTGCAACATTTCAAGTTTTCATTTTTATTTAAATTCATATACCCTAGTTAATTTTATTATAAAAAGAAATAGCCCTCTAATTAATTTAGTACCTTTGTTTTTTCTGTAAGACCCATTTAGGTCTCCAACACCTTAGGATGTCACAAGGGAGTAAGCACTGTCCGTTGTTTGTAAACAGTTGATCCCCAATTCCTTGTTAGAGCTCCCTTTGCTAACTTTAAAATGTTGCATTTATGAGCAACGTGGGGGTAAATGTTTTGGTATTAGTGCCAGGGTTGGACTTAAGAGTCTCCCACACTGACAGCTGAGACCCAGATCATAAAAATGTTTATTTCCAAGCTTTTGTGCTTCACTCCTAAAATCCTGCTTTTACAACCACAACACTGTTAAAAAAACTCACTTCAGCTAAATTTAACTAATGCTGCTTTCCCCTCTAAATTTACACATAATCTATCAGAGATAAACTACATCACATCTGCAGAGAAAGTAAATCTGACATTTAAAGATCAGTTTATATTGCCCATTTATTCGATGCTAGTGAATATTAAGCTTTACAACTAAATGTTTGTTTTTCTGTCAGGCTCACCAGCAGAAATGTCACCCAACAACCTGTCACCTGTCAGTCATGGCCTGGGTAAGACTCTGTGCTATTTCTGAAGTTGCTTTACAGGCCTGAGAAAACTGAGAGATTTTTAGTTTTTATCCATACTGAAACTTACCGGCAGACATTTTTATACATTTAGACTGAAAATTAAGACTAGAAAATGTATCAGACTTGTGTGAATGAAATGAACGGACATTAGAGGGTTCTGAAATACAGATGGCAAATTTGAATTCTTTTATTTATTTGTTCTTGTTTAGATCTTCAGCCAGTCACCTACAGTGAACCAGCGTTCTGGTGCTCTATAGCCTACTACGAACTGAACCAGCGGGTCGGGGAGACGTTCCACGCCTCCCAGCCATCTCTTACCGTCGACGGCTTCACCGACCCTTCCAACTCTGAACGCTTCTGCTTAGGGCTTCTCAGCAACGTTAATAGAAATGCAACTGTTGAAATGACAAGGCGGCATATAGGTAAATTTTAAGATAACATTTTAAAAAACATATGCTTTTTAGCTATTCTTTTCTGCAGCATTGTTTTTGTTTTTTTTTTTTCAAATTAGTTTTGTAGCTGGACTTGGGTATTAGCATCTTCATTTATCTTAGCTTAAGGAGGCCGTAGAAACAAATACAGCAGCTCTTCAGAAAAGTACTTTAATTGATTCTTTTGCTTTTTATCTTCCCATTTTCTTTTGTTTAAATTCTGCAGGTCGTGGCGTTAGGTTGTATTACATCGGGGGGGAGGTTTTTGCCGAGTGCCTCAGCGACAGTGCCATTTTTGTCCAGAGTCCCAACTGCAACCAACGATATGGCTGGCACCCAGCCACTGTCTGCAAGATACCACCAGGTTTGAATGCACACATAAATAATTGTTATTGAAATGTGTTTGAATGCAATTTGACAAAGAACAATCTTCAATATGAAGGTCACAAATCATCACCAATGAGCAAAACTCCACAACCTTTGCTGCATAATCACTCACCTGTACAATGAAAATAAGTCTGACTGATATGCAAAGCATGCCCTTTTTTCCCTAGCTGATACAAATAAAGAAAAGCTTGAAAAAAAAAAAAAGCCACAAAGAGCCTCCACAATGTGACAGTATTTATCACACACTCGCCCACACGCTGACTCATCTGTACCCATGTGAATTTGAACATTGAATTCCTGGCCAAATGGGCTGTGTGAACAGTATCATTACTGAGGTACAGAATAGCACAGAAACTAAACACAAGGATCTTGCTGACGTAAATGGTTAGGCCTTGTAAGCCCGGAGAATGACTGCTGATGATACACCCACTGTTCACAATGATTCTGCATTTTATTTTTCTTCTCTTTTTTTTTTTTTTAACGATCTGTTTAAAGTACATTTTACAATTCATAACATGATTCATTGCTTTGTTTGCACATATAAGCTGGTGGAAAATGCTGTATGTCTGACTTAAACTCTGTGGTACAATTATTAGTCTATGCTTTACAGCTTTCTTTTTCATTTTTTCTTTCTGTTTTAGGCTGTAATCTGAAAATTTTTAACAACCAGGAATTTGCTGCACTGCTGGCCCAGTCAGTCAATCAGGGGTTCGAGGCGGTGTACCAGCTAACCAGAATGTGCACAATCAGAATGAGCTTCGTCAAAGGCTGGGGCGCAGAGTACAGGTTCGTTACGTCCTCAAAACGCATCGTTCTCCGGTTCTGCCATCCACAGTACCCGAAAACAGAAATATAATTGCTGTTACATCTGTTCTGATTTAATACAACTCAAGTTCAGTTATTTTTAATGTTTTGTTCATTCATGTGCTTGTGGAAAATACTTCAGCTATAAAATACACATTTAAGTCTTTACTCTTCCCTGTGTTTGGCAGCTTTCAATGGTACAGAAAGGGACCTTTTAAAAGCTTAAGGGGTATTAAAGGGACTCTTTATGCTATGTCAAATAAAGATGGGATGTGGTTGTACAGAGGAGTGGGACATTGTGTATAAAAAATAGAAGTTTATTCCTTTTTATTCATTGTCATCTTTGAAGTGGATGTTGGATGGAAATGTTGGAGATAAAATGCTGAATTATAACTGCTCTTAAATTTGATCTTGATTAAAACCCTTTCTTTTTTTAATTAAACAAAGACAAAATAACAGTTCTATTTATCAATCCACTGCAAAGTTCATCAGCCAAAAACAAACAAAAAAAAAGATAATTTTTGCATCTTTCCTGTTGCAATCCACACACCAACAAATGTGTGTAAGTTATGTTCAAAAGGAATAAGGACCTTTCTTACACGTTTTAATTGTTAATCCGTTCATTCAAAACACTTCATAATATAAGACAATTACTATTATGCTTGTTTATAACCTGTGTATGATCTGATCTAGACTTTATATTCTTTTAGTCTGATTTTTTTATCCATCTTTATCTCTTTGACGGCCCGATTTCTCGTCCATTAAACATCTGCTCTCCTAGTTTTGCGTTGTGCTCTGCCAACCCATTAACCAGACTGTGTTTGTGGAAATGTTTTGGCTTGTCCTCAATGGCCTGCGTTACAATGCTGTGTAGTAAGACGGTTCAGTTTCTAAAGCCCAGGCCAGACCACTGAGCCATGCAGTGTTTGATCATCTGCTCAGACTGCTGTGTGAATTTCCATTCACTTTTTATTCATCTCTTCTAGAAGAACACTGGTCTGCCACGTATTTAACAAAATAAACCGTATTTCTCTTTAGTTGGTTTATGTTAAAACGAGTATTAGTCAATAGATCTTGCCATTTTTTTATTTCTTTTTTTATTCTGAGATTATTTGCTTAGTAATGTATAAAGTCATATGTTCTGCATATTTATGCTACAATGGAGCCATTTTTTTGTTATCCTTATTCTTTTGTTGTTTTATTCCCACAGACGTCAGACGGTCACCAGCACTCCCTGTTGGATTGAGCTGCATCTCAACGGCCCCCTCCAGTGGTTGGATAAAGTACTGACCCAAATGGGTTCACCCACGATGCGCTGCTCCAGCATGTCCTAAACAGTTTCATGCAGAGGCTGACATTTCACAATGTTTAAACAGTTTTTCCTAAAGGAGACCACCATTCAATCTGAAATAATGTACTAACAACATAAAAAAAAAGTAGAAAAAAAACAAAAGCAAAGAACAAAAACTATTATCCAAACAGACTGGGGAACAGAACAGCAGACAACTGTGGAATGTCAAAGATGTCATCAGTGGTTCTGTTTGTTCAACATCGGGTTGACGTTCTAGTTCTCCTCCAATTAATAATTGAAGTGTATCTGCAATATTAATAACAGAAGAGTGAAGGAGAGTGATGTCATAATGGACCAGTCAACATGTGGGCTCTAATCAAGAAGCCCGAAGCAGGACGGAGCCTTCCTGTCCAGGGACAACATAGCAGTTTCAGGGATCAAGCATTTGACCCAGTAATTGTATCAACAGTCTGTCCAACCACTAGTTCAACTCGACTCTTCACTACATATTCACCGCAGCACAGCTTTGATTTGTTGTGAATATTTCTCTTTCCACAAGGATGACCAACTACTGCCACTCCAGCTTTACGTTGATTATGTTGAACCTGGGCGTGACTTTTTTTGTTTTTGTTTTGCTTCAGGATTTGGAGACCATTTTAAAAAATTATTTTCCATTTTCCTCCAGCCCATCATGTGTTGATGTGATCATATACCTGACTATCCTGGAATGCATGGTTGTTAGCTTTTAATTCAAACGAACAGAAATGGTCCCTGTTCACATCGACACATGTTCACACAGAAACTTATTGTTTTGACATAAATGTCTTTCCTTACCATACTTTAATGTAAGTTGGTCCTGTTCAACCATGTTTGTGGAGTCCATCATGGCTGAACAAAACATATTTTACTCCTCTGAAAGGAGTTTTTTATTTTGTTACGCGGTTGATCGCCACCGAGCACAGACAACTAATGAATAATTAAAAAATAACGAACATATTACGTGTCGCCTGCTTTTTGAATAATAAGGAGTGGGCCAAAGTCACATTCCTCCTCTTACACTCCTCGTTAGAACAGGAGCCATGTGCAGGACCTGGAGATCGGCAGAATTAGGGCAACATGCAAAGCTTCAACTTTGCCTCCTGTCTGACAGGCGGTCGGAAACGCTTACCACTGAGATTCCACATTTGTTTAAAATGCACAAATCTCTTGGAACTGATGCAGTTTTTCAGATATAGACAATTTATCAAGAGGAAAAGTCCCATATTGTGGGACTTTAATTATAAAATAGCTTCTATACCATACTTGCACTGCCCTAAATTATGCACCCTTAAAGTTGCCTTCAATGTCAAGTACAATATGCTCTGAACTGTGCAGATAGGAATGTGGAAAAGCCCATTTTGAAGTAAACATAATTCTGTTTTCTCCTTTCCATTTTAAGATTAGCATCTTAATCAGCTCATTAAAAAGGTGTCTGATGCATTCATTCGATTTTAATGAGCTGTTTGATCTAAAAACCAGCTTGTACTTTGGTATTTTAGAGTAGAGTATTCAAGCTTTAAGTGTTCCACAAGCTAGTTATGCTACTCATTTAGTATTTTCTTTACAAAAGGTTTTAGCTACATTTTTGTACTTGTATTTTTTATATATAAATATATTTAAAATCTTCAAAGCTTTCAGGTTTTTTTTTTTAGATATTGGTATTATTATTATTTTTTTCCTGTTGGAAATGAATACAGCTCGATGGTTGTCTTGCAGTCTGTATGTAGCATAGGATTGACCAAGTTCCTAGAATTCACCAGACAGCGCAACTGGGACACTTTCCTCATCTTCATCTTAAAATGTTCAAAACCTAATTTGGCTGCCTAAATTATTGGAGATGCAGTTGATGATAATACTTTTAAAAGTTATTGTTTTTTGTCAGAATTTCCAAATGTAAGGGTGTGACCAAAGACTGAATGCATGCATGTCATTTTGTTAGCTCAATCTTTAGATTTAAATATTTTGATGTGTATTTTTCAAGGTTTGGCTTGACGAACAGCTGTATGAATTACCAGTCTCATATCCCAGTCTTAAAGGAGAATGGAGGTCTTTATTACCTAAATCATTTTTGTTTTGATAAGAGAATATAATCTAGCAAGTGATCAAATCGGTGTTGATTTTTGTATCCCATCAGTTGGTTTGAATTCAAAAAGCTTTGACACTGGACAGTCACTTTGAATTCTGGTTTACTTTCATACATCATTAGCTTTGCAGTATAAAATCTGTCACCAGGTCCAGCACTGCAGCTGGTTTGTAAATCATTGTGCACTGTAAATTTATTGTGAGTTGTTTACATGCTGACATCCCGTTTGAGCTTACCGTACTGTAAGAGTTTTTTGTTTGGCTTCACATTAATGCACGGACAGAATATTCCTTACAAAACTGGGTTGGACTGCTAAATATGAATCATTTTACACTAGGTGTATACTTGCCACAGTCGTTTTGGCTCATACTGTCACATTCCAGATGTCCCATTCTTTTTTTTTTTTATTTTGTTTTTAAAGATTTCTGGTATGCATGCAAACCCTTTACATTTTAAACTTTTTTTTGTTTGTTTTTTTGGGGAAAAAAATGTACTTTAAATATTTTTTAACAGCAACAAAATTATGTTTCAATGAAGGTTTAGTTCTGCGTCCCGCAGAAAACAGTATTTAAGAGTCTGAAAGCGCACACCTGACCGATGACGGAGTGACACACCTGAGCAGTGAGAGATTTGCACGTATGTCCAGGATCACCTGTCTGTTGGTTTCACACAGGTTAATGTGTCAAGTTCAATCAAAATTGTTCATCTTCATTTAAACAAAAAAGAACAAAACTGGATACAGGTTACTCAAACTATATTTTATATCTGTCTGATGTTTTCCATTTTTCCACTTGTGTTGTGTTTTCGTTAGTTCAGCCATTGCTTTACAAGCTGGAACTAAAATGTATTTTTTTAAAGGTTGTGTCATTGATGACCAACGTGTTTGTTCTATGCATTGACATAAAATTGTTTGAATTATATACTCAAAAACAGTTCCTAGTCAAGAAATATACAACGTTTTTCAGTTTGTTTTTTTTTGTCTTTTTGCCAGGATCCAGCAAAAGCCTGCGCAGATTCCTTTTTTTCTTTCTTTGAATGAGTGCTACCTTGGATTGGACCATTCAAAGGAGAGCTGGAACCAAATGAGGTTTTGTGAAGGACACTTTAAGACATTCTGAGGTCCGCATTCCTACATACAGATCATGTTGTATTTCTTATTGTGATGACAATTGTGTAATCCAGAATAAGCCTCTTTCTGGTGCATTTCTATGAAAGTGGCTTTTATTTGGAGAAAGTGGAGTTCCTACATGTCACTTGTGATGTATTATAGCTGTACTTTTTTAAAGGTTTTCCATACATGTTCCCTCTGCTTGCTGTAAACGGCATATTCACTAGAACGCAGCCTGTTAGGATTTATGTATTCTTCAAACACTGATCTTCATGAGCTTTCCAACTATCCTACATTTACAACTTCTTACAGTGAACACTAATAAAGCTGTTTTGCTTCAATTGAAAATGGTCTTATTTGTGTTTGTGGTTGTGATGGGGCCATTTTCACTGACTGTAAATTCTGCTATAGAACAAATACTCACCAGTGCACCCTGCAAGTAGGACAGTCTGTCCTCATCAGTTACCAGATTTGGTTGCTTGCTATTAGGTTAGAAGAGTCACTATTATAACAGTGAAAGTCAAGCGTTTTGTTCTAAGGTAATGCTGTGGAAATAAGATAAACTGACCAAAGGTAATTAAAACTTGTGGTAGTTTCTGTGTAACATTAATGGGCTTCCATTGACAACTTGACAATTAAAAAAAAAAAAATTAATTATTATTACTATTTTTTTTAGCTTGCTTTCTTCGCCCTTCAAAGATGCACTTAAAGATGTGGCTTTTCTTTCAGTAAATTAAAAAAAAAAACAGCTGCAAAATGGTGCAGTGTGGTCAACGTGCTTTAATTAGTTTGAACAAGAAACAGGTGTGTTAGGCAGAAAGTTACTGTGGGTTGAACTACAATTAATTATTGCTGCCGAAGGTCTACATTTAAGGTAAATATTGTTTAAAATGTTTATTTATTTTTATCTGCCACTTAACTTAAAGATATTTGGGTTTCATGTTGCTGGCTTCAGAAAAAAAGGGAAACAGACATAATTTACTAACAGCTGTGTCTTTAGCAATGGCAGTGATGCAACGCTAATGCAAACAGATTTTTACACGTCTGTTACTGCTCACATGTAAAGATAATTTCCTTCTGCTAATACATTGTAAAACAAAAAAATAATTACATGTTTGCATGCTATAAATATATAAAAACACATTTGGAGAGAAAATAGCTTCAGTTTTAGATCAAAATTAAGTTTTTTAAGTTGGACCCAGCAGATACTGAGGCAGTTTTGGTTCCTGTTGGTGTGTGTCAGTTACTCTGTCTAGCCAGCAGAGGGAGATAAAAGCAAACAAATAATAGATGTGAGTATATGATGCCCCGAAAAACCTCTAAATCAGACTAGATTAGAATATTTTATGTTTTTCGTGTCTATGTGGATCTAATCACGACGCTTTAATGTGCACTTATTCATAAACATCGTGTGCTTCTGACACATTTAAAACATCCGAACCAATGAAGTCTGGTTTTGTTAAAAACAAGATATTTAAGCATTTAGTTTCATAATTACACATTTACTTTAGCTTCACATATTCACCTGCCAGACACAAAACCATTCACTATATACTGTATATATATACAGTTTTAATTCTGAATTCTGTTTTTGTTTGTTACCAGTGAGTGGAGTCTTTAAACTAATTTGTTGTTGTTGTTGTACAGAGCAACTGGCTCTCTAGAGTCATACAATTAAACATCTTAGAGACTAAAACACAATAAAAACGCATGCAGTTTATAGGTTTGGACTTGTGGCCAACAATCTTTGGCAGTTGCTGATTTTTGTTTGCTTGTTTGTTTTGATTTTGTTTGCCATTATTGTCATAATGATGCAAATATACCAGTATTTGAATATCGTATTTTTTTATCTGCCTCCCCACCACCACCCTACACCCCCCACCCCACCCTGCCAACAGTAACAATGCATGTTTTGTATAAATGAAATTATATATGAAGTTGTGCACAGACTTCTAAAGTTGTTTGTTTTGTTTTTTTTACGTGCTAGAGTGAGTACTGTTTTTACTTTTACCATTCCATTACCAGAGCGTCATTAGGCGATTGTTGATGCTCAGCGGCCTTCCTTATGGTTTGGCCTTGGAGTTCATCCAGTCCTCTGAGTCCTATTACCATGCAGACCAGTAAGCATTTCCCAAACAAATTAATGCCATATCCTGAGTGGGCCTAAATTTTCTGGAAGAGTGATATAAACTGGTAATGCTTGGAGTCATTTCCAATCCGTTGTGGTTGCAAAACGGATTTCAGACACTTTCTTTGTAAACACAGTCTTGTTATTGCAAGTCGTCTAGATTGTTAAAACACCGCAAACTATGTCTTACTACTGCGAGTTTGTAACTAAATTGTTAGTCTTAAAGCAGAAATATAGCTAAAGTTTTGATTTATCGTGTGTTATCTGTTGGTGCCCGCCTGTTTTATGTTTTGATTATACTGTATATGTTACATATGTTTTTTTTTTGTTTTGTTTTCTTTCCTCGTTTGTTTGTTTTTTATGAAAACAGTGCATGTCTCTATCTCTCCCAGTCCACCATCTTTATATGTTACAATGCAGGTCATGACATACAACCTGTGTGTTGACCTCAGACTATCATCTATCATTAATATGACTTTTGTGTCTGATGTTGTGTGTTTTTTGCTTTCTGACATTCCACAGTAAGGTTCCTTAACTGACCTCACATTTTACCTGCCTGACCCTTTAGTTTTAACCTTAGACATGGCGCTTGAACCGTGTATCTGTTTGTGCTCGACTCTCTAATGTTCCTGTCCTGAACAAGGGTCAGTAGGTTGTGTTTTGGAGATTGGGGTGTGTGTGCAGACCTTTTTCATGCCTTACATTGTGTGTGTGCATGTGTGTTTTAGGACCACAAGAATTGAAGAAGGGTATAAGTTAAGTCAACTAATTAAGACTGGCTCCTAACCTATTGCTGACCCCGGGGACATAACAATGCACCATCTAAAAGCCTTTGTACCGAAGGCCTCTTGGCCACACTAGAGTGTTGGATATCCTGTGTGTGTGTTTTGGCTGACTGGTAGTGCGGGGCTACCTTGATCCAGTAACTGGAGCGCAGGGAGAGAAGAAACGAGAGAGCAAAGAGAAAAGGACGGCAAGAGAGCAAAGGAGAATAGAGAAGGGGTGTAAGAAAGAAAGTGGCTCTTCACTGAAAGAAAGTAAGAGAGAAGTAGAAGCCTGGCCCATGTAATTAGGTTTAAATGAGTTTTCCACTGACTCAGTGGATCGTGGCAGCACTGGGACAAAGATAGACTGAAGGTTAGGCAGTCATCGAGTCGGATCGGGCATGACATGGTCATAAGAAGACAAGGGTACAACAAGGGATGCTGTCAGCCTTGTCTTAAAGCTTTTAATAGGTTGTTTGTTTTGTTTAACTATAGGCACTATGTATAAAAGGAACAAATTAAAAAAACTTTACTCTTATTTCTATAACTCTCTTATTGATCTATGGTTTAGCTAGAAAGATGTATTGAAAGTGAAATAAATTCAATTTAAAAAAAATCTACACTCTTTTATATTAAAAAAGCAAACAAACAAATCCCCAAATGAAGTTACTAAAGAAGAGTAATCCCTCCATACCAAAGTTTTTATTTCATTATTTGGCTGGTGAAATTTACTTTTGTGTTGAAGCACAAAGCAAGCGGGAATCTTTACATGGGAAGCAGTGTGTAATATGTTTTATACGTTTATTTTAAACACAGTCCATAAATAAAAAATAAAATTAAACTGTAGATTGAATTTTATAGCAAAGCACTGATTTGGTCAAACCCTTAATTTTTTTTTTTTTTTTTTCACAAAACCTTTACTCATCTTACTGAAATAAAACACTAAATTCAAGGAAGAGGCAGATATCCTACATACATTTTTTAAATTATTATTGTTAACAATGTGGTCTATATATCACTGAATGTTGAGTAAATTTGCAAAAAAGTGATACTTCTGGGGATAGCTTTTAGGAGAAAATGAATACCCACGCTGCAGATTTAGGTATTCCTGTTGAATGTCCTTGTGCCACTGACACAGATGGCACAACTGTCCTGGTATTGTTGGTTATAAATAAATAAATAATCATGCTCAGCTTTGAATAAATCAATTTAGAATATGAGGTCCAAAATGTATTTTTTTTCCCATTATCTCAAATGATTCAGCCAACAGTCTAACCAGCAAAAAAGTTTGCATTTGTGGTTAAAATGACTTTTGTGACACACTTGTGACCTGCAGTAAAGTTAGGTTCAAAAGGTCACTGAATAACCCCAGTGATCATTGGATTATAGTTGTTTGGTTTTAAAGCAGTTTTTTTTTTAATTTCTGTCACTTTATCAGTTCACTGTAGATATTAAATATTATCTTGTATTTATTACATTTTTAATTGGTTCTCTCATTCTTTAGAAAGATTTGTATAAAATGACAAAATGACCAGCCTAATTCCAAAAAGTTGCCTTTTTCCTTTATCGTCCCAGTGAGTAATATCAGCAAGCTGAAACCAGACCCAAGAAAGGAAAAAAAGAAGAAAAAAAAAAGAATGAGACAAATATGTCTTATTAATTATGCTCATACAATAAAATGTCAAAATCTCCACGGTGGGAAAGGTCTGAGAATACAGAACAGGCTTCCACAGACACCGGTAAGCATAGGCATTAGATTAAAGCTAAAATCTATAACTGATTTTACTTTGTTTCAAAACATAGCCATTCAAAATATGGTTATGTTTTACATTAGTAAACACAGAAATCCTCTTTAAATTCTAGCCCCATAAAACACGAACAAATAAAACTTTATTAAAGCTCAAGTGACAAATTTTATTACCCCCTTGGTGTTTTATGATAAAGATATTTAGCTCGAGTGACAAATTTTATTACCCCCTTGGTGTTTTATGATAAAGATATTTAGAGTCAAAAACTATAGAAATGAAGGACTTGGTGTCTTTAATAAATCTATAGCAACTACTTATGTTCCACTGAGCGGTGGCATGTCCTTAAAGGGGTTTTTATTTGACACAAATAATTGACTGATGGATTATTTGATTACTTTCTGTCTCTCTCTCTCTCGTATTTCTTGCAGCTTGCAGCTTTTTGTTTTATAATCTTCTTTTTGATACTGACAAATCTTTTAAAACTTTAGAATATTCTTCTTTTTTACTTTTTTCGCAGATTTGCATCTGCTTTATCTCTGTGCTTCTCAGTCTTTCTGTTGTTCTCGAGCACTGTGTGACTACTAATACACTCTGTCCTCATGTTGTCACATTACTTTATAGCTATGACATATGAAAAGCCACCCATACACAAATACACTCAGACCATTCTTTTCTTATCATCACACACACCTCTGCCCCTCTAATATCCCTCTCCTCCCTCCTCCTCCATGTGCTACATGGCGGGGTGTGTGTGGGGTTATGAAAACAGTTAGGCTTAATAATTGATGTTCTGCATTTCAATCAATTTCAACACAGTGTTAGGCTAATTAAGGTTAGCGCCATCCTCCCAGGGGCTGTGCACGTATGAGAGTGTGAGTGAATAAAAAGTGTGTGTGAGGTAGCCTGCATATGTGTGTGTTTTTCTGCTCCTGGGGCTCCATGCTCCATTTTATATCTCAAAATACATGGGAATTCTCTATTTCAGGAACAAGAGATGAGAGATAGTCGCTCAGTCTTTGGCTCACTCGATCTCTTTCCGCTTCTCTTTCTCTCTTCTCTTCTGTCTCTCTTTTGCTCTTTTCCTCCCCTTTTTCTCCCCAGGCAGGAAACTAAATGCAATTAACACAGCTGCTTTACTGCCTGCTAATTATTAACACACACATGAACACTCCTACACCGCCCCCCCTCTCTCTTTCTCTCTCTCTCTTTCTCACACACGCACTTCAAAAATGATTATTTTATGCTGGACTAATTTAAAGTTCATTGACAGTTTTTCTATTTAATTAAATACACACAAAAGTACACACTTTAAGAAATGCCAGGTGGACCCAACAAGCTTTTGCATTTGGAGGCAATAATTATCCTGTTTTTTTTGCTTTTGTGATGGCTCGCCAACCTCATTTTTGTGCATTCGTTCTAGTGTGTGTAGTTCACCCAGACACCTCAAGGTGTGTGTAAGTGTGAATCGCTGCCTCTTAATGAGTCTTTAAACCCTCAGTGACAGTATTTAACATTAACAGGAATAACTAAAAAGTCCAATTAAGAAGCAGAGACAACTTTATGACAGCAAAATTTTCTTTCTTATTATATAAGTAAGGGTGGGCCCTGTTCTCAAAGGAAGATGGAACTCATGCAGTACAAATGAGTAATGAGTAGGTTTGAATATGAAATTAGATTATTCAACATGTTTATTGAGAGTATTTCTTTAAACAGCAGTTACTTGTTACAGTTTGGTGCTATTTGCTTTGTGTTAACATAAAACTCTAAAGTCATAATTTTCTCTCATGTTGCTGTTTTTTTTTTTTTTTTGCCAGAGTCTGTTTACAAAGCTTTTGTATCAAATGTGTTCCCTTTTCAAGACCCTTTGTCCTCGTATATTTCTCTGCCCGAACCACAGTATCAGTAACTACATTGTGAGTGAAGTGGAGTTCAGTGATGCATCAACGTAAGAAGATAGAGATGTAAGATGATTGGATGTGCATTGTGAAGAACTGATCTTGCACTGCTCTTATGCCTGAAGAGTGAACAGAAGCCATGTATAGCCTCAAATAATCGAACACCAGGTGTGTTTGTTTAATAATGTCAGAAGAACGAGTGGAGGAAAAAAAAGAGAATTAAACTAAAGAGACAAAGTCTTTGATACGACTAAAAGATGAAAGAGAGCAAAATAACACAGACATACCCTATGTGGATATGTGTGTTCTTGCATGTGGTGGACTCAGGTGTTAAAGTACACCCCCATTATACTTAGGAGTTGTCAGACATAAGGCAGGAAACACAACGCCACCGTCTTTCCACCTCGTGACCTCTCCTCTTCTCATCTCATTTCATGCTCTTTCAATAAGTTCTTTTGTTCTGCTTTTAATCCCACTTTCAGCTCTTACCTCTCCTTTGCAGTCCACCCTCGGTTCAGTATTGATATGTATGAACTGGGAATTCATTACAGGTAATTTGAATAATTTCTAAACGGATTTACTGATGCAGATATTTCCCAAGCTTTTAATTTATCTACTGTGGGGTGCATTTTATTTTAAAAGACTCTTAAAAACTGTCATTTTTATTTTCATAGATAGGAAAAAATTTCTCATTTAATATGATCCATTGCAGCTGTGAAGGTGTTTGGTTGCAATGACTGGATATTGTTTTAGCTAGTTCTAGTATTAATATTTTTAATTACAAACAGAAATACAGCTCATATGTTTTTTTTTATATAAGAACAGCAAATGTATAAAAAACAAAGCAATGGCAACTCTGAGCAAAAGTGCATTTGTCTTTCAGGGGAAAAAAAAAATCATAATATTCCTTTCTAACAATGATAACTTTCTGAGAAGGCTACTTAAATCTAAACCATTCATGCTGTCAGGTTTTATTTATTTTTTGTGAAATTTTGCTAATACATTTTTCCACATTGAAAAAGAATAAATCTCTGAAACAGATTATTAAAACCAAGTACCAAGCAAGCAAGACTTCCATCAAGGGTTCATCATGGAACTTGCTTGTAACAAACCTAATCCACAGCTAAATGTAACAAGTTTCTTTATCTTAGGACCTCTTTGGATGCGTTTTCAAAAATTTGGGAAATCACGAAAAAGTAATAAATGCAGTAAGGATTCATTTTAATAAATAACCCATTGAAATTGATTGAAAGAGCCTTAATGCCATGAGATAAACACCAAAACCTTTTATGCATAATGAACTAAGGCTTTAGCTGTTTCGTTAGCTGTTTTTAATGTATTTTCTGGTTTTGGTGTTTTAATTAGCATTTTATTTGTAACACATACACCCTAAGAAGTTGTTGTCTTTGCCTTCAGTGTGTTTTATTTATTTTTTTCTTTGTGGTTTTTCCATTGTTGTTTCTTTTATACGCTTTCATTGTTTTACATGCATCATGTATATATTTGAACTTTTAGAAATCTAACTTTTTTTGCTTTCCTTTGTCATTTTTTGCAATCAGTAAACACAGAGGAGCTGCAGCAGGGCAGCAGAGGACATGGGGTACTGGGTAGGGGGTACGACCTCAGGCCTGAGGGCACAGAGCCATATTGCACTTTTATGTATGTGTGTGTGTGTGTGTGTGTGTGTGTTCTATGTCCTCCCCTGTTATTCACCACTAACCTTACCATCTTGTGTGTGACTGTGGTTGTGTTTGAATGCATGCATGAATATGTGAAAGTGTCACATATGGGGGGGTGTATTTGTGCACGTGCTTGGATGTATTTGTGTGAATGAAAGTGTGCCTTTGTGTGTGTGTGTGAGAGAGCTGAGGCCCCTGGCCAGGCCATTCGTTATTGATGCTCCCGCCTCGGGGTACGTCGGGGGAAATGAATGCGTGTGCGAAGTGTGCTTGTGTAAGACTGTGTGTGTGTGCGTGTGTGAGTCTGTGTGTGTGTACAGGAGGGGGTCATGCGGTGTCGTCAAGCGGCGGCTGGTGAAAGATGGCCAGCACTGATATGATCAGTCATCTGTTGATCAAGATGTACTGCTGCCGCCCCGTTGCAGTTTTTCTCTTTGATCTTCACTGTTAACTCGGTGTTTCACTTCTCTCTTTTTTGCTTTGTCTTCTTTTTGTGTCTATTTGAATTTTACTCTTGCATAATTTATTGTCTCCATACTTCCAGTTTTTGTGTTGAAGCTTCTGTCTTTCTTTTTTGTGTTTCTTTTAAGGCCCCGACCCACCGAGCTGATGTCACCCTTGTTTGTTTCTGATCCGAGTGAAAGACTGACTGCTATCTTGTGAGTCTAGCTTGACTTTGTAGTTTGAAATTATTGATATTTATGCATTGTCTTTTCATACTCTGCATTTTCTTTTACCTCTTACTACACTCAATATTATTCATCTCCATAGACTCTCCTCTCTTCTGCTTCTTACTCTTTCATCTTTCTGTCTCTCTCCCTTTCATTAAAGTGTCATATTACATGTACATACACACAGTGAGAGCCAGGAAACAATAAGACACGGTCACATTCACATGCTTAGTAAAGTCTAGAATGCACATACACATGGTAAGTATGAAACACACTGAAGAGAGACACAGAAGCAAACATACATGCATATATACAAACTGTGGTAAGTAGGTAAAGTGCTGTATCAACTGTGGTTAACAGTAAAGCACCAGTAAAGTGCATTGCCCTGTGGTGAACAGCTAACAGGCTTGAAAGAGTTTTTTTTTTGTTTGTTTTTTTTTAACTATATGACATGTTTTTTTGTGGTTAGGAGATAATGGGGTTTTACTGTGTGGTTAAGAGCTGCGTGGAGCTGTATGTATGTGTGCATGTTTGTTTTTTTTACATACTAGGAAAAAACACATTGTTGATGAGGGTTAAAGTGCTGTTAATTGGTAAAGTGTCATACTACATAAAGCACAAGATTGTGGGCCAGACTTGTCACAAGGGAAATTGGAGTTTGTTTTTTTTTTTGTAAAGATGAGATTTTAAATCCCTTGTTCAGACATGGTTGCAAATGTATGTTATTTTATTTTATTTTTTAAAATTTAAATGTTGCCATTCAGTTTCTGAGCTGGCAAACTATGTGTGTTTCACAAAATTTCGGAGTCAACAAAACTTTAAATGTGTAACTTGATTCACATCATTCACTAAAAGATCTATTTAGTTTAACTGTTACTGTCTACATGTTCATCAGTTTGTTTGTTTTTTCATATTTGAGCACTTCTTTACATTCTAACTTTATTCTTTTCTCTTGTTTAGTAATTACCAATTTCATTAGTATCAACAGGCAAAGATTGCTGTACACTTCTTGACTTAGTCAAACCCTTAAATGATTTTACTTCACACATTTCCTTGTCAGTGACTCAAATTCATGGAGCATACTAAGTTTATTATTTGAATTTAAAATCAATAAAACTAATTAAAAATTACTTTTCCACTTAGAAGATTCAGTGTATTTCTGTGAAAACCTGTTTAATAATAATAATAATAAACTTATTATATAGTTAAACTTCTACTATGCTGCATAGAAGTGTTACATGGATACCACAGTATTTTTGAAACATAGGAGAAAACATTAACAAAGCTAGCTTTCTAAACATTGTAGAGCTGCAGTGTGAAGAATGCATGGAATTAATTTATCAACTATATAATATGTACAGAGTGTAGTTTGCTACTGTGAGCTGTTGGAAAATGCAAGCATCAGATAGAGAATCACTCAGAAAAAGAATCATTTTTAGCAGATACTCCATCTTCAATGTCTAGAATTGGTATGGTGGTCAAAAAAATAAAAAAATTCTTAATTAGGACATCTCTGCCCATCACTGTGTCAGTGCTGTTTTCTGTGGAAAATAGATAATGTCTTTTACAATGTGTGGTTAGAGTGAAGACCAGCACAGTTCATTGTGCGCTGACCCCAGCTGATGCATAATGTAACAGCACTGACCACACTGATGTATTAGTGCTCTAAATGACTGTATTAATGGTGCTCAATGTAGGGAGGAAGGGACTAAGAGGCCTGAAAAATGCTTTAAGTGAAGGTGTGGAACAGAGATTGGCTAAAGTGGTGTGTGTGCATTGGTGTGTGTTCAAGTCTAAAATGTCCAAAAAGATCAGGGAATCCCTGTCAAGTGAGAACACTTACAGATTATCTACTCTTCTTTAAAGGAAGACATTGCAATGCCAAATCAAACAGCAGACAGTTGTTTCCTGTGCGTCTGTCAGAGGCTAACCAAATGACTCAATATCACTCGCTGTGTTAATGTAATCCTGGCATGAGGTCAGAAACAACCAGAGCAGACTTGATCACTTTTGTGGAAAGCTCGACCAATACATCTTTGTGACATTTGCCCTAATTCAATACTGAGCGAGACGTGTCAAGTAAATTAAAGTGCACTCTAACTCTCCAAGTTTTTGCTTAGTTAGATTTCTGCCCCTTGCTAATTGTTACTGTAGCACATGCCGTGCATGTTGGTTCACGTGCTCTCTCTTGTTGGTGCACAGAATAAATATATTGTCTGGTTTAAGGGTTTAGCTAAAATATTACTATTTTCAAAAATACTTTAAAATGTGACATTGTGTAGGCTGGTGCATGGAGTAGAAAGTAAAGAGTGGAGTAAAATGGGATACATGCTTTATACATTACCATGTGGAATTACCAAGGGAAAGTGTTAACCTTAGTTAAATCATTCTAAAGCCAAGCCATGTTTTTTTTTTTTTTCTCAAGATGTGGGTTTGAGATTAATGTCAAGAAAAACAAATAATGGTGTTTCTTTTCAAACACAGAAGTACAACTGTGGATGTGGATATTTTTATCACTTATCAAGATGTGTCATCTTTGGTTCATGTCGTTATAGTCTAATATTTGTCCTCCACACGAGTAACATTATCTTAACCTTTCTCCTTATCTTTCCTCATTTGTCACTCTGTTTTCTCTTTGGACTTGTCTTCCTCCCTTAGTTCTTCCTCGTCTATCCCATATTGTAAACAACTGTCATATCGGGCCCTCTTAAATAGCCTTCAGAATTCTGTGAGCATGTGCATAGACAAAAAACACACTCCCAAGCATATCTCATCAATGTTTCAGACACAGGACTGAATATCAGCTACCAATACCCCATGTCTGGCCCTCACTTATTTACATCCGGCTGCCCCCGCACCACTGAAACCTCAACACCAACATCAATGATTCATCAGCCAATGTTTTAGCAAAATGCATACCTCCTCTGTCAATACGGTGCAGCAGAGAAGAGGAAGAGGTGGGAGGGCAAATATGGGTTGGTGAATGGCAAGACGAGACAAAGGAGAGAGACAAATGTAGAGGAAGGGAAATTTAAAGTAATGGAGATTAGTGGGAGAAAAGAACAGAAAAACTATTTAAAATGAGATGAAACAAAGGATGGAGAGGAAAATTTGGACATCGGTGGGAGGAAGAGAGGATAAAACAAAATTTAAAAGCAATTTTTTTGAGAAATGACAATAAGATATAGTCAAGAAAAAGACATTTGAAAAATTGACCCCCTCAATCTTTCCCCCACCCCATCTTCTCTTCTCCTGCTTTTCTTTCAAGTCAGTGTCTTACACTTGATCCCTGTTTTACGAATGAAACATGGTCTTTTTTATTTTATTTTTGTAAGAAATCAATGGCATTCAGCAGACATGCAGACACAGGAGTCCAATATGTCTTTTACTCTTTAGATTTCAGTAGAACATGACCCCACTTTCCTCCTGGGGTTTTGTGAAAGTTCACAGACATTTACACATTGATTTTAAAAATGTACCTGTGTTTTGAGATTGCTGTGGTTTTGTGGTATACAGTTACATAAGAAACTCCAATAAAGGGGAATGAAACTAAATGGGCAAAAAGACAGTGGACAGAATGCACAAATCACTGTTTTCTTTTGATTTATGTTCAAGCCTACTACTTTAGTTTGACTTAAATATTGAACTTAATAAAGCTGTACTTAGAAAGTCCTGAAGAGTGATTGTAATCAGGTGACATTTTTACTGCACAATCATATGTGGTTTGATCCTAACAATGCCATATTAATAAATTTTAGTTTACGGATCACTTTCAACTTTATGAATATAGAATGAGTTTTGTTTTAAAAATAAAAGTTTTACTTAGACTTCTGTAGTAAAATGTTTCTTGAGAAATTAAAGTAAAAAAAAAAGAAAGGAAAACAAATAGAAAGACTCATATTGTAAGAAAAAGAGACAAAATCAGGTGCGGTGGCCTTGACTTTGACAAAGACTTGTTTCACGGTAACAAGGACAAGACACTTCTGCTGTGTTTCTCTCTCTCTCCTCTTCTGTCATTTGGCGCCCAGGGTGAAATTATGATAATAAGAGAAAGAAAAAGCTATTACCATGGCTGCTCTCTCATTATGTAAATGATATTAAACAGGCCCACTGTGTGTACATTTGTGTGTGGTTCTAGTGTGTATTCAAGCCTGATCAGCTGAGCAGGCTGCTGGATGTAGACACATTTGTTTGTGTACACTGATGTGCATGTGTGTGTCTGTTGTTGGTTGTTTCCATGTGTGGACAAACTGTTTGTGTCTTTTTCCAACTCTGTGTGTGTGTGTATGCATGTGTGTATCCCGGGGCTATGGGTGCTAATCTCCACACAGTGATTACAAGGTGTCAAACTCCCCCATATTGATTATGACATGTTAATTACATGCTAAATTTCCACCTGCTTTGGTGGCACAACACACACATTGGACTCTAACTATGGGAATTCCTTTCAGTGAACCAAATCATTTGGCTTAGCAAAAAAAAAAAAAAAAAAAAAAAAAAAAAAAAAANATATTGATTATGACATGTTAATTACATGCTAAATTTCCACCTGCTTTGGTGGCACAACACACACATTGGACTCTAACTATGGGAATTCCTTTCAGTAAAACAAATCATTTGGCTTAAAAAAAAAAAAAAAAAAAAAAAAAAAAAAAAAAAAAACTCTCTCTTTCAGCTCCTAATCCAATCTGAACTTAGTTCTTCTTTTAACTTTTGTAACTTAACCCAATTTTAAAAAGCTAGTCAGAATGGGTGCATGCATGTGTACTTAAAAATGTTCAGATCAGTTCATGCATGTTATGTTTTGTTTTTCTTATAAATTACATTTAGCTAGACTTTTTTTTTTTTTTTGTACAAGCAATTTTAGAGGTTGTAGTGTAAAACTGACTCCACTCCTTCCATTTCTCCTATTAACATTTTTCAAATAGCTTTCCATCCATCCACTTTTCTACGCTTCATACTGCACATCCTCACGGGGAGCTGGTGCCTATTTCCAACCATCAAGAGGTGGGGTACACCCTAAACTGGTTGACAACACAGAGACAAACAAACATGCACACACACATTCACACCCAAGTCATTAACCCCAATATGCATGTTTCTGAACTGTGGGAGGAAACCACAGTACCTGAAGAAAACCCACGAGGACAGCATCCATCCTCAGCCGATTTTCAAACCCATAACTTTCTTGAACTGAGGTAACGGTGCTAACTGCACCACTGTGCAGCCTTCAGATGGTTGTATGCAGACAAATTGTACAGTTGCAATCATGTCACAGTTCCTCTGTTGCATACTGTATTAGTTCCAACAATTTTGAGCTTCATGGCCAGGCCTTTGATTTATGTTTAAAGTTTTTAGCAGCTAATTTTAAAATTTGTACCAATGTACTGTACTAATGGAAGATGCTGTTAATGTACTGATGGTACATTCAGTGGATGTTTTAAATTCATGACTGGAACAAAACTATTAGAGACCATAACAATGTAAAAATAGTTTTAACTATTTTGCTATTGAACAACAACTACAGCATCATTTAAATTCAAGTGAAGGTCAGATCAGGAAGCTGCATTTCTTCTTTTTTAAACTGGGTGTATGTTGTCTCCACCCTGCAAATCTGAAGTCTAAAAATATATTTTCATAACTAGTATGTCAATACTTGTCTATGTAATTACATGTTTTGTTGTATTTTTTTTCTAGAGTTGTTGAGTTGTTATTAAAATCAGATGAGCAATGATTTAATTAACTCATTTTACTTCAAGGATCAAACATGTATTGGTCTGTTAGTGCATCCAGGTGCATAATTATTTTAAGTTGAAAAATCACAAGTTGCATGTACATAGAGCACCAAAAAACTTTGCTTCAAAATATTATTATATATATATGTATATTCACAGTGGATGGATGCCTCTACAGTGTCTCTCCAGTTGCCTGTAAGCTATTCACCTGTTGACTTTTTTTTTTCAAGCAAACACTGTAAAATATTGTGCATTCAAAAAAAGAAAAACATTGGTAATCATGTGCAAGCATATTGCAAAACTACTTTTTCCCCAATGCCACTGGGGATGCAGAATTGTTATAATCAATAGCCATTGTTTCACCTAATTTTATGTAGACTCTTTAAACAAATAACACTGAAAGGCATTCTCAGAAACTAATCACAATATTCTTTGTAATTATGAACCTTTCTGACTTATATTGACAGTCTGCCAAACCTCCACCTTTGTTGTGTTTCCCTTTCATTCCTCTTCTGTTTGTGTGATTGTGTGTGCACTGTGCACTTTAATATATTGCTGCTCTTGTGTGTGTTTGTTTGGTGGTCTGTGCTCTATTCCATTGCTTGTTTATATGCTTCATACCACAGGTCCTCAGGGATTCATAAATATTGATCCTTACAAAGGATGGATAGCTGCTTGATAGCCTGTCCAAGCCCTGGGAATACATGTGTACAGACACACACACACACATGCATACACCCACATGCACACACTTTTGTGTGCACACTCCTAAATCCCTCGTTAAGCAGCCATAGCAAAATACAATCTCTCTGTTACTTTGATTCAGAATAAATATATGCATATATATATATATATATATATATATATATATATATATATATACA
>NC_051443.1:21343426-21508708 GCF_001649575.2 Kryptolebias marmoratus
AGATGCACAGGATGTGAGCAAACGTAGTGGGCGAGAACAAAATTTCTCAAACAGCTAACAAAACCTGAGTTGCTTTTCCACATTTTTGGACACATTTAACATATACCTTACTGTGTAAATGTTTTAAGCAACCAATTATATTTTTATTCAGAACATCAAACAAGAAGTATGTTTACAGTTTTAACAAGAAAAATGAACATATTTTTTATTTTTATTTTGTGAATTATATGGTTATTTATTTAAACTCATATTCTGGCCACATTATATTGAATTTTTGTAAAAAAAAAAAAAAAAAAATTCTACACCAAAATTATTTAGGGGGGCTTGAAACCATTTTAGGGGGGCTTCAGCCCCCCTAGTGACGCCACTGATGTGGACTCTTGTATGGAATACACTCACATTATTGAAAAAACAAACGAACAAACAAAAAACTACTTAATGCTTGTTTCAGTGCACCGAGCACAGAAGAATCACATCTGTGCTTCTGACTGAGGGACCATAAGTTATGTTCCGTGAAGCAAAGTCTTTCTCCAACTCTCTTTTCTGTGGGCATTTTATGCACATAAAGATGTTAAAAGAAGGCGACTCATGAATATTATTTACTCCTAGCTAACCAAGGAGGAATAAGGCTGCAGCCATACTTCCCCTTTGTGTAGTAATATGAAGATGAGCAGCGGTCCAAACCATGTTCTGTTGCATGAGGGAGGCAGGTGAGCTTGGTAAAACAAACTGTTATGTCTCCTGCAAAGCCCTATCCGTATTAATAGAGATATTGTTGCTAAATGAAGTCTTTCCTGATGTTTTTGCACCTCTTATCCACATGCAAAATAGCATTTGTGGTGGGAGAAAACAAAACAAAACAAAAAACAGACACTTACAAACACTTTCCAAAATTAAGTTTTGAAAAACTAAAACTTTGACTTTTACTGTATCTTTGTGTATTTGACAAAAGGAGATTTAGTGGAAAACAATGATATCAAACCCCTTTTTTACGACCACTATTGCCTTGTGCTATGTGCAGTAAATCACAACAATGTGATGATTTGACCTTTTTTTTTGGTTGGTTATCTTTATCTTGACCCTGTTGTCATAACATATTAATTGTTTGCTGAGTGGGTTAATTATTGAGAGGATATAGTAAACGGTGTGTAATAAAAAATGATTACATTTGTTTTACTACAAAAGCCACTCTCAGAATTTTCTTCCTTTGTAGTTTGATTTTCTGGGAGTACCAATGTTAAGGCCTCCTACTGGTTTAACATGTTTAATTTCAGCTTTTTTTAATTTCTCCATTGTGTTCTGAATGTATACCTTTGTTTCAATTACAGTGAAAAAAATATCTGTTAAAGAAATGGCATGATGAAGTTGAGGCCTGGGTGAAATTGGTCACATCAATAATCAACTGGAAGCCCTGTTGCACTTAATAGGTGACTTGACCTACCTCTCCGGTCTCATATATTGGTTTTTTTTTTTTGGTATTTGGCTTTGTTTATTTGCTGAATAGCTGGCCGTATTTGAGCTTTTAAACATACCATTTTGGAAATAGTTGGATGGAGAAACGTTTAACAAACAGCACAAGAGGGAGGTCAGTTCAACTTTTAGTGAAAGGATTTGAATGGAAAACTAAAAGTTAGTCAGACATATATGTTTATGTATTGTAAAATATATATTTTACAAAAAATGTTCTTCACTTACAAAAGCCTAAATAGTGGACACTTGATAAAAAAATGTTTTACCTAACAATACAAATTATAATTTAAAACATACATGCTTTCAAAAAGAAAATACAATGATTGAAAGTGAGTGTTGAACCATGTTTAATTTATTAACAACAATACCCCACTAAAAGCATAAAAATATTAGTTTTTTTTATATACAGCTGTATCTTTGCAAATTGGATCTTTTGTTGTGAAGAACCTCTCTTTCAAGAATAATCTAAAGATGAAAGCATCTGAACAGAGAGGTTTTAATACACACCGACTTGAGTACTTGTATGCTTCCTCATTCAAGATAAATCCTTTAGTATTTAAATCACTTCCATTTGCTTTTTTCTACAATTTCTAGTTTCAGCCAGTGGTAAACAGCTAAAATTTTTATATCATCTGAAAACATACAAGTCTGTCATTCTTCAATGATATACTGCCTCAACTCTTACAAAAGATGCTTCAGTATATGTAATTTTATATTCTCCATTAGTGTCAGTGTATGTGGATGGTGCTGCCTGTTCAAAGCTTGAAAGAGTGACAGGATGGCCCCTGAGGACACACAATAGATTGATATGATTGCGTCGAGGCTCTGCTAAAAGTGCTGCTTGACCACTTGAAGAGGCAGAGTGTCTGAACTGGAATAATGGGAGACTGAGATCAGACGCTGTTACCATGATCCCATCTGCAGTACCAGATACTTCTGATCACTCTATAAACCGTCTTTCTTACACACTCTTAAAAGGTCCCCTGTGGGAGTAAAAGTGATGGAAAGAGAGGGAATAATAAGATGGGAGGATAAGAAGACAAGATGGGATTCCTGGTACCCAACTGGGTTGGACACTTGTAAACACACCGCAGTTCTGACACATCACCCCTCGTGCTAAATAAATGACTCTTGCTTTGTGTTTGGATTCTCAATTCATTAATTTAACACAAGCTTTAGTTAATATCTAACTTTAGAATAACTAGAATACCTGGATATTATCGTAGTCCAAAGCCAACAATGACTTGCATTAGCAGTTGAAAATTTCTTCACATCAAGAAATATATAAATTAATTAAAAAAAAAATGATATTATGTAATTAAACACTCCCTTTCTCTTGCTCACCAGTGGGAATCTGGGAAATTCTTCTCTCATGTTCACCTCTGTTGATGAAGTCACATCATGCAAAAGCTATCCTAGTTATTTTTTTTTTCTTTTAACTAAACATTTACAGAGTATTTAACAAAACAGACTAAATACATATATTTTTTACTTAAACAAAGCTATCCACATAAAAAAATACCTTCTCAGACTCTTATTATCAACACCTAAGAAATAGCTAATTACTTACGCTTGATTATCATCATATCTGTTTTCTGACATTTTTGCTGCTGATCTTAACTCACATCAGTAATTATTTGGTTGAGAAGTTCAAAATATTTCAAACTCCTACAGACTATAGCTGTTTGACGGATTATGTGTCCATGGCTTTGAGATGGTAAAATGAGTGTCAGATTCTGATAACTTTTGCTTAAATGGTGAAAGTCTTCATGTGTACGCATGTTAGACAGACCAAGAAACAGGGACATCTGTGTTTGGTTCTCTCTCTCTCTCTCTCTCTCTCTCTCTCTCTCTCTCTCTCTCTGTGTGTGGGCACAGTTCATATCTCATGGTGTGTGTTAGGATCTAATTCTCAGTGACAGATAACTGGTTGGAGCAGCTCTGTGTCAGCTCTGTTTACTCAGGACAGGCCTCCTGGAAATTAGACTTAACTCATAACCACAGGCACCAATTGTCCTCCCTCTACAAACACGTGCGCATGCACCCACCCACACACACACACACACTTAGACGCATGCAGTTATCTGACAAACACAGGCTTATATCTATGTGGAGAAATTTCAAAAAGACTAATATACATGTGGAGTGCACACACATACAGGCAATATTAAACAGAAATGCATGCAGGGAGAAAACAAACTCAAAGATTTCTAGCAGACCCACATACACCTATACACTGTACCAGAAAACAACTTATTCAGTACCTGTCACCTCTGCTTAATAAATAAGAATTTGGTTTGTGGGGGGGTTGTGTGTGTGTTGAGATTTAAGGTTTATTTGAGTGTGGCCATTTGTGTGTATGCTCATGTTAGGGAGAAATTGAGACAGGGTGAGCGGAGGAGCGAAGCTGTCTAGATTAACCATTTAGTCGGTGTGGTCAGGCTCCTTAATGAAAACCAATAGAGATTCACCCTGCTTTAATGAACAACACACACCTCACAGCTTCAATTTGCACCTGCAATAAGGCCCTGTCACTCACCCTGCAATTGTGTGTGTGAGTGTGTGTGTGTGTAAGAGAGAGCAAGAGACTGTAAGAGAGAAGAATAGTCTTATTTTTGTTTTCTTTTCTTCTGTTCTTATTTTGTGTCCTTTATTTTTAATTGTCTTCGGGTTTTTTTGTACATACTTTTAATTTTCTTCTTCTTCCTCGTTGCTTTTATTTTGTTTTTAAGAAGTGTGCTTATAGTTTTGTGTGTGTTGTTTAGATGTGAACCTAGTGGAGTCAATCTGGCATCTGACACCCCTGATCTTGCTTTTGCAACCAGTAAACAACCCTGGCAATCAGAAGCCACCAAATTAATCACTATGTTTGTCACTGAGCTACCGAGTTACACACAAGCTCTCAAACTTGACTGTATTACAAATGGCAAAACAGTGGACGGCAGGATGATTGGTTTGTCCAATTAAAAAAAGAAAAAATCCTTGTAAAGAAAAACAAAGTTCTGATAAGAACTTTATTTAATTCAACATACCCCTGAAAGATTTGCTTTTACTTAGATTTACTTTTAATTACAAAGCTGATAATTATTGTGGCTGGCTTTTAGAGGTGAACAGTGACAAGCCCAAAATTACTTTATTTTTAAGAAACATTGTATGTATCAATAAATCCCTATAATTGCTGATTTCATGGCATTTACTTATAAGAGTTAAAAAAATCAGTCACATATATAATACTGTGAACCTGCACTTTATCTGCATAGTTTGTTAACTTAGTGACTAAGTTTTGTATTGTTATAAAATATACTCCATTTTTTATATAGTGATATAAAACAATACAGTGACTAGGAGCAGACATAAGTATTTTATTTTTATTTATTTTATTTTCATACAAATCAGTGGTTGGTTACTATATTGACTCTTTACACACTTTTGTTAGGATAGAAACCTTTTTTTTTTCTTTTCGAAATGCTCTTCCAGTTGAAAGTTTCTCTGTGTTAACAAAACAAGTTATTTCTCTTTCGCATTGAAGAAATGAAAACAGTTCTAAATGTGAGGTAGTTTATCAGTTTCTAAGTATATTTAAATACATAACAAAATGTTCTGGACTTCTGATGATATTCAGTTGTTGTCGCTGACAGCAAAACATTTTACACGAGCCTGCAGAAACTGAATCAGCTGCAAGAACAACAATTAGAGAGCTAAATTAATTAAAGGAAGAAAAGGACAAAAAAGACAATTATGCAGCTCTCGTCAACTTGAAATGTTATTTGTTTATTCTTTCTTAAATATGTATTCAACAAAGTCATAGTTCTGCTTTTAGAAGAGTAACTCAACAATTTAGACATAATTTACCAAAAAAAAAGTTTTTATTTAAAAATAATTCTAAAAAATATTAAATAAAAAACAAAACAGTATCAAAGTACATTCATAGCACTTGATGTTAATGCTTCTTGTACTATTTTTACATGTGTTTGTGATCCCACAATTCTGGGATTTAATGACTGTGTGCTGCTTCACCAAACCTAAATAAATCTGTAGACAAAAGCTTCTTTTATTTGTAGTGATAAACTCAACAGATGTTACTCTTTAGGTGATCAGACTGATGCATCTGTGCAACCATGTTTGGGCATTAGTAAAAACTACAAGCCGGCTTGTAATAGGCATCAGTGCTTTTCTAAATGATATACAATTGCTTAAACTATTGTAAAAACAGGATGGCTTTTAGATACAGCAGGCAGTGAGTGGTTCGAGTTACCTTTCTTGGTAAGCTGATGTAAAATAATGGCAACAGGTCACAGCATGTTATCTGAACAGGTATTTGACCTGTCTGACCTGACTGTGTAATGATTAGACTGGCAACATGATCTCTGATGACTGACTAATTTAGCAGCCAGACTCACAGGGATTGAAGAAGATGATTCCTCTGTGTTTGGAAAGAGACAACAACACCACCTTTTTCCTCTGTATCACTTTCACTTATTTGCTTCTTCAGCTTTACTAAACTTCTTGTTGTCATAACTTTTAATTGTGCTAGATGTCAGGCCACTATGAATGCTGCTCCTGTGTTCCTAACATTTGCTGTTCATACTGCTAGCAAAGTTACACATATTTTTCTGAATGATTTTGTACTGATCATTTATTTTACTATTTTTTTTTCTGTAAAAACATCCAGTCTCTTACATAAAGACAACAATCCACAAATGCATAGCTTTTTTTCTTCTCTCTGCCTTATGTTTGTCATTTTGGGGTATTATAAACAGAAATTATTTAAAGTTTGTTCCCTTTCATGCTTACCTATGCACACACACACACAGGCTGACTTTCACTTGCTTCTCAGGTATGGAGCCAGACAGGTGAAACACACACCAGCAGCACATCACCTGAGCCACCTCTTGTACATACTACTACCTTCCACTCTGTTACCTTACCTTCACAGTGTAACATTTCTTAATAATTACCTCAGCTCACAGAAACGTTGAGAGCTCAAATGGCACTTAGTTGTGCTGGGGTACACATACTACGTAACACCAAAGGATGGTGGCATCAGTCAGTTAGTGATTTACGGCGGGATTATGTCCACATTTTTAAATTCAGAAAAAAAATATACAATTATGTGTTGTTATCTGGATGCACCCCATTTCAGAGATAGTTGTTGTTGATGCAACAATTTAATACAATACAATTCACGTTTGCTATATCATTTAAAAAAAAAAAACAAACAAAAAAAAAAACAGAAGCTCTACCACATGCTGACAACCACCTGCAGAGAAAAAAAAAAAAAAAAACTGATACGAATTCAAAATGTCAATGTGTCCTTTTTTAACACCACTGGCACATTCATTGTGACATGCCCACCAGGAAATGCAACTAATGTCATCAAGGTCTAATTATGAGCCAACTCTAACTGTGCTTGAGGCATCATCCATCATACTCAGTCCCAGTACTGTCTCTGCCCATATAAAAGCCTATAATCACGCTCTGTCTCAGCTGCTATTTGTCATCCTCTGGCTGGCTGGCTATGTACTAATCACTACTATTACAAATATATTAATACACCTAAGGAGCCCCTAATGGCCTCACTCTGGGATATGTTAGCAGTGCTCATTGTTCCCATTTATTTACTGTTATGAACTTAAGGTGTTTGAATTTGAGGTCATAAAACCAAACCAACTTTGCACCCTGAAAAATAAAATTAAATGAAAAATAATAATAAAGAAAAAATATAACAAATTTTAGTATCTTATAGTGAATGGAGGTGGATGAACAGATGGTAAATCTTGAAAGACTTCTACTTATTTTAAGAAAACTATCATGTACATTTATCAACTCTCAAGGAGGCTAAATGTAAATGTACTTCAGTTAGCCAAAAGGCAAATTTTTATTGCCTTTTTGCCAGATGTTTGCAAACCATATGTTGCACTCCTCCCTTCGCAAAAGCTGATTTATCGCCTTTTCTCTATTTATATGTAGCTTCAACCTTCTAGTTCTTAGTATATGCATTTGCTGCCACTTTTTTTTTCCACATCCACTGCTTTTCTCTTATGTTTATCAAATGTCTCAGTCTTATCTCTTGATCACGTGACTCACAGCAAGTGGAAACTCATACTCGGGTGATCTGGTAACATTCAGAATGCAGAATATGTATAAAACAAATAGTTAACAATCCAGTTTTTCACTTGCAAAATCAAACCTGTTTGTTGGAGAATCTTTGTTTTCCCTCGATCAGTTCAACTGGGTTTATTCTACTAATCATAGTAAAGTTCATCCCCATTTTTTTTCTTTAACCAAGCCCTGAAAATGGTGGATAGGTTAATGGACACTCCTCTTTCAACTTCTGTGAAATCAGCAATTAGTTGCTTCACTTAAATTAAAATTAAAAAGGCAGATTTATTCTGCTTTTCTTTACAGAAGACAAGCTTGTTTAAAATACTCCAAGTGCGTATCAGGACACATTTTATGTCCACTTTGAAAATATGTGGGCGGTTTAAATTAAACTTAGAATTATTAACTTCCAAATAAAAGGCTTATTCTATAAATTTACCTCCATAAATAATGTTGGTTTGTGTTTGTTTTTCTTTTTTAATGAGTATGGGACTTTGGTGGGTTAGTTGGTGTTATAATGTTGGTCCTGAAATTCAGGTTTTGTTTTATTATATCAGTTTTCACTTGCAACATCACTTATAATAAATGACACAAACATAAAATGAATGGTTGCACAAAGAACAGTTTATCTCATCTTTTCAGTCTGGAGCGTTTACTGCACTGCATTGTAAAGTAATAAAGCAGCAAGCGTAGTTTTCACAGGGAGCTAGTAATTATGGGAGCACTGTGATGAAAAGGTTTTCTCTAGATGGACTAGATTGGCCATTCATTACCAGCTCCCCCGTACACACACACAAACACACACACAAGCTTCAGAGACAATGAAGCACAGACTGATTCAATCTGGGCTTGTACTTACAGACAACAATGAGATAATCAAGTAGAGCATTACACTGCACAGCAGAGGGCTGGCTATGTGTGTGTGTGTGTGTGTGTGTGTGTGTGTGAGGGTGTGGGGAGTTTGCTTCATGCCTGTATATTTTTATAGATACAAAATGAACTGTTATTTTTTGTGTGAACTTAATGCTCATGTTTTAGTTCAAAATATGCAAATGTTTCTCTTTGGTCATCATCCATCCAAGACAAAAAATAAAGAAAAAGAAAACATTTAACTTTTAGCACCAAATCTTTCTCAGAATAAAGCAGGTCAAGCGGGACTGAATTAAGAGAAGTAGGGTGCCGTTACACTTCTTCGGATTTTTTTTTTTTCCGTCTGAAGAAAAACAGTCTTTGTCCAGTTAAACAGAAATAAAAGAAAACGTGGAAATATCCATACCATACCAGTAGGTGGCAATACCTTTGACATTGATAACATCAAAATACAAAGAACATTTTGAGCCTGGTGGAGGATTTTCCCAAAACAACACATAAATTGAGCAATCCTTTTGAGCATGAGCCAACATAACTCAAATTAGAAAAATCAGAGATGGAGTTTATCTCAACTTTTGTTATGAATGAGAAAAGCAGAAAATCTTAGCACTTGTTTTATTGTTTTTTTCTTAGCTAATATTTCACACAATTTGTGTAAGTGGAAAGTTGCAAGTAAATAAGATACTAAGTATATTTATTTATTTATTTTTTATAATTGCTCAATTTCAAACAAGCTCCTCATGTACCCTCTGTGGAGCCTTTTTAGATTTTACGCTTTTTTGGACAGATCTGTTTAAACTGTTCATATTTTATTTATTTATTTTCCCTCTGACATAATGACACATACACATTGATGTGGTGAGCTGCCTGCGAAGGATGTAAGAGAGAGCGATGCTACGCCATGGTCCTTTGGGAACTAGATCTAATACAACATAATAAAAGACAGGCAACGGGAGGGGACTTAGATGTTTTTATTGAGGCATAAGACACCCCTCATTGATGCGTGCATGTCTAGTTGATGTGTGTGTCTGCCGTTTAGTGGCTGGAGAAGAAAATCTGCACGGTTTGTTGTCAGAGCATATTTCCATCAGTATAAGCTGAAGAAAAAACAGTTGAAGATTAAAACATTTATTCTGAGAACTGGAAAAAAAATCCTTTAAACATATAAAATAATTAAAAATTGCATTTTCTGCAAAAGTGCAAAGTTTTGGCTGACTGCCTAAGCATTTATTGAAGAAGCTAAAACTGAATTGTTAAAGTTAAAACAAGCAGAACGAAACAAAAAATTAGCCCAAAAGGTTGCTAAAATGATATCAATGCATGTTTGAGTGGTTAACCCACTGCGTTCTTGATCTCAACACAGATTTCACATATTAAGAAGTCTTCCATGTGTCTAATTTTATTTTTTTATTTAGTCTTCCAATTCTGTTATTTACTTAAAATGCCCATGCAAATCTAAATATATGTTCAGCAACATAAACATTGCAAAAACAATTCACATTGTTCACTAATAAGTAAAGATTTACAACACAGTTTCAAATCTACTTGACTTAGATTGTACCTGTATTAAGTGGTGTTCAGTATAAATATTATATGAAAATTAATTTTGATAAGCCCTGGCATTTTATAATCAGGTAGACATAAAGTTTTACGTGAGCAAAACAAATCAGTGTTTAATCAGATGTCAGCACTAACTGATCTGTAATATCAAACAGGCTTAACCATCAGAAAATATTTATCAATTCTCCTCATCTATCAGTCAGTCAGTTCTTCTCTCCTCCTTTTTTTCCTCTTGATCCTTTGACCACCATCTATAAAGGTCAAAGGCCAAGGCTGAGGGTCAGATTGATGTTGCTAAGGAGTCATACGACCCGCCTGACTGTTTTTCTCAGTTTAAGCAGGTGGAAAGAACGTGATTGTGTTAGCTTGATTGGTGGTGCTTGCCTCAGACCTTCATGTTGTCACAGTGACAAGAACACATTTCAATAGGTCTAATGTGAAAGCTGTCAATACTCCTGATCCAAACCACAATGCTTCATAGGAGGTTGTTGCCCTTTGGCTGGTTGGACTGTGTCTCTGTGTGTGTTTGTGTGTGTGTGTGTGTGCATTTACAGATTGCAAGCATGAGAACTTTCATACAGATGTGTTCAGATGTGTGTGTGCTAACTGTCAGATGCACGCTCTTACACATCAGCCTGAAGAAAATAAAGGAACAAACATTGATTGGCTTGTTCATGAGAATTGACTCATTATAAACATTTTTATAGTTAGCTATTTATTGCTTTTACAGTGTGGTATTTTAGTTATATTGTAAGAACTTTTTTTTTCTTGTTTGTTTCATCAGTAATTGCTTTAACAAGCTGGGCTGCCTTTTGTTTGCTATGTTTTTTTCTAAAATGTATTTAAATTTGACAGTGTGTGGAAAAAAAAATATATATTTCCAATTGGTCTCTGAAGACAACTGGGATAGAGGCTAAGCCTTTGTAGATGTAAATGTAGATGAAGTATAATTTAGGCTCAATCATGTACTTGCAGTTTCAACTTATTTGCTTTTCTCCACAGTGAGGTACAACATGATTTTCACCAGCTATTTATTTAATGTGTGTCTGATTACTTTCTCCCAGTTGTGTTTTTACGTTGATAAATTGTCCTTGTTGCTTCATGCTAATAAAAGGTTTCAAATTCCCGGTTTTATTTAAATAATAATAATAATAAAAGTCGGCTCCTTATATCACTAGATATTACACAATTATTACTGGGCAATAGTACCCTAGTGGTTGTTGTGTGTTTGTTTATACGTGTGGCCATGGTTGTTTAAATAGGTGTCACTGAGCAGTGTGTTACTGAGCGGCATCCCTCTGATACTTCCTCTCAGCACCAAAGATCAGACAGTACTCTACACATACAGACCCCCCCACACCCCCAGGGGATTATCAGATCCCCTCAGATCCTCTCAAAGCCCCAGACTGAAGTGGAAGTCACTTTGGGTTTTATTTACTTGTTCTGGAAAGGCCTGACTGAGGTCATACAAAGATCTTTTACTTGTACATACAAAATTATAGCCACGCACTCTCACTAAAAGAGATAATTGTATTGTTTGTTTTGTTTTTTTATTTCATGAACTTGTACACAGAGACTCCCCGTAAATACAATCGATTAGGCTTTTTCTCATTTTCAATTAAATAGTGATTGGCATTATTCAAAATTAATAAATTACTACATGTCTTTTTCTGGGATTGCTGCTGTCCTAGGCCCCTCTCACATTCTTTTTATTTGTTGTTTATAAAACAATTCTCATAAACATGGCTCCATTTCTAGAAATGTTTTCCTCCACATTGAAATCCAGAAAATGGCCAAAAATGCTGTAGTAATCATGTCAGGCCTGTATGTGGTGTTTTATTGCTGTCACCAAAATACAGGAAAGAAAATGCAGAGCAGACACTCCAAACTGTAAATGCAAGAATAAAAAGATGAGAATGGTTAATACAAGAGCAAAACCAAATTATTTTTGTGGATAACTCACTAAGTAAAACTTATTTGTGTCATATTAAACTACTATTGACTGAGAGTCATGTTAGTTCAAATACATGAACATACTGGATGCTTTTCAGGAACATTATCCACTGAGATACGGCTGAAGGGAAAGATTTTTCTCAGTGTGTTCAAATATCTGGCAATAATTTTTAAACACATGTGTCTATTCCAATTTCCCCCATTTTTAAATGTATGCTTGATGTATTCTGTAAATCTTTTTCTGCAATGTCTGTTTTGGTGTTGTTGACAGAGAATGTTAAGTGAAGTGACAAAAACATTGTTTTTACTTAAATTATTTGGTTACAGTAAGAGTTTTTTTTTTTTTTTGTTAAGGCAATGCTACTGTTTATCAGCCTTGTCTGCAAATTAAAGTTTTGCTGTAGTTGAGCAACTGTGAACAGCAGCACAAACGCAAGCATGAAATCTGTCATTATTATTGTTGTTACGGCTGTCACGCTTGTGGTCATAGGTTAGATTAGAGATGGGACCGTTTAGCTTGTCCACACTAAAATGCAAGGTTGGTGTTTCAAGATTTTATTCAGTGGAACCTGGTTTTCAAAGCGGTTTCTGTAGGGAAGCAAGGCTTAAACAATAAAACAGCTTTGCATATTCTCAAAGAACCATTCTCTTGTGGACAGAACCCTAGAGAAAGAGCCGGCCTGAGGCATAAGCAAACTGAAAAAGCTGCTCAGGGCCCCCATGCCAGCAGGGAAGGGTGGCAAGAGCACTTACATTTTGACACAAGATAAGCTGAGAAATTTATATTGCAAATGATACAAAAGAAAATGGACAAATATACTGTATTTGCTGAGTGCCTAGGTAATATTATTGTTTTATGCTGTGTATAATTAAAAAAATAGTTGCAAGTGTGAGAAAAGCAAAGGCTCTCACAAGTCAGCTTGATGCAGGGCATGTTTTAGTTTGTATCATGTACAGTTTGTGCATTTTGTAAGCTGTAGCCTTTGTTTTTGCAAATGAGCTCCTAAAACCTATTAAACAGTTTGAACTGAGTTATATTATGTGTGTAAGTGCTTGCATTTGAATATATAGATTCTCGCTTGTACCCATATGTGTAATCACCCAACACAAATAAGAGTGTGTCTCTGAATGTGTCTCTAAGTGATCATATTTGTCTTCTGAACGTAGCTGAATGTAAACCAGGTCTAGCTAACTCCCCACAGACAGGAAGATATGGAGATATTATGGGATTTGCGCCGGCACACTTCTCTCTTGCTGTCTTGGAGTGTGTGTTTGGGGGTATTATGGAGATCAGAGGCAGACTGGGAGCCTCTGAGGCTATTAGCTCATCTGTATTGTATTGAGATGAGGGTATGTACACATCTGCTGATCACACCAGAGGATTTAGCATTGTGTGTTTGTGTTTGAGCTGAAGTGCCTCAATTTTTATTTATTTTTCTTGTCTTTGTGAGAGCATATATATGCAATTTTCAAACTTTCTTGTTCATGTTAGGCTCCAATATTGTTTTAATTTAACAGACATGTTCTTGCAAGGAAATTGCGTAGCTGTGGTAAAACAACTGATATTAATGTATGCACATAATAGAAACATGTTTTTTCCATATTTGTTTCTTCTTTTTGGACTATGGTTTGATCTGCCAAGGGACTTATTGCTATCAAAATGTAAAACATTTCAATTTGTGAATCATGAATTGAACTGCAACTATAGGAGGAGGAAATATTACTCAAATCACTCCATCTGTGCCCAAGTTTGATTCTGCTCATTTTGCATACAAGAATGTTTTGTATTTTATCGTATCAGTACATTCTTGCGCCTGTGAGAATTAGCTGTAAAATTGTCTTCTGACATTTCATTACATTTTCTTCCTCTTACAAGAAATTGGCTCAGTTCAAGTGTTTGTCAGGTTAAATCAACTTCTATATTTGAACAACAACTTCAAATGTCTTTTACACTTTTTTTCAAATCCAGTTCTTTTTGATCCGCCTCTTTTTTTGTGATATTAACACAACCTGTGTTCATTCTGAAACATTTCTCTGATCTACTTACTTTTCCTTTTCTCTGTCCACCCTGTGAGTTTTGGTCAATTGATGAATAGTGATGTCACCTAAAGTCCAATCAACTTGACAAAAAAAAAGTTGTAGGTAAAGTGAGGGAAATTGAATAAAGAAAAAAAAATCCAGTTTCTTCCCTTTGTGCCAACGTTTGCAACTTTTCTCCCACTTTGATTGATACAGCGTCAGAGGTTACTCGATTAAATGGTGTTTCACACTGCATAGATTCCTACTTAAAAGTCTCAAGACCTCTAAATTATTTATTGATGTATGTTCCAATCTGCATTGGAAGGAGGCCTGTGCTCCATGTGAGGATGGAGAGGAACTGTTCTCGGTGGTGGGGGTCGGCTGATGCTTCAGCAATGCCTAGAGGAACTTGTTTCCAATGTGCACTTCTTCACCTGCCCATCTTCTCTAATGGAGCTCAGCAGGGAGGGATGAATAGATCTGAAGGTGACAGCGCTACAGTGAAATTGCATCGTGGCAGCTCAGCGTGCATGGGCCTCAGTTCGCACAAGTAAAATCCCATTGCTGTCTTTTCTTTTTCAACTTGTGCTTTCATTATAGGAGTAAAAAAACAAAAAACAAGTGTGCAGATATAAATGTGGAAATCGGTAATGAACAATCAGAATAGATAATAAGAAAAGTCAAATAAGCAATTAGCTAAAATGCTGAATGAAGATAGTAAGAAGTAATTTAATTATGTTGTTGACAAGTAGTTAAAGAATGTTTTAAGGTTCAGTGGGAAATAAAGCTGTTTTTTATTCAGCTCCTTTCCCTGGAGTTGACTTGTTTAGTGAAATCAGAAATGTAAATTTCTGTTTTATAACAAAGGTGTTTGGAGGCATATAGGTCACAAAGATTGAATGCCCAATAATGCAGTATAAGAGTAGTAAAATTAATAAAATTGTGTTAAAGTTTTTTTTTTTTTTCTCAAATGCCCCAAAGCAGTGATTAAAGTGTGTCTGTGCCTCTAATTGTCCATGTCAAGTAAAGCAGCACAACTGTAAAAAACGTAATCTGACATTCTGGATTGAAATACTTGGAAATGGCATGCACAATATTAAGTTGTTTTTTTTAAGCTGAAATATGCTGCACTTGAACACAAAACTAAACCAAACAAGATTATTATGAAAAAACTTTGAACAGCTAAAACAATATGACATTGGACAGACATGCACCTGTTTTTGTCTTGTGGTTAGTGAAGAGACTGCAGGGAACACGAGTCCTTCTGTGGAACTAATACCTGCGATTTTATCAAAGACTGTAAAGAAATGAACTACAGCACTATTAAAGATGTGTGACGCTGCAAATCTGTGACTATGTTTTGCAAACTATACAGTACACATCATTATATACATAAATACCCATTCTTCTTTATGTGCAAGACCTCATTATTATCTGCACCTACAGTGGCAGCCTTCTGAACCTTTACGAGTATAAAGGTGCAGTTGGGTGAACAATAGCTGGCACTGAGTTATCCATGCAACCTTGAGGGCTGAAACACTGGACTGGAGTGTCAGTTGTTGGTTGGATGAAGTTGGAGGAAAAGTAGTGAGTTCATTTACTTTGGAGAGCAGGATGTGAGGAGGAGCTTTAGCTCTGCAGGCTGACCCATGATTCTCTCACTGCTGTTTATTGAGGGCCTGTCTCAGGGGCCACATATTGATTTCTGCCTGGATAAGATGGGATAGCCCTGGAAGACCCAGTGAAAAATGGATGGAAGGGAAAGAGAAGAATAAGTGGAGCTCCTGTTCCAATATGAACCTTCCTTGCCTAGAATTATTAACTTTTCCTTAACTTTCACTTCTGAATAATTTGAGAGGAAAATATTATTGGTTTTAAGTTGGACCTTTTCTATGTTCTCTGTGGCTAAATCAACCATTTGAAGTGCATCAACACTGACATTAATTTTGTTTTATCTTTCAGTGTGAGCAAATTAATAAACCACAAATTTTCAATTAGTTTGCAGCATTTAGGAAAAACTGTGAGTTCATTTAAGATCTGACATGGTAAGCAGATTATTGTTGGCTGTAATATATATATAATGGTACTCAAACAAACTTTAACAACAACTTCTGATTATGTTGTGTGGATGTATTTATTGCATCTGAATTATATCTAATATTTTCAGAATTTTTGGTTTTCTTTCTTGAATGTCTTGTCTTGTAATAGTTGCTCTGCAAGACAAAATCTGTCGCAAAGTCAACTTTTGATTGTATTGTAGTTGTATTTTTGATTGTTTACTGTTTAAGTTCCAAGTTAAAATCATCAAGCAATAGCACTCAAACAAATGTACACACACACGCACACACACCTTCCATGCCCTCTGTCAACTTAACGGTTAGCGATCAATGGCAGGAGGTCAGCCTGGCGATACAGAAGCTTGAAGCTGCATGTGTATGTTTGTATATTGGCCTCTGTGTTCATCTGTGTGTTGTTGTGTGTCTGTGTGAGTGTTTACTTGTGTCTGTGTTGGTCTATGCCTGATAGAGAGCAGGGCTTAGGACAGCCAAGTGCATGGGGGTTTGGGGTGTGTTGGAGGAGAAAAAAAAAGTGCCCAAGATTCATTTTTTCTCATCTTGTACAGAAGCAGAGACGAGGAGGCCGGTGTGTTATTTTTCTTGGCTTTAGCCCTCACGGCTCTAAGTGGGTATTGATCAGGTGCCTTAATGCAAACCTGTCAAATTAATTTTGCAGGGAGAGAAGGCTGTGACTGCTGCAAGATTGCTTCACCATTGAAGGGGTGGGGGTGGATGGATGGAGGGATGGGTGGAAGTGGTTTAGAGGTGTTAGAAGAAAGGAGCCTTTGAATTTTTATCATCCTAATGGGAAGTATGCATTACTTTTTCTACATTCTATGGGTTTTTCCATTTTTCCTTTCTCTGTAAATGTTTTCTGTGGCTTTACACACAGCCAAGTTGGGGATAGCTGTAAACTTTAGTGTCCACCAACTTTAGTGTATTTTATAAGAACAGAATCATTTAATCAAAGTCTGTATTTTTTTTTAAATCTAAAATGGTAATTTTTGTTTTATTTCCCAGGCTTACTCTGGTATTTGGTGACCTTTTGGTTTAAATTTACTGACAATAAGATAATTAGGCACAGCATTTCTGATTTAATTTCACTGAGATTGAACTGTAACTGTTGTTGATGAAGTGATTAATACATGAGATCTGACTGCAGGTCTTTTAACAACTAATGCTTTAACAACAAAAAAAATGAAAATAGAATCATCTGTCAGTCAGATTTTCTTTGAGGAAAAGTAAAGAACAGTTCTTGAGCAGCATTTACAAAGAGGTCTTTAAGGAATAGACTATTATAGTGCACAAGTGAAAAATCTGCATACAGTGCTGCCTTTGATTTTAACATATTTTATTGTTTTTCTGAGAGTTGTAGGTTTTACACAGTAAGTTTTAGCCCTGTATCCATTGACCCTCACAACTTGAGGAATGCTTTATGACCTGACAAAATGAAGATGTCCACCCTCCTCATTACAAAGACAAACGGCATAGTGCATGATTGCATTAATGCACATCTTTATCTTAGTTAATTAAAATGTAAACATCGCAATCAATGTATACATAAGGACAAATATCTGATACATTACTGTATGTGCACTCACACACAGACTACAAACTGCACTTAATATTGGCAACTATGGAGTGCTTTGTCATGAAGAAAAGTGTAACATTTTCTCTAGAAACAGAAATGTGTGACAGAGTTATAGTGTTAAGTATCAGAGATCCAGAATAAGCCTTACTGGGAAGAATTTCAAATATTTCATGGTGTAGATGGCATTTTAACTGTGTTTTAAATTATTTGTCCACATGCGATTGCATAGAGAGACTCTGCATCTCTCCCTAGTCTCTCATTATGTAGTTTGACTTACGGTCTATGCTCAAATGTTATTTTAGATATATCTGAGCACCTTTTCAGTTATGTGCAAAGTGAGAAAATAAAGAAGACAGATGTTTTTATCCATGCAGCAGCATGCTTTTTCATGCTGCTGGTATGTTTTTATTCATTTTCGTTAAATATGGTTGATAATAAGGCTAACTAATTAACTTGTGCATGGATAAATGGTGTTCATCACTTGTATTTTTTATTATTTGTTTTGCTTTTTATGAGCCAGAAATCAAAAAGCATGTAAAGTTCTGCTGATCATGCCATAGATGTCAGTAAAAAAAAAAAACTTATTTAGTTTACACAAAGTGATTCTTGATTTTAGCTCCCCAAATAGAATGCTTATTTCAAAATAGATTTCACATGCAGAGCTACTAAAACAAGACTGCCAGAGAGAAAAGTCTCTAGGCTTTGCACAAATGCTACCTTCATTTGAATGGTATTTTGAATTGTCTCACTTGCTAGCAAGCTGCTGTGGCACTCAGGATGCAAACATATTTCTGATCTCTATGTGTGTGTGTGTCTATGCACCTATGATTGTGTGAAGTGTATTCTTGCTTGCTGCAGATTGGTTGGCTGATCTCAGCACAGGTTCCATTACTGCTCAGTGGCTTTCATCTGCTCATCGAGAGAAAAGTCCCTGCATTTGAAGGGAATGAGACACAGTTCAACATGCATACACAAAGACACACACATGCACAACTTGAAATACAGAAGGATGTGAATATAAAGACTGTGTGTGACAGAAATGTGAATAAAATTTATCCCAAAATGCAGAATCTTTCAGCTGCTGAGTGCAGATTTAAAAGGATAGTTCAGCTTTTTTGATGTTGTAGTCCATTTAAAAAATGTAATATGCAATACCTATGGGTAGTTGGTGTCTTACCTGCAGTAGACAATAGTTGGAGCTTTTTATATTTTTGAAAATTAGGATAAAATCTCATGGACACAGTAGCTACTCAGATCCACCGCCACCTGAAACTACAACCACCTCAAAAATATTTTCTATTAATTATATATAATATATAAGCATGAAGGGACATTTCTCAAAAGGCTAAAAATACAATAAAATGTGTGAGCAATCATAAGTTCCAAAATAGCATGATACTGAAACTTTTAGTTTAGTTTATTCTAGTTGTCTCAAAAAAAGGAGTTCCAAAATGTAATCTTGCACAAGATGAAACAAAGTCCTCAGTGTAACTGAGAAATGTATCACCACAGTTCAGAATAATATTTCTTGTAGGAAATGAAGGCGTATGCATGTGGTAGACAGATGAAGCGTACCAGGACAGCAGATGCAGACTGTCACAGAGCAGGAAATTCAGACAGAACTGATTGTGTTCAGTAATAGCTGACATGTGCACGCAGAAATACACACTCATGGAAGTCTGGAAGTTGTGTATATTGCTCGTAAACCAACTAAGTAGAAATTGGTTTTAGTAAAGGAAATTTGTGCCGGATATTTGAGAGGACTCCTAACTGCTGTGTGTACGTCTGCAATTAGCTATTATGTCTTACAGAGACAGCAAACTGCAACTTCATGAAAACTTAAGTTTAAAAAGTGAAGCAAGTCAAGCGCTTCGATGCTGATGGAAAAAAATAGAGTACAAAGAAAAACAAGAATATAAATACTTTGAAAAAACCTCTCTTAGAACTAGTAAACAGACAGAAATAATAAAAGAGACTCCCGGGGTGTCAAACTACAATCTAAAAATGACAAATATATACTGTTAGTGTTAGTAAAAAATAATTTTATTCATTTGTAGACAAATAATTAGCAGACACTGTAATGCATTTCATTCACCACCACAAAATGATATTTTGAGCATAAATGTAAAATGAGCTTTTTTTTTTAAGTTTGTAGAAATCAGGTGCAAAAATCAAATTAGAGTGTTGTACAGCTGACAATCAGTAAAAAGCCTGGATGTGAGATTTTACATAAACTTTTGTGAACAAACTTAAAAAAAAACAAAAAACAAAACAAAACAAACGCTCACCCTAAAAGGTTTTAAGCTTGCAGCTTTTGTCAGTATTTGCATTTTAATTACTGTAAACTCTCTAGTATAGAAAAGATGCTAATATATATATATATATATATATATATACATACATCTTCTTATACGACTGGATAAATGACATAAGGTGAGGAGCGGAGCCTAGGGACAATGTGATAAAGGGGATGAGGGTGAAAATGAATACAGTCATCTGTGTGTGTATGGGAGGGGGTTTTCCTGTCAGCCCTTATATGCATCAAAGACTGCATCCCATTCACAGCAACATGACAGAGAGTCCTAAAGCAATCTGCCAGACCAAAAACATTTAATTTTGAAACGTCTGCCCAATAAATCCCCATTCTGATGAATAGGGTGTTGCCCAAATGCATATACAAGCAAATGATTGTTGAAAGCGCCAACTCAAGTGTGTATGCATGCATGCACAGATATGCATATGCCATTTTACCTCTATCTATTACCTCAGGCCTCAGACTCAGGGGAAAAGAGGAAATGTGTTTTTTTAAAGGCTTGAATTCAGCAGGGTTAGCTATGCCATCTTAATCTTACATAAGCAAAATTTGGTTCTGTGTATTCATGCAGAGACATAAAACAGAGACTACCTTTAATTTCACCAATTTACTTTTAATGGCACACTTCAATACTTTCTAGTAGACCAACAATTATTTAACTTCTTGTTGGACAACCTTCAATATTAGAATGAATATAATAAAATATGAAATGTGTTCTGATTCCCTTGTTTCTTTTTCTGTGTATTATATATATATATATATATATATATTTACATTTACAAAGTCAAAATGCAGAAAAAATGTGAAAGAAAACAAAGTCTGTCTATCAGTCTTTACATAACAGAGGAGAAATGGTCTTCTTTACAATCCTGTTTTAAATCATTTAGGGTTTGAGTGCATCCCAACAGCTTATGTCTTACTTCAGCCAACCTGTTGTCAGATTAGGCAAAAAAGTCAGAAATATAATTACTGCAAATCTAGATTGATTATCAGCAGCAACAACTGCAACTGATATATTTCCTTCTTGTGAAAAACAGTAAACTCCCAAAACTTCTGTTTCATTCAGCTGGTTGGTCAAATGGAAATTGTTGGTTGTTAATACAAAGACTGAACAGCTACTCATTGTGATTTCCTTCAAACATTACTATCATCAGAACTCTGAATGTATATTTGAAGAAAAGGTTATAACCAAATGACAGACTTAACATGTAAATTTAAACTCCAAAAAATGAAATACACAGCTGCACAACTGAATCTGCAGCATCCTCTGCTGTGATCTCAGTATTGTCTGAAAACTGTTGTTACTGCTGGCCAGATGATGTTAGCTTTTAGCAGCATTGTGTTTCAGACAATGAGGCCAGTAGCCCCGCTAGGATCAGGTGTCTGTGGCTGATGGGCAATGCTCAGATCAAAAGAAGTATTTCTGTGTGTTTTTAATTGAATTGAAAAGCATCAGCAACAGGGCTGAATTTCGGAATTACTGGGTGTATTAGGTGTTTGGCTGGTGATAGAATGGATGGACTTGAATCCATACAAATGTGTGCATGTGTCAGCCCTTTAATTGAAATGAGTGTTCTTAAAGTCTGAGAGGTGTGTGTGACATTGTGATTGTGTGTTTTACTCTACACCTGTGACAGCGAGGCAGCATCTACGTGTAGAGGTGCTTTAGTTCTTTTGATGTGAAGAAACATCACAAGAGTCAGCAACACAGGCTTTATCAGACTCACAAAAAGTCAAATGTAGCAGGAGATGTGGTATTCACAAGTTTATTAAAAAAATAATAAACTGAAATAACTAAAATAATAAATAGTAATTTTTCTCTTTCCACAAAGCCAATAAACATCTACATGCCCCCTCGCCCCCTTTTTTAACTTCTATATTTCTTTTTACTGCAATTATGCGATCAAGCAGGAAACCTGCGTTTTAAAATATTTGGTCCGAAAAGGATATTCTTTTGCTTTTCAGGGGTGTTTTTTAAAAGAGCTTGATTCAGCTGAGTAGGGCTGCTAAGTGTGCAATCCCACAATCCAGTGTCCTAAATCCAAGAGACTTTAAACATTTATACATATGGGGCAAAGGGAAATGAACGAGGGGAGAAAAAGAGCCTCAAATGAAAGACTATTGAAACACTGAATATACTAGAGTTACACAAATTTCCACGTTCCATCTCTGCTCTCCATCCATCCCTCAATCCATTTTGCTCTCTCAATTAGGAAATGAAAACTACGATCGTCTTAAGAGGTGAGATTACTCCCTGACCCCCATGTCCTGTGTGTAATTCACAACCAAATACTCCACTTTTAGACTTTTACTATAATTAAGAAAATTCAATTCACTTATGACTTTTAAACCATCTTATTGATCTTCAGCTTTATGCAGCAGTCCACTTTTGAAGGAAAAACAAATCTCATAACTTCTACAACTAAGACAAAGTCCCAGAGTATATTAATGTTAAAAGCTTTATAAATGTTTGCGAGTGCATTTATGGTTTGATGTTCAGGGAATCAAAGTGATGCTTTTTCCCATCTGCTTCTATCAGCCACGAATGTAAAGAAGTCTTTTCTGGGTTTGGCAAGTGCTTGTTTTGACAAATTGGTTCTTTTCATTTTTACAGATATATTGGATATCAGCATGTATTACTGAAAATGTATTTTATATATGAGTACTGATGAATCTCTACCCACTAGGACAATCATCTTTTGCGTTTCCTCCTTCTGTTGCACATCCTCCAGTAGACAGGTGATTGATCATTTAGCCTGTCAGTTGCACTGAGAAAGGGATGCAAACTTTTCTTTACTCTTTTGAGAATAGAATGTTGGTGTGTGAATGTGTTTTGTGTGTCGTACAACAGTAAAGTCTTGGGAGAGGTGGGGGTGGGGGGGATTCAGTGCACCGTATGTTCCATTTGCCCCCCTGTTGAGCACAAGGGGGCACCCATCATTTCCTCTACATGCACAATGCATACCCGTTTACACGTGTAGTTCTACAGTGCCATTCTCATCTAATATTATTAGACCATCCACTTTAGAGAAATGTTAAACTATTCCACTTTGATTGTTGTGCAGGACTGTGCAGAGACCTTAAAAAAAAGCAAGCATTCAAAAATTTAAAGAGGTCCAAATATAATTTAATATTTATCTATTTACTTGTCAACAAATTATGTTTTTTTTTTCATATAATGAAGGCTAAATTACTATGAAACAAGTCAGTTTTAAAAACCTGCTTTTAGAAGTTATGCACATGATGCTATTTATTTTTGACATCTTGGACTTTTTCCACTCAGTGAAGAGAAAAAAAAAAGAAAGTTGTTTATAGACACAACCTGTTCTTGAACCTGCAGCCTCAGGACCGCAGCACTGACCACTGACCTACCAACCTGATCAGAATCAGTGCTTCACCAAAATGTTGTTCTTTACATGTTTGACAATGCAGTTTGCTTCTGCATTGTTCTAAAAATGTTAGAGAGACTCTGAGTTTAGGAAAATCTGTTTTATTGTGATTGTTATTTTATCAAAAATGAAATATAACAAACACATAGGACCGTAGTGTGTGTTTGTGTGTGTGGAGGTGTGTGTTTGTGTACAGTAGTCAGAAGTGGTTAGAGGAACAGTGGCCTCCTCATTACCCAGAGGGCTTTCTGCTGCTGCTTAGCTGATAACACATAGGCCCATCTTTTTGCACATTTCCCTCACCATCTCTCTTTACTATCAGAACTCACTTCCTCACTTGCTTTCTCTCCCTTATTGTATCTGTCTCACTCTTCATTTATTTCCCCCGGCCTTCTCTCTGTCTCTCTGTTGCTCCTGTCTGCAGGAATGAATCAGACATAAGAGGCCAAACAAGATTTTCAACCCATTGCTTTTGATTAAGTGACTTAACACAGAGGTCTGCGGCCCGGCAATATCTCTAATGGTCCGAAGAAAGAGAGATAGTGTGTTTAGGGGGGAAATACAAAGAGACAAGAGAGGCAGAGCAGGGTAGAGAAAGACAGTCATAGACTAAATCTCTCACAAGTAGTCCCATTATCTCTGGCTAAAGGAGAAAGTGATTATGAACTTAAAAGGAGCTTTGTGCTCATAGCTTTCTCTCTAGCAAGTTTAGTTGGAGAATTATGATTAAGCTGGATTTAAATCCAGGCAAAAGCCTTTTTGTACACAAGAGGGGGGAAGAAAGAAGCCCTTTTGTGCTACCGAGTGAGCATAGAAATTCAGACAATAGAGGCATCTTGCTTTCAGATTCCAGTTCACGCTTGTTTGCCATTCAACACAATCAAAGGGTGGAATTTTTGTTCAGACAAAAAAGTCATTTCCAGACAGAAATCACCTTGAAGGTACTCTCCTGTTACTGTACCCACTAAACAAAACCTTGTTCATAAAAACTCAGCGAGGAAACAAACAGATGAGCATCTCTTAACTCCCTCTTAGGGTTTTGTAAGCAGATAGTTAATTCTCTAAATGTTGCTTTTATGGAAATGCAAAACATATGTCGCTACTTATCTGATTTCCTGCAGGATATCAAAACAATTTGGCATATGATCTCTGTGATGACAGGATATACTTAAAACATTAAAAATACATTTTTATAATAATTTCTTTGCTGGTGATTTATTTGGGTGATTATTTCAAAAAGAGAAATCAAAGGTTTTGTTTGTGTTTTGCTTTATGTTTTATAAAAGCCAAGCACAGTGTCAGCACATTGACATATTTTTTTTATTGTAGTTTTGATGTGGTATAATATTGTTGGAATATTCATTTTTCTTTTAAAAAAAGTTAATATTTATATAATTTATTTTATTAAGTTATTTATTAATTAAATTGTTTAGGCTTCAATGTGTTTGTTGATGTAAATGTAACTATTTTCTTCTCAGATTCACAAATGTTTAAAAACAACAATAACAACCAGTCTAAAACATTATATAGACATCACTTACATGATCAAGGAATGGAAAGAATTCAGATCTGGGTATCTGATGCCATTTAAAAGATACCAGTGAGATACAAAGTGACATATGAAGACCATTACGGTGTTTGGCTGCTGTGAATAGTATTGGTTGAATGAGGCAACATAGAGAAAATGAATTTGGTTGCCTAAATTTCACTGTTATTGCTTTGTGCTACAGTCACAGTTTCCAAGAAACTAAGTATCGTCCTGGTGATGTGAGTCCACAGAAATGTGAGAATGTGTGTGTTCAGGTGTTTAAGTAGAAACCTCTCACTGCATGAATGTTTGCGCTCTTGTAAGGATTTGTGAGAAGTGTGTGTTAAACTCGGCACATTAGCGGTAATTATAGTCAGTAATAACCCTAACGAGGAGAGAGGGACAGGCTGTGTTCAGAGCAGCAATTACAAGTTAATCAGCTACCATGTTGTTGGGAGTAATTAGGCAATGTTGTGAAGAGGATTTAGATCTCAGATATTTACTGCTGCACTGTCAGAGAGGATTCTGTGTGTGTATGTGTGCAAGAATTACACCAGCTAACCATATAAGGCTGTTTTCTATTAAATGGATTATTTGTTGTTGTTGGTAAAAAATTGTTTTGTTTTTGTTGTTTTTTGTTTTTTTTTTTCTTTTAGAAAATAAATAGGAAATGATGTGAAGGCTGAACTGGTTGTCTGTGTGTGTTCTTGTTTGTTGGTCATTTTAGCAACATGTCTCATAGACCACTAATGGATTTTAAAAAAATAAATAAAAACTTACACAAAGTAATCACTGGCTGTGCATCTGCAGTTGATTAACTTTTGGAGTCAACCCAATTCAAGATGGCCACCACAGTTTGTCAACTTTTATTCAACACAAAAAATTGCTATAACTTGGTTAAATTTACAGATATTGGGCTAAAGTTTGGTACTCATCCTCAACACATGCTCCAAGAACTAACCAATCCAGCTCAACTTTGCAGTATTCCATGAAATTACACATAACGTCATTTACAAAGTTTGACCAACATGGCTCTAATCATTTGTGACCATAAGATGATTTTAGTTTAACACTTTGGCATGAAAGACTGTGGGCAATATTCAAGTCTTTAAAAGATGCTAGGCCGTTAAATCTTAATTTTCTCGTACCCTTTATTTTGTTGTTGAATATAAAGTAACCTTTAATTGGTGCTTGAAGGAATGTTGAGCTCAAGCATGCCTGAAAAGAAAACAGAAAGACAGACGAACAGCAAGTAACACTCATAACTTTATGTTCTGTGTCTGCATGCTGACCATCTGTGGGCTAAATTATTCTGGAGTTACAGATACTTTTTTTATCTTCATTACAAATAAGATAGTGGTTTCTGACATTGCAACGGATATCATATCAAGAACAGCAGCTATCATGTGTGCAAACGGAGTGTGCAGGGTCAGTACAACAAAACACTGCCGCTGCGCTGTATTCTGCCGTGTCAAGTTAGTTAGGTGTTAATGTGCTGTGATGGTGATTGTATGTGTGAGGCCCTAATTTTTGGACTCACGGGAGGAAGCTCAGATCTACTCCTCTGCCAAGTGCCATTTAGGTTGAGGTGCTAATAGCAAGGCTCTGACACTGATATACGCACCTTAATTGTATTTTGTGTTTAATGAGACAGTGGGGAGAGACAGAGGAGGGGGTGAGTGAGAGGGGGAGACAGGGAGGAAAGAAAGTAGATACAAAGACATTTTGAAAGAGACAGACAGAGATCAGGCAATGACCTGTGTGATGCAGAGAAACTGTTCTGACAGCTCATTGCCCAGTTCTGTCAACCCTGGTCTATGTGTGTGTGTGTGTGTGTGTGTATGTAAGCTTAGGTGTGTGTGTATACACGTATATTTAATATGGAGATGAACATATGCTAAGATTCATCATTAGCTAGCATCACACTCTGAAATTGTCCTTTAAATTATCTATTTAAGTAAGTTTCTGCACAGTTGTTTTCAACCATAGTGTCAAAAGGAACAGAACAGCACAAACCCTATATGTTTGTGATTATTACTATGTCATAAAACAGATTCAAGCAACTTGGTAAAATGTAAAAATTAAATGGAAATTGTTAAATACAGTGCATGTTTTCCATGAGAAAATATGCATCCAACTGGACTAAATGAATATTTTGTCTTAAAGCACATTTATCAGACACATTTTTAATCCAGAAAGTCTAATTAAATTAGAGCTAAAGCTTCTGGAGAGCTCTAAATGCATCATTTTACTCAGGGAGTTCCATCTAATTGTCAAACGTTTAAGGATTTTTTATTTTTATTTTAAGTAAACCTTTAAATTTAGAGATGCAAGCTAAACCTTTGTTTTTCATTCTCAATGAAAGACAAGTTATTTAGCTAACTCACTATACAATCCAAGTTAAGCTTTGTAAGGTACTAAACAGAAACATATTCATGAGAGAAAAAGACTGCAATCATTAAGACATACAATAAATCTGTTATCACTTTTTGTTTGCTTGTTTGATTGAGCTCATGAGTCCTTTTAACTGTGAATTTGCATATTCCTGTTTAATGTGCTGGCTATATAGTACTGAATATGTTTATAGAGTGTGGTTTTGCATGACTACTGTGATGTAGAGTATATAATAGCAGAGGGTTAACTTCACCTACTAATAACTGCAGCTGTGCTGGGAAAAGATACAAAGTTTAGGAGTTGGGTTGTTCGACACTAAAGCAGCACAGTGGAGAAGTTAGGAGATAAAATAAAGAGAGGAATCAATGATTTGTCTTGTAAGAAATTTGTATTGTTAAAAAGGAAAAATTCTATACTTTTTTTTATTATTATTATGCGAACTGCGTTTAGCGTGGGAAAGAGCAAAGGTAATGGGATTGTAAAAAATATGCAGGTGAACAACGTTTTGGCAGCACGTCTCCCCAAAAGACTTAATAAGCAATTAAGAATGTGCTTTAAAGTTGTTAATTAACAACTGAAACTTCAGAAAAGAAATTTTCTGTGTTTTTTTTATATTCTTTGTCTGCAGGAACTGCAAAAGGCAATTAGATCACCTGCCGAACAACGTTAAACAACAGGCCTCATTAGGATTAAGGAGTTACTCTTAGAGACAAATATTTACGTGTCATGCTCAAGAGTTTTCATATTTAAATATTTGACATCCTGCCAAAATCTTGTCTTTTAACAAACCCCCTAAAGCAAAACATCCATATATTTAAGGGCTTTTAAAAAAAAAGAAAAAAAAATACAAATAGTGAAAATTCTTTCAACAAGAGTAAAAACAGTTTTTCAAAGAAAGTCAAACAATAAATTACATATAAATTGTGAGATAATCACTCTTGTAGAAAAGGTTTTTTTTTGCCATGTGGATAAATACATTCAATGAAGATTTAAATGTCAAAAGATTAACATTTTGTTTAGAACAATTGCATAAAAAACTATACTATAAACATACTATTTTTCTACAACTTTATTACAAATCTAACAGCAGAATTAAAAAGTACTGGTTCTAAAAAGGAAAAACAAAACATCACATTAAAAACTTAATAACACTGCTTGATGAAGTGTGGTGATGCTGTTCTCTTTATCTGTGTTGCAGTTTTCATTAAAGTTACAAAGCCTATAATAACAACAAAAAAGTGTCTGACAGATAAATTGTCAAAAAAAGGACACTGCTTTATATAATTATAATTGAACACTAAAGAATTCATCAAACAACACTTAAAATTGTTCAAACCTAATTAAAACCCCACTTCCTAATAATTCCGATCACCACTTTGCCTGTCTGTGCACTTTAGGCAGGGGGCTCCAAAATAATTTATCTTTTAAAAACACAAAAATAACAATTAAGTCTTGCCCTGGGACAACAACTAATAGAAAGATAGCAGTGAATATGCTGGGAACCAAAACAGGACAAGAGGCGCTCGAGTCTGAGCCTCCTGTCTGAGAGAAGTGAAGTGGAAACACTGAAGAGTCTGATTGTAAACATTATGGAAACACTGATGGTAGTGTTCGTGTTAGTAATTAATTACCCTGATTGATTCTGACTGCAGCTTGCTTTTGAGTGGCATTTCATCATGATGTTCTTTAGTTAACACCCCCACTCTGCACTAATAAGGCAGCAATTAAAGCAGCCATTTGCATCTAACATTATACCCTCTATTAGCTTGCAAAGGGGAAAAGAAGCATGGGTTACAAGAAAAGAAAAAGAAAATCCAAAACTAAATTTCTGTGCGTTTTACTTGTGTATACAGTCAAAAGTATACAAGTTGCAAAAACACCAAGGAAAAACAAACACGCATGTAAGTCTCTGCACTGCTTTGCTGATTTATGGGAACTGTGACTGCCAGTTGCATGACCCTGCGACGGTACTTCATGTCCGACTCTTGGTTTCCTGACACACACACACACTCTGTAACACACACACAAGCAAGCGACCAGCCATCACTCGTTGGAATATGAGTTGCCACGCCAAAGATGTGGAGGAGAGAGAGAGGGGGGTCCATGGGCTGTCCTTGGGGCTGATTGGCTGAGAGTTGTCAAACAATCACAATGGTGGCGAGCAGGGGGCCTTTCTCCCCCGTAAAATCAATTTCAATCAACGTGGAGACGCAATATTATCAAATGTCAAGTCCGCCGCGGCCCTCAGCCCTTCGCTGCAGCAAAAAATTATTCCTGACAGCCACTTGGCGACTTAATTAAGTGCAACAAAAAGGGACAAGAGGAGAAGAGGAGAAGAGGAGGGCGGTGGTGAAAAAGACCGAAGGGGGAGGGTAGGGAGGGGTGAAGGGGGATTAAGAGTGAAAATATCTCAATTGGTCAGTTGGTCTTTTTGTTTGGTTGACTGATTGTATTGACAAGGCCTCAGAATGATAGCCTCACTGGGGAGTGGTCAGGAAGCGCAGGAGGCCAGGAGGAGAAAATGGGGCACAGAGTAAAAAAAAAGTAGTAGATATGAGGAAGATTCACAAAGGAAAGACAGAGATAAGTCAAGTTTGGCGGAAGTGTAAATTAGTTAACAAAGAAAGTAAAAGAAACTATGTACTGAAAAATGAAGGACTAATAATAATAAAAAGTTATTGCTGGAATAGAAACAAGGAGATATGCATAGAAGGGAAAGTTGTAGAGAAAAAGAGGGAACCAGGACAAAAATAAATAAATAAATAAAATAAAAAACAAATGATAAAATGGAAGGTAAAAATGCAACAAGATGGAGACACAGGAAGAAGAATAGAAGAGTAAGTGGTAGTTTATTGACAGAAGATCTCCCTTCAAATGCACACATACATACTTCCATCAACTGGCCAGCTCTGTTCATATTGAAATAATTCCTAGGGAAATAAATCACATTTCGATTGGCTGGTAATTGCTGAGGATCGATCAACACGTTCTGCTTGGTTCTCCCAGGAATTTTCCTCTTTTTGGCTGCAATACACATACAATGGTTCCCGAAGGGGACCTTAAGCCTCTAGGGATAACTGATAACTGATTGAGCGAATCAGTAAACATGAGCTGCTGATTGTTCCTATGCAGATTAATATGAGGTGGTTGATTGAAATGAGGAGAGGAAAGATGAACTTGGAGTAAGAGAAAGAATAAAAAAAAGAAACAGAATGAATATACTGAAGCTAGAGACTTGTACACTGGATAAACTCATAAAAACAAGAAGGTAAAGATCAGATAAAATATAAATACCACAACTTTTGCTGTATCATAACCACTGGTATTTCCCATGTGAACATCTCACCTTTTAAAATTGCTGTGAAAATGAACTCAGTATGCTGGAAAAAAACAAAAAAAATCTTGTCGGATTCATGAATGAGTAATTCTGATCAATTCTGCAATCAGTCAGCGGTTATAGGTCCATCTCCCTCATGTTAAAGTATGATTTATAAATGGCTAGAGGTCATTATGACACTGAGAACGCTTTACAATGCTAAATGAGAATGGCCTTTCTACTCATGTTCTCTGTATGACAGGGACAAGCAGGTTGTCAATACAGAAATGACCCTGCTGCAGGGCTGGAAAGACACACATATACAAACCTTCACACAAATAGGCGAATAACACCACACGCCTGTTTGAGCAGATTTAACATAAATGCCTGGAGGATTATACCCAAATAAAAACAGACAAATATGCGCACACACAAATGCATAAATGCCCCAGAAAACAAACAGAAAAACCTATATATTTGTAATGTTCCTATTCACAACCACTTGGGTACTCGCTTCCTCATACAAGTAGTATATACTCACACCCAGGCAATGGATCAGTCAATACACACATTGATCACCTTCTGATTTACAGAAGCAGCAAGCATTGTAAACAGCAGCATGGATTTTTGTTTCCATAAAACACATGCACAATTTATTCACCTTTTAGAGGCAAATCAATGTGATTCGTTGGCTGTGGAGCAGAAATTCTCTCTGATACAGTGTAAAAACAGACAGGGTTGTTATTCAAGCATACTTTAAACCTCAAGCAAGGCTGCCGCTGAGCTGAATGATATTTTAGGGGCTTAAGTTAAATTTACACAAATGCATTTAGCCATTGACGTAAAGGGAGAAGAATAAGGTTTCACAGAGATTTACATTTTGACTTTATAAATATATATATATATATATATATATATATATATCACTATGGGCTATGCAAAGCAAATAGAAAGTAAAGAAACACAATAAATAAACAAATAAATAAATAAGGAATTATTCATACAAGCCAAACAAATTAAAATGTTCAAAAGCAAAAACAAATATTAATCAAGATCAAGTGGTTCTTCACACGCAATATTGAAAAATGCTTTTTTGGGTTGATTCTAAACATAGAGAGGGCGTCAGACTCACAGACCCAGTTTAGATGATCATTCATCAAAAGAGGCTTTTCCCAAAAGCTAGGAAGAATACAGTGACGCATAATCATTGATCATCTCCCTCTAAAACAATTTTCATTAATCTGAAACTCAGCTAACAAAATCTACTCCCAACCAGCCTCAAGATGCTGGCTGAACAGGCAAGGTTCATAGTCAGGGGAGAAAATGAGCCCAAAGGTGTTGGATGTGACTGAGGTCAGGATACTCTACTTTGTACACAAAAATTGCAAATGTTTACACAGAATTTAACTAAATCATTGCAAGGCTACACATCTATAATGCCCCACAGTGGTATAAACCTAAATTATTTTGAAAACACAATAAATACTCTGGTATTATCGTTCAAAATACATCCAGACAGCACATGATAGGTTTTTTTTTTTCATGTTTGTACTATTGTTGAGTGTTTTTGTGCAACTGTTTGTAAAATAGTTGAATTTTAAAAAGTGTAGTTTGCTTCTTTAAACTTTACTGCATTTAGAAGGGAGGCTGGCCAATATATGTTTATTGCTGCACCCTAATGAACAAATAATGTCATTCTGTTAGAGCCCACATCTCTGAAACTCAAGTATGCAACCTATTCTACAAATGATTATATTGGAAATTATTATAATATTTGTTTTTTGTTGTTGTTGGTTTTGTTTTTTGTTTTTTAAGTTAACTATAAAAAAGATCAACTTATGAGGTTTGTAACACACCCACATGTGAGCAAACACACAGATGCACACCTAAGGGTGCTGTGTGTAAATAAGCGTACCTGTACTCCTGTAGGGAGGTCAGAGCATCCATCCATCTCGCCCTGCCTGAGGTCATCACACACAGAGACACAGAATCTTGCTTCTTTTGTTTTCTCTGCACTCTCAAACCAACCTGAATGCACACACACTTCTTCCACCCTGCAGCTATCATTTAGTGGTTTGTGTTCAGAAAGTGTTTTGGATGTGTAACACTAGAAATGACATGAAAAGACACAGGAAGACAAACCACTGTCCAGAGGTCAGTGTGTGGGAGTGTTTGTGTCCGTGTGTCTGCAAGATAGCTACAGACATCTGCAGTATGCAGCTCATGCTCTTCACCTCTTAATGTATTGTCACAAGCGCTCTTTTCATGAACTTATTTTAATGATTTAAAAAATGAAAACTGAAATTGTATCTTTATTTGTTTCCCAATTCAACAAAGCTGTATAAGTGCCTCAGTGTTTGTACCTGTTAGCAAAAATTTAATTCCCTCTCTTTATGATTTCTACTGTTTTGGAGGGGGCTGTGACACAAAGGAGGTAGAAAAGAAGGAATCCAGCTGAAAGAGAAAATAAGTGCATGTTGACCCTGATTGTCCACCTTTGAAATGTTGATGGAGATTAAATTTTTTGATCATTTATTGCCAGTTTTTGTATTGCCATGCACCCTGGGACAAATCTATTGCTTGTGTTAGCAGTTTTACAAAACATTTGCAGTTTTCTTCACTCAACCATGGGAACTGCTGCTCCCGCTGAATGTTTTATCCATTTTGAACCCATTATTGCCACTTGGTTGCACTGTAAAAAAGGTGATTCTGTCTTACAAGCATAATCAGTGGTCTATTTGACCACTCTTCATTCCCTACCACATCAGTTCTCCTTTTTTATCTTGTTTATCAAAAAAACTAAGATGCCCTGCTGCTACATCATTTTGGAACAGTTATATTAAACTATAGTCTAACAATGCACCAAATTCAACCTCCAAAACTGTAAGTGCTTATATGGGAAGCCTTAATAACAGTTAATTATTAAAGCTGTATTGGTCCTACCTGGACATACGTAAGTATTTTTTTAACATCAGAACTATGGACAATTGTTCTATAAAAGTATTACACTGTGGAGCAAACTTTCAATTTGACATAAAACGTAATTGTGATTAAACAAATGTGTACATCAGCAATTTCAAAATGTATTGAGGCTATTTATTTATTTATATATATATATATATATATATTTTTTTTTTTACTAAGTTTAGAGAAAATTTAGCACATGTATACTTGTGCATGTACAATTACAAAATAATAAGTGTTTAACTCAAAGCAGTACTGGCAGACTACATAAGATACTTTTGCACAACATGTACATTTATATAGGTTAACATGTACATTTGTAACATACTTAGACATAAATCATCACATTTTAACCACAACATAAAATAAGGATGTTGTGGTTATGGGGCATTAGCTGTTGTATTTACCATCCTGACCATCACTTAACAGAAATCACAGAATGTGTGTGTGTGCGTGGGGTTGGGTGTGTGCGTGTGTCCGTGTGTGAATGCACATTTTGTGTGGGAAAGCTTTTAGCGGGATGGAAACCAAGCAATTCCTCTTCTCTAACTGCCAGAGAGACCTCATCTCGTCTCTGATTGTTGCTCTATGGTTCTGGCAGGCACGCACAACACACACCTCGAGAGTGCACGTCCCTCCTGGTTTGCCCTCTCTCTTTCTCTACACACACACACACTCACAGCTCCACACCCCGCCCTCACACTCCTTTTATGTTCTTAAATATTGATAAGTAGCTTTGCAACATTAATATCTTAGATGGCTTACAAGAACACTTAAATAAAATCTCACTTCCCCTCCCTCCTAAACCAACCACCCTCCACCATGCAGCCCCCCCACCCACCTCTCCTTCAGCCTCTCACTTGTTTTTCATTTGTGTAATGCATTTATCTGTTTGGGAAGCAGAGCAAGGGAGCTGAGGGGAGCAAGAGGATTAAAGGGAGTGTGTGTATTTGTAATGAAAGTGGCAACATTGTTTTTCGCATTTCACAAAAATTGGCAGAAAATTGTACACACACAAATAGAGTGCTTTGTTGGGAAAATTAAAGCATTACTGTTGTATTATATACTGTATTAACTGACTGTTTAAACCTGCTTTACTTTGGTTAAACCACACTACAAAAAATGTTGGAACAAATTCTCTCTGTGTGAGGGTTTACTGCAAGCATAAAAGAAAATAACATGTCCTCACAAAAGTAATTCTAAATCTGCAGCTTTCTTAGATTTAAATGAACATTATAAGTCTGCTAATGAATGTTTGGATTATACAGTCATTCAGCCATCAATTCTTCTGAGATGAGCTCTGATGAATACTTTTATCCTCTCAAGGATTTAGAACACTGTGCATGGCAAATAAAACTACTTGTTTTAAATTTGTTCCACCCACACACCTTATCATTTCATTTCAAAGACACAGGTGGTAGATGGGGGGGAAAACAAGAGAACGATAAGATAAACAGAAGAAATATTCACCATCAACCTGCTGTGAGAATCCATCGACATGATCTCATTTAACAAGTGCAAGTAATCTTATTTCACTTACTAAAAATGTCTTGTTAACAATCACAAACAGTATGTGTGATTGGTTTTGATTTTTTTGATTTTTTTGTCCTAGTGTTTGACTTGACAAGAATTAACCCTGTTGAGGTCCTTGGAGGCTGATGGAGAGTTTTAAAGGGATTAGAACTGGATTAGGGACCAACTGGGAGGGATTAGCCCCCTGACTCTTATGGCTGTTCACGCCGCAGTTATCAGACACACAAGGTTCGGATCCACACACACTTACATGAAGAGCGTTTTGTGCAGACAGAGAAAATGGGGTTTGTGTGTTTTCACATTTAGAGTATTACATATGTTTATTTATACACAATAACTCAATTTTCTTTATAAAAAATCAGATTTGGAAGATAAACTTACATACATTTTTTTTTTGACACAACGATCCCAATTTTAAGTTGCACAACTATGTAAAAAAAAAAAAAACCTCTCCAAAATGTGAAATATCACATTCTTCATTTTTTTCTGTAAACTTTGCAGCTTTTCAGCAACGTTAACTCACTTTTTTACAAATGCGTCTAAATATATTCTCATAACCATTGTGGGTATTATGTGAACACACACACACACACAGACAAAAAGGCCCTCTTGACCGTGTATTTACCCGAGCGAAGCATCTTCCTTCAACAAGACAAATATTTGGTCCAGAGCGTTCACTACTTGTGCGCGCGCGTGTGTGTGTGCAGTTTTTCCAGGGGAAGCCAAATGGAGAAGAGTGATAGGCTGACGTACAGTGAAGTTCATCAAAGTCAAGGCATGAAAAGACAGTCATTTTTCATTGGCTGAGGGGTCCCGCACACCTGCAACCTGCAGCGCCGAGCCCACCTGAGAGAGGGAGGTGGGATGGGGATTGGGGGGTGCACCTCTCTGTCACAGAAAGACTGTGACAGAGGAGGAGTAAGAGTCGCCAGGAGAAACCACAAGCACGAGGTAGAGAGAGCGCGGGTGATACTGGTGGTTGGGACAGTTTGAACGACAGCGTTCTCCCTTTTACATTTCACACCCGGACGCTCCTCGCACCGCCGGGAGGAGGAGGCATTGTGGAGGTGTGGAGGAAGTGTGTGTGTGTGTTGTGTGGACTGTTTGGCTCAAGGGAAAAAGATGGGAAGATACATTCTGAAGATGTTATTATTATACGTTTACCTTGTTTTGGTCTCACAGGGAGACTAAAAAAGAAAAAACACGCAAATACATACCTACATACATATAAACCTGTTTACCTTCCCTCTGCTTATTGTCCACTATTAGGGTTCAAAACAGAGCAGATCGGTTATTATGTTGAGGGAATGATACTTTATTATTCAAAAATATTACCTTGATTAAAGCAGTTCTGTTATCTTTGATTACCTGGTTTCATAGTTTAAATTGTGAGTGTTACTGTTGTATCACACGCAGTGATGGACAATGTTGGACTAGATTGCTGTAACAAAGTTAACTCATAAGATTTGGGAACTTTAAGAAAGAAGCACAGTCACTTAGGTTTAGTAAAACCTATTTAATATAAAGTCAACTGTAAATCTGTTACCTAAACTGACTGATGAACACATTATAGATGTGTGTGCTCCAAGATGGCAACTCATCCATTCAAATGAAGGTAAGTGAAGGGGTTTAGATTTTCTTTGGCCTTTTTTAGCCTTTTTTTATGGATGGAGACTTCCATATTAATTTTCATTGACAAAATTTCACACTGTGTAATTATTGTTCATTTTAGAGAAAAGTTTTTGTCGTGAAAAGAAATTGTAAGAAAATTTTGGAATTGGTGGACTGTGATCATTCAGTGTGACTGGGTCACTGACTGCTGAATCAGCACTCTCATGGCAAAAATAACTAACTACAGTTTTTAAACAGAAATCTTCTGGGAAAGTCTTGCAGTGTGACTGCTGCTGTGACCAATGTCTTTTCCCCAGGCATTAGCCAGCTACATGTTTTTTTTTTCTTCGTACTCCTGTTTTGTTTAGTATCCAAATATAATAATGGGAAAGTCAAAGTCAGAGTTTAATTTTCCTTTTTTTGTTGGACCTATATATTTCTTGAACCTTTGTGATATACTCAATTCAAAAGTCGTACAGTCGAGCATCTATTAAATCCTGAGACATGGGTTACTATCAAGATTTTAGAATTTCAAGCTTGCACAGTCTGGCATGTACCAGTCATTTATGACAGCCAAAAATGACACAATGGGAGTCTGGTGTAAACAATCAGTGATCCTCAACAATTCAAGTCTCAACTCAGAGTTTAAGTTTTTGTTAACTTTTTTGTTTGGGAAATGTGTGAAGTACATGATTTCCTTGTGGTGAGAGGAATTAGTAGCAACAGGTTCTCAAATGTGCAGGACTACCTTAAAACAAGATTGTTTTGATTTTAAACTTCATATTCACAGATCTTAGCAGTTTTGGTAAGCTCAGACAACAAAAACAACAACAACAAAATCCACAAGTTACAAGATTATAAAACTCTTTAATCATCTGCTTTAAATATGGTTATTTGTGCAATTTTTTTCTTTCTTTTTAATTATTAGTTGTTTTAATGGTAAATGTTTATTTTGCTCTTAAACCACAGTAGGTAAAACAGTGAAAGACAAGCATTACTTCAGTTTGTTGACGGTGGGGTGTCACCTGCAGCACATTGAGGTCATCACAACCGTGTGATGTCCATCGCGCCTGTCAACACACGTTTGATTGTACACACTCCTTATTGTTGCCCCCGGCAATAGAAACCCCATGCCTGTCCGCTGTACTACACGCTGTACTGGACCCATCACTCAACCACTGTCACACAATAAAAAAAACACACACGCACACACACTTACAGAAACACACACACATGCAGGTAAAGTCACATACAAATAGACTGAAAGTGGCAAAAACACAAACTCAAAAACACACATGGTCCAGTAGACACACACGCATCACTTACACACTGTGTCCTGCTGCTTTGGTTCCAAGCATCCAGACTCTCACTCACTCACAACAGACGACTTACGCTGGAAATGAAGCTAATCCATCACCTGAAACACAAACACACACGCACGGCAGGCATCGTCACCTTCACAGCTCAACTATTATCATTCTGACATCCATGCCTGCTGGATACTGTAGTCGCTGTGATAAATTCATAAATGCATGTGTGTACACATCCAAGCATGTGTGGGAATGCATGCACAAACACAGCATTCAAGATAAAAAAAGAAAACTCTTTTTTTAATATATATTTTTTTATTTATTAACTTGACAGAAGTTCATAGCACACAAATATTTTAATTTATTAGTCACAAATGTCTTATGAGTTTGCAGATTACAAAATAATGTTTTAGCATAACTGTCTATATGATAAAATTAATTCAAATTAATTTTAAATGCTACATTCTGTTGTCCAGTCTATAAACTCATTATGGTAAAAGTTCTTCAAAGTGTAGTTGTCTTTAGTGTTTAACTTTATACTGAACAACAGGTGTAAAAGATGCTTTTCACTGAGGTTTTTCACTACTGTTACAGATATGCTGGTGATGTTGTCACTTTTGACTGCGCTTTCTTCTTCTGAGTTGGAACCTTTGAAACTATTGCATATCATTTGAAAAGAAGAAGTAGTTTTCCCTGCTACACACAAAAAACACAGGCAACTATGACTGATGCAAAACTCAAGCAAAAATTACCCCCCAAAACAACAACAAGAGCACTAAATTCCTCAGAGGATCATTGGTGTACTCGTTTGACAAATTCTGGGCGGCAGCGCTGCAGTCCCGTCCAACATCTTGCTGAAGGCTACTGCATCGTTGTTTCATGGCTCTCTTGTTACTGGGCTGTAAATTCAGCGGATGGCTCCTGTCTCTGAGTATTGATCCACTCCGTCACCTTGAACCTCAGTATTGACACATGGGGCGACGCTGAGCGGGGAAAAGCGGCAATTTACCGACCCTCAATTATGACATTCATAGATGATGTCACAACAGGGGCATGGGGCTTTGAGACTTGCACGCAGTTTGTCGAGGGATTGAATCCATTTGTCTGAGCTGTGTGCAAAAAGGCACACCCTCGAACACACACACACCAAGTAAAAACTCTCCACCCTAAACGCCATTTAATGGCACCCAGTGTGCTTGTGTGAGATTTTCATGTATCTCACCTCTGACAGACGTTCTCTCTGCTGTCCTTTTAGTCCCCAGACAGATGGTTCACTGGACCATGTCATTAGCAGAATACAGTTGACCATTATAATGCCATATTCAATATAATATATATAAAGAAAAACAATATGTTCTTCCCTCACAAACATTATCAAGTAAGATAAAACACAATACAAAACATGCTGTATTTATGTTATCCATGTGTAAATCTTTAATTTTATGTTGTTTGCATGTAGTTATGACATAACCTTTTTGGATGATTACTTCCATTGATCAAACATGTGACAGAAAAACTCTTTACCCAGATTTGGATGAAACTGTGTCCACTAAGTGTCATGCTAGTTTGTTCCTGAAAATTAGAGCAAGTTGCAAATGCACACCACTATGCTCAGGAATAATGCCTTCTGGAGTTAACTTGTAGAATTTTTAACAACATAATGGCAAAACCAGACTGACTGTACTTGTGCACTCTATAATATATGGATTGGGCCTGCAAAGGGGACAGGGTTTCAAATAAAGAAAATGCCAAAACCAGTATTTGCTTATAAAGTTGCAAAAGTGTTGACATTTTAAAAAATATGATATTAAATACAAAGCAATAATTATCAACCCATTAGTCAGAAAATATCTGGCAGTTGTACTAAAAATAACAAGAAAACATATAAAACAATTATGACTTTTGAGCAATATTAGGGTATTTAAAGTTGAAAGTACAGTGCTTTTCCCTGGGTCTTCATTTTTCCAAAAACATGAAATGGTTCTTTGAGGACATAATTATGATCTCTCAATAACCCAACTATGGATCTTGACCTCCACATGGCGCACGCTGCTATATTGCATTACAAATGGATTTCAAATTGAACCCGTATCAGATGTCACATATCTGATTCAGTAAGTAGTGGCCAGGGGCCACCCAGCCACCGTTAATACTGTATTCACAATCCATTGATGAGATCATGAAAAACTCTCTCTGTGTATTTTTGTGTGTTTACCCTCCAAAGACTCACCCCGGCATGTGCTGACACTAATAAACGCACACACACACACACACACTCACAGACAGAGACAAAGATACTATTCCCCGGGGTCTGAGTGCTCAGAGTGTTGACCGCTGAGGATGTGGGTCAGAAAAAGACGGCAAAGAGAGAAAGGGGCTCTTTACAGGCCACACAGATGGGCTGCAGTTAAGCAGACAAGCTAGCACAAACACACACACGCGCACATGCTTTTGGAGGTCAGGGTTCACCTGGAGAAGCTCTGGTCACTTTCCATCCATCAGTTTTATTACTAATGGTGAAGCAGAAATACAAGACAAGACCCGAGACACAAGCTGATTGTTGACTAGGAAGGAGTGAGATGGAAAGATCAGAATCTGTGTGAAAGTTGTTGTTTTTGTTTATTATTATTATTATTATTATTATTATTATTATTATTATTATTATTATTATTATTATTATTATTATTATTATTATAAAGACACAATAATACTGTAAATACATTGTTGTCAGATGTAATTTTTTTTTTTTTTCCAAAATGCAATTTTCAAAACTAAGTTAGCACATTGTAATCATTTACAGTATTTTACAGTCAGTTTCACAGTTTTCACTGTACTGTGTTGAACATAGTCATCATAATTTTCTTGGCGAAATTCTGGCAACCACAACAATTGGAAATGTAAAAATACACTAATATGTTTTATAGTTGCATTGTTTTGTTTTTTTGCTTGATTGTTTTTTTTTTTGTTTGTTTGTTTTGTTTTTGCTTTTATCAACTCTTATTAGATTTACACCATTCCGGTTGTTTGAAGGTTATGAAAGTTAAACAGATTGGGTGTTTTTTTTTTCTAAAATAATTTACTGTATACAAACAAAAGCTGTGGCAGCTTCCTTCCATCCTTCTCCACATAGATGACACTCTGACCAGTGCTCGAGGTAAGACACTGACTGCTCATAATTTTACACTAACCCATTAATAGATGAATAAATCTGCAATTGTAATTTTTTTGAGGGATCATGTGTAAACTGTAGATTAAGGTCCCTTGGTGTGTATTTTTATGTGTATTTTGTCTGTCTCCCTTTATTTTCCAACATTTTCCCATGGGAGAATAGCATCCATTTTGTTCTGTCACTCCCTTTGCTTTTTTTTCCCCTCCCTCTTTGCCTGTCCAATAATGACAGTTTAATTTGCCATCCAATTACACCTGAGCGGTATTTAAATGAGCCAATCAGGACTTCTGACAAGATGACTAGTTGCTCCAGTTAGCACTCTGATGCAGAGGTCAATTTACTCTCTGACTCACTTAGTGATGCTGTTGGGAGGTTTTATCAACTCTACTCTGTCTGTTCCACTCTTGTAGATTGTTCTCCTTTTAACAAATATTCACACATTTTCTTGTAACTTTCATTTTACGTGAACCCAAATTAGACAAAAGAAAATACTGTTGATTAGAAAAGGGGAGGAAGTAAAATGAAATGAACCAAACATCGTACTTTGAGATGAAAGAAGAGATAATCAGAGGTTGATCCTAATTCTCTCTTGCCCTGAGTGTAAATGTCTAAGCATCTTATCCTACTCATTTGTATAATGGTAGGCTGTAACACTTCTAAGCATTCTTCTCTAAAGGTCTGAAATGTTTTAGCGTGTCTTCAGGTATGTGTAAAATATGTTAATTTACTAATAAATACCTTGTACTGGTGTAAATGTATTTTAATGTGTTTTCCAAAGGTATTTACTAAATGAATAACTTTTTGGTAGATATTTTCATTGACAGTTTGTGTCTGAGTGCACTCCTTGATTAAAGAGCCTTTTTAATCCCCTTCCTGCTTTCCCAAGGTTCCCCCCTCCCCATAAGCATAATTCTTAGCTGCACAATAACTGTAACTGTGTTCTTTTTTTAATACCAAATGATGGTAAGTAAAAATAACCTGGGTCTAATATCTTCAGATTAAATACATCTTTTAAAGTCTGGCTTTGGCCTGCTGAATCGCTTTAAGCTGTCCTCACACACACACAAACAGACACAGACACTGTTCATGCATAGGCTCCACTATGCATGTACTTATAATCACAGTGGCATAACCATACTTAAAGATATTAAATCTAGCTGTAGAAGGCTTTGCAAATTGCACTTAAATACATGACCTGGACTGAGTGTCCTTTTAGCGCCGAGGGGAAAAAAAAGAAATACTCTGCTTGATGAGTACGGAGCAACAGCGCAACGCCGAACTCTGCTGTGTGCTGTCAAACAGAGAAGAAAAACGTGTTACAGTAATTGTTCTCCTTAGATCAGGCCAAAAGCAAGCCATTAATGCTGCTTAAGATGTAGGTATAATTACAAGCAAAACCAGACACCAGATGTATAATTGTCTGTAATTTCTTGACTACCATTCAGCACATTAACATTACAAGATTTAATTTCGAATAAAAAGGGGAAAAAAGCATACATAGATGAATCTAAATTGTGAAATTTCAAATATAAAGAACTTGTATTACCCTCTTTTAATTTCTTTGGTATAAACAGTCCCATTATGAAGTAATTAAAAACAATTTTTGACCATAATAAAATCATCTGCAAAAATATGCAGTTTAAGCAAAAGTACAATTTTATTATCAATAAAGTACAAAATATTAAAAAAAACAACTTTTGTTTATTATTCTGAGTTCATCAGGTATACACAGAATAAAAGTTACCAAACAAGAGTGTGTTACAAGAGTAACTAAAGTTTACAGCTAGATGATATACACAGGTACACAAAAAAGCAAATTAAATTATACATAAAGAAAAAAAATCACAGGGTTTATTGGAATAGGATGAGGAAAAGTGAGAGAAACATTGAGCAACCACGGCCTTATCTGCAAAGCCATGTGTGGAAATAATCAAGGAGTGTGACACATTTGTACAGATGGAGTACAGTGTGATTGTTGTTTCTCTAAAACCCTTGGAAACTTTTCAGGGTGCTGTGATGAAGGCACATTTTTAACATCTTCCAATATTGTCATAACTGAATGGCTACAGTTACAGAAATAAATCTGATTCTGTGAAAATTATAAGAGACTTTGCCTTTTTTCCTTTTTTCTGCTTTGACCATATCATACATGCACTGCTTCATTAACTTACACCATAATGGCCTAAAGAATGCATAAACCTAATATAATGTCAGCACAGATTCTTCCTTTATAATTACCTGCATGTGTTTTAGGAATGTTTATGCTTCTGGCCCCAGGACAGTGACTCTTACTTAATAGTGTGACACACTGATGCAATATTCAGTGTTGGGATGGAAGAATGACATTTGCTGTTAAAATAATTTACCCACCATGTGTAATAAAAAAGTGTAGACAGAAGAAATGATGCAAATACAGTAAGAACAAAAATATTATAGACATGAGTAAACAGAAGAAAGAGACAATGGGGAAATCAAATGGTTTATGTTTTATCTGTTTGTTAATTATTTTGCTAGCTAATTTCCTTCTGTATTTAGATCATTGTTTAATACTGTTCATCTGAGATTTAAGCTAATAAACAACAGGAAGTTAAATATGAAGAACCACAATAAATTGAGAAAATGAAGGACTGAGGAAAAGATGGTCCACGAGAGAGCACCAGAAGAAAATAATGTGAATATGTGGATTTTTATTTTATCTGATTTATTTATTTTTATATATTTTTTGGCAGCGGTTCAGTTGTCACTCTGTGTAAATGATCTGACTCTCATATCAAACTGAAGGTTTAGGACTCAAGTGCATGATCACTGAGGAGAGCAGCACATGCCTAAAGACATCTGAACATCTCTGAGTCAGAGATGCTCACAGACTCATACACATAGGTGGGGCAAAGCATCCTGGGGGTTTTTCCTAAAAGCGAGAGCTGCCCTGCTGTGCAGCTGACACTATCCTCCATTAACTCCATCACACAACCATACATGAACATGTCTGAATCTCATTGTTAAAGACACACAGACAGGGGAGGAGAAGGAAGAGACAGGATGGAGGTAAAAAGTTTAGAGGAAAAGAAGACCTGATAAAAAGGGGGAGGAGAGAATGAAATGTGAGGAAACGGGATTAGAGATTAGAGTGAAAGACAAAACCAAAAAAGAAAAAAACAACAACAACAAAAAAACCAGACTCTTAAACTGAGATCATCTCATGATGAGAAGTGATGGAGCTGTAGCCATTTTGGTCAAACCTTAAAAATAACATTGCAAGATGTTATTCTCAGAGTGTGCTGGGAATGACTCTCAGCTGCTACCACATCACATTTTAGCTCAACATCTGTTATAGACATTTTTGTGTTTGCTAATGAGGATTAGCAATGGTGGCCATCTGGAACTGAATTGACTCAAAAGTTTATCAGTTGTAAATGTACATTGACGGTTCATGAGACATGTTGCTAACAGACAAACAACACTGACACCAACAGTTAAGGCTAAAGTTTTAAGCAAAGATCTTGTGCAGTGAGTAGGACTTGAAGTATATGTCGTGAATAGTTCTCAGTTAGCGTCATACCAAATTTTAGCAAATTATCTGCAAAACTGAGTTAAATCCATTTTTGTGTTTTCTAAGGTCAGTTGGCTGTGGCAGCCATCTTGAATTAGTTTGGCTCCAAAAGTGAATCAGTTGTAGAGGTACATCCAGTGATTAAATATTGATTTCTATTCTTAAAATTGGTTCATTGGTCAAATGGCATATTTTTGCTAACAGACAAACAGAGTTAACTCCAAATAGTTAATGGTATAATTTGAATCAAAGATTTTGTGGGATGTATGAGTGCTCAGAATATGCTTTGGGGATCAGTCTCAGCTACTACCGCACCAAAGAGGTTTGAAGAATCAAGGGAAATTACGAAAACAAGAAACCTGATCATGGAAAAGAATAGAAGAAAAGTTATGACATAGTATACAGGATATAAAATCTTTCTAAATCGTAAGCAAACATGACCAAGTGTTCCAAATGTTCCTTTCTTTGTGTTCCATCTGTATCTGTGTGAACAAAATGAGCTTCAGCAGCTCAGTTAGTTAGTTGGTTAGTTAGCAGGGGAATCAGTGTGTACTTAGGCCCCAATTATCCACTAAATCTGCCTCTGTCTCTAAATGAGATTATTGCCACACACAGAAGCTGAGTCTCCCATTGGGTTCCATTAACTTTGATTACTCCTCATTATTTACTTACAGCTCTGCCTCTGTTATTGCTTTCATTCACACACACATACAGAAAAAAACAATGAGGGTAATGTGAACAGAGAGCTGCACGCACAGAATTTTATGTAAACACATATAAAGACAGAGAAAGATGCAATTACTGTGAGTGCAAAAATAAAACAAAAAGATTGTGGGAATGAACTTTGTGAGAAAAATGATACAAGCAAATGGGAATATGTGTAAAATAAAGATGAGTAAAAAAAATGAGTAAAAAGGTGTGTTTTAGAAGTAAAAGAAGGGAGGGACCTAAAACAAATAAAGAGTGAAAAAAGTATTTTCTTTTGTTTCACACATCCTGTTTATGCAGTTTTTAAGCAAGGAAAGGACAATAGAAACTGCCAGAGAAAAAATAAAATAAATAAATATATAAATTAAATAAAGATTTAGGAAAAAGAGCAACGAAGAAGTAGAGTAATTGTGAAAGAAAAAGAAAATAGAGAGAAGGGTGAAAAAATGTGACACAATATGATCAGGCAATTGAAAATCAATGTCTCCCAATACATGGAGGAAAAAAATGTAAGAAAAAACAAACAAATATTAACAAAATATCTGATGAACAAATGGACAGATTGTCAAGGAATTCCTAGAAACTATTTATCTAATGTACCTCTACAACAAACTAACTTTTGGGAATATAAAAATGACTTTAACTCAGCCAGTTTTACAGATATTGAGCTAAAATCTGGTGTGGTTGTAGCTGAGAGTCATTACCAACAGGTCTAAATTTAAAACTGCAGCATTAACATTTGATGTCAGTCCTGTTTGTATGGAACCAAAATGACACATGAACCACTGGATAGATTTTAATGAAACTCTCAGAAACTAATTATTGAATACATCTACAACTGATTAACTTTTAGAGCCAACCCAATTCAAGATGGCAACCACAGCTAATGAACTTTAGCAAACAGTTGTGTTGAGTATACCTCAGTCAGTTTTATAGATCTTAAGCTAAAATTGGATGTGGTAGAAACTGACAGTCATCCTTGACACAGAGCTAACACATATTTTGAGATCTAAGATTGCCCATAACATAATTTATAAGCTTTGAACCAAATATTAACTATGTTGCTTTTTTATCATTAGTCTAAAACTCTGACAGTAAAAGGCAGTGGGTGATATGCATTCCTTCAAGGAACGCGAGGCTTTTAATTGTGGACCCTATTCATTTTTTCTTGGGCGCCTGAAAGCATAGAAAAAACAACAATCTTTACAGATCCTGCATATTTTTTAACAGTAACTCTGAAATAAAAGATCATGATATGGAATACATATATATCATCATCATCATCACTTTGTGGTAATTTAGGCTTTAAAACACGTGAGTTTTAATGGAAACATAGCCAAAGAAGTAGCACCTTGAAACAAAAAAAGAAAACTTCATCATTTCAACAAACTCTTTTTGTTACTAATTATGAGTTGTTAAAAAAGGAAAGTAGTAATCAGACCAACAGTTTTATATATATATATATATATATATATATATATATATATATATATATATATATATATATATGTGCATGTATATCTACTATTTTAAGGGATAAAAATCTTTTCTTTTTTTTTTTCATTAGTCCTGCTGGGTGTGGAAACCACCATGGAGTATATAACGTCCTGCTGTTTGAAAGGCAGTGAAAACCACATTGTCTTGCCATTACAAGTGAAGTGGTTGTTGGTAATAAAATGAGAATAACTGTATGATGTGCATCTTCACTTTAGATCAGATGTGATCCGATTACAAGTTAAATGTATTATTTTTGATCCCTGTGGGATAGCTGAATGGAGTGGTAAATGAAGTGGAAGAGAACAGAAAATATGCACTTTTCTTATTTGTATTATTATCATAATAATAGCACAATTCTCTCTAATTTGATACTCTCTAGAATAAAATGTTTCGCCTTTCAAAATATATATTCCTGTTTTTTTTCTTTGTTTTTTTTTTCCTTTTGCAATTGAAGGATGAGGAGCAGAAAATGGAAAACAAAAGAACATAGGGAGAGATATGAAGGACGGTTTTATTCATATAAAGTTGATTTGTCTTTAGGAAAATTAACTCTTTACGCTTTTTTAAGGAGAGCCCTTCTCCACATAAGAGCCCTTACTCCTGAACTTTTAATGTAGAAATGCAAGCATGGTGATTGAAGAGCTTTTCATTTGTTGTTTTTGGGGCTTTGCCCACCGCTCACGGCAAACATTGCTCCATTGTCACACTCTGTGTACACAAATCAGAAGGGCACGAGTGTGTAAATGTACTCTTGCATAGCAGGGTAGCATGTAGATTTTTTTGTGTGTGTGTATCAAACTGTTTCTACATGAGCATTAAAGGATGACAGTTGTTTTGCCTCAAAACTTTTTGATGGCAAAAAGAGAGAAAACTACATAAAAACCAGAGGAGAGTGGGGAAAAGAAAAAGCAGAGGGTGGAAGAACTCAGCTCTAAGGCCTAATTTCACCAACATTGTCCTTTGCCTAATTGCAAAATCCTTCTGTTTCCCCTTCTGTCCCTGCCGTGTGGCCCTATGGCACCGCAAGGTAAAGAAGAAGTCGGGTTCTAATTTCATTTTGGTTTGTCTTAGGACAATTCTTAGATGTTTAATTCTATCCCAATTTCATGTAATCAGGCAAAAGACTTCCCTAGAGGGAGGGCATCGCAGGCCAGGGCCAGGCATATGCTATTTGCAAATGTAATTGGTTCACCTTTATTCTGCTCCTTCTGATGTTCAGCGTGTCACTTCTCTCACTCATTTATCTCTTATTATCTCCACATCCTTCTCTCTCTTACCATCTTTTTCAGTGGACCCATGGTCTCCCTTTTCTTCCCGTCTCCGCTTCGTCTTTTCTCCCTCCCCTCTAGGCGAAAGTATCGTGGTTGTTATTGTGATTTCATTTTTTTTTTCTTCTCATCTCTGTCTCTGCAGCCTCTGGACATTGACTACAAAATCCATTATCATTTGTATATTTTAATTATGCAAATGAGGATAGCTCAGCTGGCCTCTTGGAGGCTGCAGGGGAGAAAGTGGGAACTCTACAATTCATGATTACAATTCATCCGCTCGTCTCGCTTTAATTGTAACAAGCTAATTACCTTGTTTCCATTTAGTTTGAACAATGCCAAAAAGGAAAGACAACAGTGATAGCTCTGGCTGACTCACAAGACAGGAAACAAAGCACAACAGTTTAGAAACTCAGTTTTAATTCAGTGCAAACACTCACAGGTTTCAAGTCTTGTTTTGTTGTTGCTTTTCATCTGTTGGATAAAACAAATGATAATGTAGTAGAACGCAATCATCGTGTTTGGATAATTATTCTCTTAATGTGAACAAAAGCATTTCCTCTGAACAAAAGGAACTTTCACTTTCGCCTACAAAAACACATTGGGACCTTGGTTTTCCTGAATTGCTTTAGAATAATTGTCCGCTTATGTCTGGTTGTGACAAGCTGGGATTTAATCTCAAGTTATTTTTAATTTGACCATAATTTTGATTGAAAACACCAGAATTTATTAATTCTTATTTTAACTTTATTTTCTTATTTTAAATGTTATCTATTATCTGTGGCAATGACAGAGTTCTGTGCTCTTCCTATCTGGACACCCTACAAAAATAATTACTGGAAGAGAGGGATGAGCCTGTTTCTCTGCTCACTTTTTAGCAAAAAACATACACCCATGGTGTTCAGCAAAAGCACCACTGGCTGACCTTCGATGGACTGTCTATGTTTTTCTCTATTTTAATTTTTTTGAAGTTGCAACTAACATGAACTTTTTTACAAGTCTGAGCCACAGTGAGCCAAGAGAGACAAACATAAACTAAGCTAAGAATATTTTTAATTGTTTATGCTACCTTTGTTAAGCGTCTTTTTTTTTTTACAAAAACGTGATATTTTTTTTTCTTTTATTTAAAAGTTAAATAATGATGAGGAAGGATGTTGGTGAAAAGGTTTCCCTCAGAAAGACCAGAGGCAATCATCCTGGACTTCCGTGGGTTTATGAACCCTCTAAAAGACCAAGTTTGTGTTTCTGCCGGCAGTGCTCAGTCTCAGATTCGCTCCGTCCTGAGGTTTCTCACAGAAATGAGTCCAGGGCTTCTGGGGATCAAGACCAGTCCTCAGCTGAACAAGATCTCATTATCTCTCCCTCACAGACCTATGCACACACATATAAAGTCATATACTGCGCAAGGACATGCACACACAGATGTGTACTCACACATGCACACCCTTTGTCATGCCACAGTGAGCAGGGTGCCACAATGAGGGACCTTGAATGTATGTCACCATGAACAAGACATGTGGGTATTTCTTTTACTCTTTTTAGTCATATGAAAGTGAAAACAGATACATAAACTCTTCTCCCGTTCCAAAATATTTGATGTTCCTATCACATGCTCACACTTATCCATCAACACAGAAAAACTTCATTGCTTTTCAAATCAGAATTAAAAAGCACATATTCTGTGACTTTTATTGTCACACATTCTCCCTCAGATATTAAGTCCTTTTGTCTGCAAAGAGCAGAGTGGCATTACCAACTGCCATTTTCTCCATGCCCACCTACTTTGAGTTGCCATCAGGGAGATACTTGAAAGGTATTTGAAACTGTCGTCCTTAATCATTTCCCGGATCCCGCAGGACACTGTGTGTGACGTGAAGGACGGACCGGAGGAGGAGGAGGAAGGATATTGGGAGAGAAAGTGATGTCACCCATCAGTCAAATCTTACCAAAGTGTTCCAGAAACACCCAGTAACAAGAATGGATACAAGATCCTGCAAATTAAAATAAATGAATCACTCCAGGAACATGTTTATATCCAAAAGTACATTCATGTTTTGCAGGTGTAAAAGAAAAAGTTACACATGATGAAAATCTGTTTTACCTCCAGTTACAATCATTGTGCTGAAAAACCTTAAGTGGGTCATGGACCTCTTTCTGCCATCACATCCACTCCTTCCCTCCCATCTCTGGTTTTGAAGAATTGGATTTTATAATGACTTTACATTTTTTAATCATGAGAGACTTGATTTGCTTTTTGACCAGTAAAACGTCTAATAGTGTCTGCTTTTTGCCCTTATCTCTGTGTCCATCTTTGTTTGTTATATTGCTCAATAAACACACATTTTGGAAGGATTTCATGGTAAATCCGTTAGCTTGAACATTTATTTGAAAGAAGTCAAATCAGTAGTGGAATAAAATGAGCTTATTGTTTTTAATCTTCCTGCTGTTTCTTTTGATATTAGAAGTAATGTAGTCAATATGTTGTGAGGTGCAACGCACAAAGGTGCTTTCACAAATGCCTTTCATTACACTTAAAACAGAAATAAAGAAGAAATAAATGGGTTATGTCTTATATTCAAATGCTTTACATACATATTTACTTTGCACATAATTCTTTACTGGAACTTGAGGCCAAGTAACAAACGCATGCTTTTTAATTCATTACTTTTTTGATGCAAAACTGACGCTTATTCTCAGCATCTGTGACATTAAAATGTGTTTCTGTTTGTATTTCTGTTTTTACTTCTGCTAAAAATTGTAGTCTTTTTCTAAATATGTGTTGTTGTACATAGCATCCCAAATATGTCAATTCATAAAGCTGAACCAAGTCTAAAGTTGTTTTTTTAGTATATGTACACAAGCAAAACCAAGAATCTTGTATCTCTCTCTCTCTCTGTGTGCACTTGTAAACTGAGGGCAAGGCAAACAAACTGCTTGTTATTGAAGCAGCCATGAGTATATTAATCAATGAAGAAATAAACACCATGAAATATTTGTCATATAATTAGTATAATTTGCATTCTTCAGAGTACAGCATGTTTACAGACTGAAGTTTCTCGTGTTTGTTTTATTGATTCTGCTTGTTTTTTTTAAGATGGTCCTCATTTCAGTGCTGTTCTTGCCACACTTACTGTACTAAACATAAACAAATGCAAATCAAAAATTAATCTGGGCTATTTCTGGAACTTATGTGGCTTTTGGTTGAGGATGAACTTTTGAAGTTCACTCTGAGACTTCTATAGATGTGACCTGGATCAGCACAAATGATGAAACCATATTTAACTAATCTCACAACTTTAGGATTCATGGTCAGAAAGTCTCTAATATCACATGTACACATTTAAGTGTGATTTTTCCTTGAATTAGTATGTTTTTTTATGTTTGTTTGTTGTTTTTTTCTTTGCCTAGATATAACTTTAGTTTTACATAATTTACGAGATATTTGGTGAATATAAAATGGACCTCTTTTGCTGTGTAAGTTATCTTTTATTGGGTAATAAAGCAATGTTTAATATTTGTTTAAAAAAAAAACCATCAATTTTTTTTACCTGTTAGATTTAACTCATCCTTACATTTATCGTTTTGCTGACCTTACTGAATCTTCTTTAGAAAAATACCAACATGTTTTATCAGCTTCACTGATGCTTTCTGGGGCTTTTTATGGTGTCTTTCTGTTTCATCCATGTACATTTGAGAGGTTTAGAGTTCTGTGCTCAATTCTGAATACTAAGAATTCTGTCTGACCTTTCCACAATGCATTTTAGTAGAAACTTGCAATACCAGCCTTTGGTTATAAAAAGCAGTAGAGATTTTGAATGCATCAAGTAAAACTAGTATGAGATTTAGCACATTATATACAGGATTTCCTATTTTTTAATTCAGCAGTTTATGCAATGTTGCTTTCAAAGAGTTATCCCTGAACTGTTAACATATTTTCAGGTTTATAGCCACATCTTTTTCTTTTTAAAAATAGAAGTGATTTGTACAAAAACAGCCTGTTGAGCTGCTTAACTGAAAAACACACATAAAATTTTATTTAAAAAATAAAACAGAAGATAAAGAAGTATTTAAAATCACTCTCATTGTTGGTTCCATTTGCAGCTTGAAATCTGTTGGCAAAGGTCAGTCAAATGGATGAGGAGGCCAGCAGACGGAACATTTAAAGATCTACTTTCTCTGAAATATCTCATGGCCTCTGTTTTTCAAATACAGCTAAGAGGTTTACTAGCAGGTCAAACTCAGAGAGTAAGCGAAACATAAATGTAGAGACGGCAGGAGAGATTTAAATATGTAGCGTTCATTTAGAGATCAGACACTCAGTAAGGATCAGCTTATAATAGTGTCTCAATCTCACATTTTCAGTTGCACTTGAGTTGTTCAAATATGTGGCCTATTTCTGTGACTAAAAGCATACAAACACACAAACATTACAACCACACAATCATTTGATATCTTATTCTCTGTGTTACAGCTTTTCAGAGCTTAACATCACTAGCACAACACAACAATTCCGGTTCATTTATACATTTATTGATGTTTACAAATGTTTGAATGTCTAGATGAGTGTTACTGAGAATTTAGCACTCCTGTTGCATGAGATATGAAGCTGCTGCACATTCTGATTGTTCCTCTTGATTGAGCGAGATTGCTTCAGATGACATTAAACACCCAAGAGGGGTGTTTGGCTCCTTGCTCTGTGATGTCTTTGCACCAGCCTGCATCTATGGTCTCTATGCTACAGCTGTACTACCCTATGGGTACTGTTAATAATCCAGTTGAAGGAGCTGAGGTTCCTCATTGCCATGTCATTGCTGAGTCCTAAAAGGTTCTGTAGGACTCTCAGTCTATCCAGCAGACCTTTCTTTTCTGTCCGCAAGAAAAATATTAGCCCATACAGCTGGATTCCTGAGTCAAGGAACGAAGCCAAGTTTTAGTCTTTTGTTGTCATGTTAGTAATTTCTTCTGTAAATATTCCATCTTATTTTCCAAGTCTAATGATTTGGGAGAAAAAGTGATGGCATAGTCAATCTGTAAAAGTTAGCTTCAAGCCGTTGTTGACCGTCTCTGTGGTCCCTTCTTACCTCTTACCACAACACTTTCTGTTCATCCTCTTCAGATCAACTGGCTGCCTCCTCAGCAGTTTGCTGAAAAACTCCTCCTTCATAATAGGAAATCTATAATATTCCACAGATTGTTAAAGGTTGATATTGATTTCCAGCAATAGCGTTGTCCTGTCTGAATCTATTTAGGGAAAAGAAATGTTTTTCTTCAAAGCAAGAGTGGCCTCTGTTTGTGCAAGTTGCATTTGTGGAACTGAATCCAAGCTGGTTGTTTCTGTGACTAAACTTTTTTAGGACTAAACTTGGTAAATAATGATAATGACCTAGAGGGTGTGATGGCCAATATATATTCATATTAATGATGTTTAAGCTAAGTGCTAAACTTAGTTATCTTTCCCAAACCAATTAATTTAGTTCACAGCCCTAAACCTGACAAAGTAGTTTTCAACTTCTTATCTTCCCAAGCAGATTTGACATTCAAACCGAATTTGTTCATGTTTGTGCTTAAATCAAATTTAGTCATTTAAATCAGTACTCACAACCAAACACAGTTATTACTCACTTTGAAATAAAATAAAATGTTCATATTTGTGTATTCCTCCTGTTCCAGGCACACAGAGTCTTTGATTCAGTCTAGTCACCATTAAACTTCTGGCCTGGGATTATTGTAGCAACATCTGGGTAGCACGTTAATGGACCACATATAGTTTAAAAGTTTAGATTTAGAAATGAACATGTTGCCCTTAATTTGATCTCAGATAAAGTGAGTGAAAGTGATAAGTAGAGTAGGATTCTGACTGTCTGCATATTTTCTTTTAATATAAGCAAATTATGGCTGAGTACAGCTGTCATCAGTAACCAAAGCAACACTGATGACATGAGACCCACCCAAACTGTGTGTGTCTCCCTGAGCACTTAAGGAAAGTACCATCTGTCAGTTTTTTCCACTCCATCTTTCTTACTTAGTGGATTCCTCCTGAGTGTTGAGGCTTACATAAAAGAAATTTTAAAAAAAATCTTCTCACCAAAACATATTTAAGCTCTTAGCTATGACTTTTAATCCGTGAATAATAGTGAAAGCTGGTAATAGAGGAGTACTTCAAAACACAAACGTAAGAAAGAAGGGCCAATCCAAGGCAATTGGGGCTGAAATTAAATTGACTTTTTCTGTCTCTATGGTTTCTTGACAGAGACTTACAGTTCTTACCAACATTTTTACTAAAAATGTATCCTAAATGTACTGATAATGACATTAAAATGTGTTTTTTGTGTTTTAAACCCTAAAAAAACCCAGACTATGATAACATATAATTGAAGACTTGAGCAAATCTATCTTCTTTCATTATTTAACCGGATTGTGTACCACTACTATTGCTGCTATTATTGTTCTAACCTTCCTGGGAGATCCTTACAAAACTATAATTTCAAATTAGTGTCAGAGTTGACAACTATTTAACAAAATGTTAACAAAAACAATAAGTGGAACATGAAGAAAAACATTTTTCAATTATATTTTTTGAAATTTAATAAAACTGATAAACCAAAGAAACAGAAGCTTGGTGTTTTACTTTTAAAGCCTTGATGTGTTTTAACATATACATATTTTCACTGTCAGTGTTATCTCATTGGGCCACACAGTGATGTAGTAGGTAAAGGCTGTTGCCTCACTGCAAGAAGGTTGCAGGTTTGACTCCCAGCTCTGGCCTTTCTGCCTGGAGTTTACGTGTTCTCACATCCATGGATGGGTGGTATGTTTCTGCTACAGTGCCACTGCTTCTCAGTTGATGTTTTATTTTCAAATACAAGTTTTAGATATAAAAATCTCTTTCCCAGGTCCAAATGCAATGTTACATCCTGATTATCACTCTACGGTATAATCACTACTTAAAGAAATTGTTTGTCATGTACTTTATATAAATTACCTTAAGCAGATGTCTAGAAAAAGATGTTTTGATAAATGCATTCATGCAGAACATCTGTCAGTAGGTTGTGAAAAATCCAAAAGATTGTATTAATGTAGAATGGAAAATAATCCATTAAGAGTGACATAAAAAACATCTTGTTATACAGTTTCTAATGTCTGTGTGCCTATTAAAAAGGCCCAGCGTGTTTGTGTGTGTACTCACACCAGCAAACATGTTGTGTTTATACACTTATGCCACATGCTTGTTTGAATGGAATTATCATCAACAACAAAGGCTCACATTTCTGTTGTCATTAACGCTGTCAGATCACTGCCACCCACTCTGTGTGTCCTTCTGTTAATCCCACACTCTGCAACTGGTAAGAGAAGATAGTTATGCAGTGGTGGATCAACAGTAATACAGTGAGAGATAAGTCAGGAGCTGTTTTGATGCTGACTTTTAATGGGGGTGGGGGGTGGTTAGAGTCTACCTATCAAAAACAATGTGAAACTGATCCATATGTGAGGTCTATAATCCTGTTTGAAAGACATATAGTTGTCAAAGAAACATATTGTTTTAATGGTTAAAAGAAGGAAATATATCTTTTTGAATTGCTTCAGTGGGAGAACACAAATAAAATAATAAAAACACGGAAAATGGTTATTTTATAGTGCTGTTGTTTACAGGTGCTCAAACTGTTCCTATCTGTAATAAGCATACTGTTTTTCTAGGCTGCATGAGCGCTAAATAACAAAATAAAATAAATGAGTTTCGAAAATGTATTCAGCAAATCATTTACAAGTTGCAGTGGATTTCTTTTCTGCCTGGTGTGTGTTTTAATCTTGTGCTGCCTGTGAGTGTGTGTGCATTTCAGTGAGTTTTCCACCCTATCTGTGGTCTACATATGTGATTCAACTTAAGCCAGTACACACACACATATGTGCACACACACAACACACAAACTGTTATCTCCCAGAAAAGGCAGCTAATATTTGTTGTTATTTAAACACCACCACTGATAGGCAGCTGAACAATAATTATTTTCTGGAACAATAATTATTACCTTTTAATTCCATTGTTTACCATTTTGCCCAATGGCCCCTCTTTAAACGCCAGCCTCCATCTATAATGACGAGCCCTTAAGCAGAACTTCATTTAACACAAATATCAAATAATTACAATTTAAATTATTGAAAAGGAAAAGTGTTTTTTTGTTTTTTTTTCTTTTTTGGATTTGAACATTAATTGTGAAAGAAATGTATGCTGGTTCTATCCAGTAGGCTGTTCTAGTTTATGTTTATTAAATTTTATCTTATCTTTTACTTTCTGTTGAGCTTTCTTCTGTATAAAGTCATTGTTAATGTTTTGAGCATAAACAGATGTTTATATATTTATTTTTTATGTCTGTTGTTTGTTGATTGTTGTCTGTTATAATTTGTTCAGTGAACCAAATCTAGCAACAACTTTGCTCCTAGTTTGTCAGCTGGTTACATCTGAGACCTAACACAAACCTGTTGAATTTCTCTCTCATAAGAACATTGCTAAATAAATCCAAAACTCTGTCAATTCAATTCTTCAGGGACAAATTTTGAAATAAAAAAGATTCTACAAGTATAAATGTGTTGGACTAAATTTGTTGAAAATTTATTCAGCAGCATTTCAGAGTTCCAGTTTCCTTCTAATATATACACAGGCACAGTTGTACACTGCCATTTCTTAAGACTTAATAATTGTCCTAATGTGATAAAAAAAACATGAATTAAGTGAGAAAAGCAGCTGTATCAGCTTTGTTTTCTTGCAATACATAAAAACAACAAATAGAGTAAGATTAGATATATGCAGTTTAATCTGACAGACCTATGATGTCTGTTTATGTGTGACTGCTTACACGATCTCCCCCGTACTGCATATATTTAAGGAGATTAACTACACGCCTGATCACAGGATTACACAATAAAAGCCTTTCTGAGGTGTGGGGGACGTGCTTATGTGATATTGTGTTAGAGGAACAGGAGCTCACAAACATGTACTGATGTCTGTATTTCCTGACATAGTTTTAAAAACACATTGATGCAGAATGCTGCTGTGACAGATGCTCACAGTTTATCATCCATCTTTTAGTAAGATAGGTGTCAACAACTGTGGGTGAAATACTAGTGACAACAGTGTTGGTTCACTTTGGGTTTTATCCCCAAAACTAAGGCTTTTATAGATTTAAAAAAAGTTATAATGATTTGAAAGCTCGTGTCTAATTTGACCCTAACTTAAGTCATGTTTATATAAAGGACAAATATAAATCAAGCTAAGTCAAATTGTAGGTTTTACCAAATAAAGTGATGTGTTTTATTTCCTTATCGCTAAAAACAGAATTAGTTACAGAAGTTCCATATTTTCCAGATTAAAACACATAACTACAGGTCATTCCATTCACACCGGTTTTCTTTATGACAGGATTTCATTTTATTGGTCATTAGGGTAATTATAATATACTGACACATCTTCATTTGCAACAAAAATGTTATTTAAAATCATGAATGATACAATTATTGATGCCCTTTTTTTCCTCTTTCCCTCATTTCTTCTTCTTTGTCCAATTTCTGGGGAAAAAAAGGCTTTCTATTCACTTCTTTTATTGTCTCTCTCCATCTCTGAATCTCTGCATCACTCTCTATAATGCCTGGTGATTAAGCGGTAGTTTAACCTCAGGTCCTCATTAATAATAGACAAATAGAAAAAGCCTGCCTTGTTCCGCTTCCTGTCAGTAGCACTAATAGAGCCCTTAACGTCCACATTAACGTAGCCCTTGTTTACTCAGGGAGCTGGACAGACATGATGAAACACACAAATGCATCATGTCTACAGTGTAATGCATAAAAGTGTCATGGCCAAAAGTAGGCAGATGCATAAAGATTTACACGTTGGACTCTAATAGTGTGCACAAATTTGACTTTTGCAAAACAAGTCCTAAAAAATAACTGCAATTTCATTTAACAATTATGTCAAAGATTCAGAAGTGAACATCGGGATACAATCAATGGGATTTGGAAGCCTTTTGAACTGATCTGATTAAGTTAAAATCAATCTATTTATCCTCAATGAACAAAAGTAATCTTAGGTGGAAAAGAGAGTGAGGAATTAAATGAAAAAAAAATGTATTTGTGAAATCCAATATCTAATTCTAAACATCAAATCAAATCAACTTCATTTTTGGAGCATATTAAAAACAGCCAAAAATGACCAAAGTGTTGTACATATGAAACCATATGCATTAAAATAAACCAAACAGTGTATATACACTTTTTTTTTAGCATGATTTAAAACTTTTAGCTGCTGTTATAATTGACAATAAAGCTGCTGAAAGTATCCTGCTGAGATGCAACCTTGACTTGCAGGTTGGATGTCTAAAAATCAAAATAAAATTTAAGAAAACAAAATCACAGACATTATGATTTTGTCTGATTTAAAAGATCGCAAAAGCAGATAAATTGGATCTTTTTTGGTGGATGATAAGAAAATGTTTTGATCAGCCTGAGTAAAAAGAGGGAGAAGCATTGGTTGCAGAGACAAAACAACTTCTGACAAACTCAGCTGATCGGTGGTTGGGACGGTTTATCATAGCAACCTGACTGTCTGTAGTCTGATGGAGAAAATAGTGACAAGTTTATACAAACTTGTGACTGCTTGTAAAAACACCTAACGTAGCTTTCATTCAGATTGTTCAGAAAGTTTTGAGTTTGAGTTGGATGGTGAAAAATGACTCTTTAAGTGGCCGTGCTCATTAGCTTGGATCCACAAATTTATTAGAAATTCTCCCTGATTTTTTTAACTTGATAATGGTGCACACAACCCTACTTGTGAACAGAAAAAGAATATTGTTATTATTATTATTGTTATTTTGTCAAACCCTCACATTTACCTTTAGTTTTACTCTGTTTTTGTTGGTTAATACCCCACCCCACTTAGACACATAAACATAGACTTGCACTCATACAGGCTAAAAATGCTTGGTGCAGGCCTGATGGGGCGACATTTGTGGTAATTCATTCAGAATCCATTTGAATGCATTGTGCAAGCCTAAGTGCCAATCTTCCTTTTTGGTGAGTTTCCATGATTTTATGTCCCATGAAAAACCATGCAGTCTGCCCCACAATAGCCTATTTAAGTTACATTAGCGCTGAATATTCCCCAGTAAAGAAAATTAAGCCATGATACTGTGAGATCATCTCTGTTAGTTATCTTCTCCCCGCAGAGATGTGTCGCTTTGACGCCCTGCAGAGAGCTGAATGAGTCTCTTGGATGAGACGTCTTATAGTCTGAGGCTTACCTCACATCGCTCTGTTTCTCTGTCTCTCTCTTTCTGTATTTTATTTTTGTTTTACACAAATCTGATCAAAACAAATTATACTTGTAGTGTTGTAAAACGTTATTGAACTTAATCAGAGGACACGTGATATGTAGGTTTGTCTATGGTTTGCGTTGTAATTTATAAGTAGTTTGTCATACAAACGCTCATAAAGCAGACAATCCGGTCATTATAGAACAATTTGACTGAGAACAGAGGAAGTTTATTACCTTGCCCATATCATTTTGAATGTATTCCAATTTGATGTTGGATTACTTACTTGTTTCATTATTTTTTTTTCAAACCCTAGTAGCACATTTCTAAATTGTGATTTCTATAATAAATTACATTCATCAGAAGACAAACACGCTGTGCCATTAGTTACACTCACTTCCTGCTGCTTTAAAAGCAGCCTTCTTCACAAACTTTTTTTCAAAACATCAATCTGGGCTATATTTAAATGATAAAAGGTTTAATGAAATGGACTTGAGGTTTTACATGTTAAGCTCATTAACCTTAAATTGTAATGTGTATATTACTCTGCAGCAAATATTTTTTTAGGTTTATAATAGATTTCATGGGTTAGATTGGTAACCAATCTTCTCCTCTGAGAACGAGAGAGAGTGCTTTCCAAACAGTCCATAATGATTCAGTGATAGTGCAATTTTGACCACAAAAACAGCAACTAAATGTTCATTGGAGTTGATTTTCCATGTAAACATGCTTTTCAGTCTGTTAATCTGAAGTGTTTGAGAGTTGAGATTTCCATCTTTTTAATACTAATTCCTGCATATTACTGATGAATTCACTATCCAGTTACCACGAATCAGTCCAAGACTCAGAAATGTTTCACAACATGCTTGGATTTGCATGTACACACACACACACACACACACACTGCACCCTGCTCCATCTGACCTTGCAGGCTCTCTGCTTGCTTTAAAAGCAGGCTGTAGCGCCCAGCAGTCTGTCTGCTCTGCCAAGCTAATTGGCTTCAGCTCAGTGTTCACTGTTAACGTCTCATTACTCATTCCACTTAAAATAACTTCCACAAGTTTGCTTGTGTGCAGGGATCATTAAAAGTCAAGCAAGCCCTTAATTATAGACCCGGATCGTTTGGTAAATAAAATCATATCTGCAGCTTTGTTTGTGCACTATTCCTTTTTTAAATATTTTAACAAAAGTAACCTTATTGTGAAATACAACCACAATCATATAATTGAAAATGCTTTAAAAGTCCATATAGTAAAAAGTTTTATTATTATGGTATCAAGAAAACAAAACACAGTAAAATACAGTAAAATTAAACTGAAAGACACATTTAGGATCAAAGCAACAGCAGAGGAGTTAAAGCCATTGCAGAGTGCAAAATATAACTCACAAAACAAAGTGAAACTGTTTGCTTCTGATTGTTGAACTTTTTAATGTGAAATAAAAAAGAATGCATTGTCTGCTAATATGGTTTTAGAGAATTTTTGAGTGCATCGTCTTATAATTTATTACATTTATCTATATATTTGAGTGGAGATGCTCAGCAGATGAGTTTCTATCTCAGAGGAAAACGTGCAAATTAAGAGTGAAACCCATACTTTGTTAATTAATTAAATAAAACGAGGACTTTCTTCACCGTCCAAAAATAAGTAATTTAGTGGAGACTGAAGTCATAAACTGAATGAAGGTCTGTGATATTGGAGGAAAAAAGATTTAGAGCATTTAACATTATCTGCAGTCCAGATGAAATCTGAAATTATCCAAAAATGTTGGACTTTTGAAGTATATTGTTAAATCAACTAACATTCAAATTCATAAAATGTTCTATAACAGTTAACTTCTAATGTGGAATTCCTTTCTTGTGATTGGACAGATTTTCTTCCTTTTTTTGTAATTAATAATTTGATTTTGCTTGGTGTTGAAGAAGGAACACATCATGACAGATTATGAAGAAAAAAGATTTTTTTTTAAAGGAATCTGTTTTCAGTCTGTTTTATCGCCTGAAAATTAACAGCCACTAAACTCAACTAAAACAAAAATAGAGTTATTAAAATTTAGGTAAAAAATATGAATAAGGAAAAAGATGGGCTCTGTGGCACTGTGCACATACATTCTCTTAAACACTACTCAAGTCAATGATTTAAGATTTGAAAGATAAATCTTTTGGTCTCACCTGGATTTTTTTTTTCTAAATTCGAAATAATTTACTGGATAATGTTCCAGATCCTTAATGAAATAATGGAATCTTTTGTGGGTTGGTGTGCTCCGCTAATTGGTATGAGCGCCTGAGGCAAACTCAGGAGAGCAGCTCACAGGGCTGCGCCTCTGAAAAAAACTAACTAAATAAATAAATACATTAAAAAAAAAACTACGGAAAACAAAAGCTTAATTAGACTGTGCAAACCTTTGCTATGGAATAAATATAGTGTGAGAAATCAAGAAATGAACCAAAAATAAATAAATCAGTAAAAAATGCAGGGAAAAAAACAAAAACAATATAGAAGCTCTGATTTTACACGACGGCCCATTGCTGCCATACACTGCCTAATAATGTAGCTTAATAGGCTGTGACATGGCCAGACTAATACTGTAAATAGACAAATAATGTTTCTGCATTCTTTTATTGTGATAATGTAGTGATGCTTCCATGAAGCAGGAGGAAGTAATGACCCGCACCTGTGCTGGCACAAGCAGGAGGGGGGGGGGGGGCGCACACCCTTACAACCCCACCTCTACACCTAAATCCACAGCAAGGCTTTTTTATCATCAAGCAGGATCTTTAAAAATAATAATAATTAATGATAACGCACAGAAATCTCAGAAGATGAGCAGAAGAAAAGACGCGCAGCATTAAGCAAGGATTAAAACTGGGTGATTGCGCGCCATATTGTGGCCTACATCTGCTTTTAAATCCACAGCAAAAGCTCTACCAAACCTCGCGAAATCTGTTTGACCATTAAAATTAGATTTATTAGATAAGAAATCAACAAAAGTCTGGATGGACTGAGTCATGGAAGCTTTCTTTTTCTTTTTCTTTTTCTCTTTTAATCGGTCATTGAAAAGTTAAAAACTTAAATGGAGTGGAATGATTTTATATTAGGAAAAAACAAACAAAAACAAGGCTGTGTTGTAATTTAAGCTTTTGACAAAAGGAGGGTGATGCATTTTAATATGGTAATCACGCGCCCGGGGCATGCGTCATTTATTGACAGATTTCATGTTAAATGTCTCAGGCTCACTTAGTCTTGTAGCTCTTAATTTATTATGTTTTGGGCCCCTCTCGTGCACTCTCTCCCTTCTTCCCCCTCCACCCCCCTTGTTTGACCCTCTGAGGTCACACAAGCAATTCTTTTTTTTCAAACGCATGATTAATTTCTCAGTAGGGCGAGCGGCTAATGCATTATGAAGAAAGTGAAATGTATTCCAACGGGGCTAATAGCGACATTGTATTCCAATAAGCCCCATTATTCCCCCCCTGCTTCTCATGGTTTAGTCATGCTCTGCTTTGGATAACATGTCAAACACATCCTTTTCAGGCACGGAGAAAGTTGTTTCACTCCAAAAATCTAAACAAAAATCAACCATATATTTTTTTCTTTTATTATCAATAATGAAACCCAATTAAATCCATGCATCTTATAGTTTAATCTGTATAACTTATAACATAATCTAAACTTCTGCAAGTAAGAAAGAATAAGCGCGAGCCTGCTTATTTTCTCCATAATATTGATATTTATCGTCATCGTTCTGAGTCGTGACGTCACCACCCCCTCTCCGACCCTCCTCTCTCTGTCCCGTGGAGTGTTCGTCCGCGAGACAAAAGCGCGCGCGGCGACAGCCTAAATTGGTTTGAAAAGAAGCAGATGGGGCTCGTGTTCTCCGCCGCGCGCACACCGATTGAGACTATAAAAAAGCGACCCTGTCGTGTTTATCGAGATGCTTTTGTGAAAGAGGGCTGGAGCGGGAATAAATTGTAGCCAGTCACTCAATATCCTCAGATTTTTTTTATCAATCTGACAGTCAAATTTAAACACTTTTCTTTTTCTAAGACATAAATATAAAATAAGATGGATCAGTTTTGTCTTTTAGTTAGTTTTGAGCATTTCTGAACCATTTAAGAGTGATTAAACTCCATTTAAGGACCTGACAAAGATGATGCATCACTGTTGCTCTCTTCAGCAAACATGTCATACAAGTATAGAGAAAATATCATTTCAATTTTTCATCTTTACGTCTCTCGACAAACCACTTTTAAAACTTCTACAGGACCGAAAAGTCCTCTTTTAAGTCTAAATCACAACACAAACATGTTTGTTCATTTTGCATACTGAAAGCAGCACATCAGAACAGTCTTTACTGTCATTATACAAGAAGTTCCACAAAATTACATGCAGTCTCAATCAGTGCAAACAGAGCAATCCAACTGTCTTACAAGACATTTATTCTACTAAAAACATTTAAAAAAAGAATACCTGAACTAGACCAATATAGTAGGTGTATATGTGTGTACAATAATGTGTGTGTATGTTTATCTTTGAATGCACAGTTATTGAAACACATCAGGCAACCTTAAAACCAGTTTGTAATTAGGTCCTACAAGTACTGGATCAGAAACTACTGCAGTATCATTGTTGTCATATATTCACTAAAGTTAAGGTGTTGAGTTGAAAATGTAATCTTTTTTTAGCTTGTTTTGAAACAACCCATAGTATGTCCCCTCCACCGCTGAAAGTATTTGTGCAACTTTGTTCATAGCAGATGATGAGATCCTCCCTGAACAAATATTAACTTTTGGTCAATCTGCAGTTGTCATTCAGGGCAACTAATAAAGCAGAATAGGTTTTCAGATAAATGAAAAAAAAAAAAAGAATGTGAAGATTTTATTTTTTTCCACCCCAGGGGACCAAGAATTAGCTTTTGAGTGGCCAGTGTTGCATTAATTACCATGATTAGCATGTTTTAATGTTTTCTATTGTATACAGTTTAACATTTCTTTTTTATATATATTTGCATTTATGCTAACAAGTACTGATTTGTATTTATATGTTTCATTTTGTTTGTTTCTTTGTTTGTTTTTTGACCATTGGCTAAATCTGGCACAATGCAACTGCCCCATTTGGGGCGTTTTTGTTATTGTGCATGGTCCCAAATGAATAAACTAAACTAAAGTGTCCTGTGAACAATTATGTCTTGACTAACAAGGACAGTGAGTATCATCCCTTCCCCATGAGCATAGTCCCCCAAAAAAGAGTTAAACAATATCCATTTTCTGCAGCTTCAGAGACTTGCTAATGATAAATGTAGGGAGATCACTTCTGCACATATAATGTCTAACTGGCCTATATGTCTTTTTATTTTTATTTTATTATTATTATTAAAAGATGTGACAGCAGGAGCAACCTCTCTGCTTTAGGAGTTTTGAATAAGGAACTCCTTGGCCTTTTGGAAGAGCACCGCCCCCCCACCACGGCCCCCATTCGGGTAAATAAATCAATCTTTCATTGAGATTTTGAGGACCCCTTTCAGGTGAGTTGTCATAGTCTCTTGTAGCACTCTGTGCTGGTTCTGAGCTCCTCTTACCTTCAATTACAACAGATGATAGCCCATAGGCTACAACGTGCTTCCTGCTGCCGTGGATCCCCAGGGAACAACCTGCATAGAGAGTCGTATTTCGAAAAGCCTTCTCAGCGTTGGATGTGGGTATCAGCTGCCCTGACAGACATTATTCTGATCCCCAGACTGTCTGTCTGCTGTCTCAGCTTTTATTTATCTCTCTTATTTTCTTGCTGTTGTATTGTTTTAATGCAAACTGTGTGTTTAAAAGCCACATTCCCAATGCAACGCCTCATCTTCATGTCCGCTTCCATCTTTTAACATCGGTTTAATTAATTTGTAACTCAGGGGTGCAGGTGGTCGACCAGGAGGCATCCATCTGATGTCTGCAGCGCGTGCCGCAGTCCTACAGCTTTTTGGAAATTAATTTAAAATTAATTTAATGTTCATTTGTTCAATTCAAAGTAAAAGTGTGCCAAATTGTGGGTTTGGCCCTACATGTGATGGAGCTGAGACCCGAGGGGGTAAGCGCGTGCGCAGTCCAGTTCCGTGCGTCCCGTCTCAGTTGGACTTTTCCTGCGTTTTGACAGTTAGAGAGAAACGTCATTTTATCAGTTTACTCCGACAGAGCAGCAGGCAGGGAGAGTGCGCGTGGACGAAACGCGTGTGTGTGTGCGTGTGCGAGCGCGTGTCCTGACTGGTGGGCTGAACTTAGGCTACACGCCAATCAAGCTGCAGGCAGGTGTGCGGTGGAGAGACAGAGAGGAGGTGATGGAGAGAGAGAGAGAGAGAGAGAGAGAGAGAGAGANNGGGGGGGGGATTAGGACGGCGCGTGGCGCTCTGAACGCGGAATAAAGCCGGCGCGAGCGGCGCAATTTACTCACATCTCACGAGCGGGCTCAGTCCTCCTCACTCCGGCACCGGTACCGCGATCTGCTGCCCTGGATCTAACCGAGTGTTTCTGTAAGAAAACTAACAAACGATGAGTTGTTTACAGCCGCTCGGGAGAAGAGTTGTGTTGTGACGGAGGAACTTCTGCTTGACGCGTTTTGGAAACATCTCCTAAAAGTCAGAGGTAAGGACCGCTCTTTGGACTAAATTTACTCTAAATTTAGGGAAAATAATGTTAGCTAACTGGTAACATGGCACGTGCGTAAAAGCACTAAGCTAATGAGTTCTTTTAGCCGATTTAAAGATGAAAAAATGACGTTTCATTTGACATTCCGTTACATTTCCAACCACTGCATGAAATTAGATTATTATTATTATTATTATTATTATTATTATTATTATTATTATTATTATTATTATTATTATTATTATTATTAGTCGCCTCTCTTTCAGTTAATAAACAGACAGTTTGATCAGTCTCTGGACAAGCGAGTTTGAAAAGTTTGCTTATTAGTCTGTATGCGCTGTAATGGCTCCTTAACGAACGAAATAAATAAATAATGATTTTTTTTAAATATCTCTTTTTTTCCCTTTTTTTAATAACTAATTTTTGTTTTACATTTTGGCGTCCAGTTCTGCGATTATTTGACATAATTATAGGCCAAACTCACTAAAAATTTAGCTGGATCATCCCCAAATATGAATAGATAAGAAAAAAGTTATATGGTTATTAATAATATTATTATTAATAACAATAATATGTGAACTGTTTACTTCCAAACATGAACCATTAGTTTTAGTACATTAAAAGCAATATAAAATGTTAAAAAAAATTTTTTTATGGCAACCAGCTTATGGAAATTGCCCCTAACAATAAATTCATGTTTTTGATATTTTTAAAGTTTTTAAAATTAATTATTTTGCATTCTTGTCAATTATTATAGAGTTCTCTTTTTTACCAAAAAAAATAAGAAACTAAGAAAATAAGGTAAAGATTAAACTAGCATTTAATTAAGCCAACATTAACATTAACACTGACAGGGGATAATAAAACTTGTTTAACTGTTGTAAATTGACTAAAAACTGCCTTCAGATTATATTTGGCCTCTGTTGTAACATCCTCTCTTAATGCCAGTGATCAAGGATTTTATTTTATTTTATAGTTTTTCAGATTGTTTTTTCCCCAAAACAAGATTTGTTTAATGGGCTGTGTAAAAACAGAAAATGTCAAATTCCATATGAATCTACAATATGGGTACATTTGTCAAAAATGGTGTGGGCTATTTTTTTCTGTAACACATATGTTTAAGAAGTGTGTTTTTCTCCTCCGTTTTTATGATGGCACAACCAAAGGCTGAGAATGCACGCAATGAAATTCAGGACTTCAAATATAAGAGTAGAAATAACATAAAGCAAATTCTGCAGAAAGAAAAAAAAACAACTTAAAAATCCCATTACTTCACAGTTTTAAAACCTGTTTTTGTAAATTCAAAAATTGGAAACAATACTTGTGAATAATTTTTGTCATCGTATTTCAGTCATTCAGATTCAAATCACTTATGTTAGGAAGTTATGTGGTAAAAACATTTTCAAATTCAGACTTCTTGTTTTAAAAATACAAATAATAAATAGATCAATTTTTTCCTTTCTCATTTATTATTTCTTAAATCTACATAACATTGCAGTATGTCCTAAATTAGTTACAGTTTGTGTGTGTTAAATGTAATTTGTCATTTCTACAGAAATGGACTATAGAGAAAAGATTTTTACAGTTAAAACATAAAAACTTGTATTTTTTTTTCTCTCTTTTTTTTTCCCTTTCTTTCAACAGGTTGTTCCACAACCAGTTTTATTCCAAGTATGGACAAGGCTCATCTTTCAAGCACTAATGACATAATAATGACAAACTCAACAGGACCTTATCAGCAGGAGCCTCTCACTCCTCCCAGGCCCGGCCATCATCACTCCTCATCATCTTCCTTATCCTCACCTTCTCCTTCCTCTTCTTCCTCACCCCTCAAACCTAACCAGGTTGGTCAGGTTATCCTATACGGCGTTCCTATTGTATCACTGGTTATTGATAACATAGAGAGACTTTGCTTGGCACAAATTTCCAACACACTCCTGAAAAACTACAGTTACAATGAGATTCATAATCGCCGTGTGGCACTGGGCATCACCTGTGTCCAGTGCACTCCGGTTCAGCTGGAGATCCTCCGCAGGGCCGGCGCCATGCCCATCTCATCTCGCCGCTGCGGTATGATCACCAAGCGTGAAGCCGAGCGCCTGTGCAAGTCCTTCCTGGGAGAGAACTCGCCGCCGAAGCTGCCCGACAACTTTGCCTTTGATGTGACACACGAGTGTGCCTGGGGTTGCCGTGGTAACTTCATACCAGCACGCTACAACAGCTCCAGAGCCAAATGCATCAAGTGCTCCTTCTGCAACATGTACTTCTCCCCAAATAAGTTTATTTTCCATTCTCACCGTACACCAGATGCCAAGTACACCCAGCCCGATGCTGCCAATTTCAACTCCTGGCGACGGCACCTCAAACTGTCTGACAAACATCCACAAGATGAGTTAGTCTACGCATGGGAAGACGTCAAAGCCATGTTTAACGGAGGGAGTCGGAAGAGAGCACTGCCCTCGTCCAGTCACTGCTCCTCTATGGGTCCTATGAAGACTCTCCCAGGTACGGTTGTGCCCCACATGATGGGACCTGACCTGGGTGCTCAGAAAAGAGGCCGCTTCGAAGATGAGGACGATCTGGATGGAGACAGTCTGTCTCCCCGCAAAACACCACGTAACTACCCCGTTATCCCAGTCCCAAGCAAAGGCTTCAGCATGTTGCAGAAGTTTCCTACCACCTCACTCTTCCCTTCTCCGTATCCATTCCCAACATTTGGCCTCTGCCAGCAGAAAAAAGAGGACAGCGATGTTTCAACTGTGCAGAAAGGAGCAGGCCTGTCAGGTCTTTTATGGCCTGGCCGTAAAGACGCTTTTTATCCTCCCTTTTGCATGTTTTGGCCACCAAGAGCAGCAGGGGGTATTCCTGTCCCCACTTATCTCCAGCCCCAGCCCAGCACCCTGTCCTCTTTGACAGAAAACCCAACTCTCAGGCAGGCCTTTCTGGATCTCTCAGACCCCAGTGATGCTGGGGCTGTGAGTGGCAATGGAAATGGTGTCAGCACAACTATAACCCCCAGCAATGGGACCACTACACCAAGATCAGGGTTGTTTGACCCAGACTGTACAACAACAACCGCTGATCCTCGCCCTGTGACATCAGAGGGATGGCTCAAACTGTTAGACAACACAGCCCTCCAAACAAGAAAGCCGAGCTATGGCTCTGCCTTCCGTCCAGTCGTTAAAGATGCAGAGAGTATCGCCAAGCTCCACAGCAACAGCGGAGGAGTCGTTGGGGCGACAGATGAGGACTTTGGAGTCGTGGTCACCGGGTCAGACCGACACCAACGACTGTCACCCACCAGCAGCTGTAGTTATGGAAGTGAAAGCGGAGGCGAAGGAGAGGCTGAAGGAGGAGAGAGCGAAGAGGAGGGGGAAGTGGACGTGGAGTCTTCAAAGCAGGAGGAGGAGGAGGAGGAGAGGAGTTTCACAAGCAGACCACCACAGACTCAGAACAACCTGTACCACCCTGCCCTGAGTGACAGTGCTGGAGAGGAGAGGGGGAAGAACAGAGGGAGCAACGCAGTGTATCCCAGCACCTCCCCAGGATCCTCCTCAAACCCCATCCTGCAGGACTCCCCCAGCCTACCTGCCTCTCCACGTGCCAGCTTGCCTCTCTCCAGCTCCACCCCACCACACCGAGAGGACACAGCTTACAAAAACGTAAATATCCCCACAGGGCACTTTAGCTAATTATTATTTAAATGGTGCTCCAGTCAGGCAGTGCTGTGATCTGCATAAGCAGATTGATAGCCTGGTTTCTCCCTGTAGAAATTGAAACAGTCACCCTACTCTGATCCCAGCTAATAGACCTAGGCGTAGATTGTTTAATGGACACATAGTGTTTGTTCTCTTCCTGTCACCCCAACCTGTTAGGGCAACTCTAATCTTTAACCGTTTGACTCCCACATTAACCAGGCCTCTGACAGGAGGAAGAAGCAACAGAGTAGTCAATTAAAAACCATATATAAACTAAACTAGTCATTGTGTATCTTAATGTGAAAAACATAAACTTCAGGAATGTAGACTCGTGATTAATTTTAAGATTGACTTAAGAATTTTTTTTTTTTAAATGACTGCCAAACAGGGAGAAACCCTAAAACTTAAATAAGCTGAAGGTAACCAGCACAGACCTAAAGAAAGATGATCATGTCTGCTTTGTAGTACATCCTACCATCCTATACAGCATGAAATGTATAACATTTAAAGGAAATGCTTATTGACAATTTGTTTTTTTCTAAATTTCAGAAAAACAGAGATGAAGGACTACCTGCATACGCAACCAAAGACAATTCCAGTATTTCTGGTAAGCTCAAACATTTGGATATTTTTAAGTCTGTTATTTCTAGTTCACTTAAAATTTAAAGATAGTATTTTGCAGCTTGATTATATTGCTCAAGTGTGAAAGTGCAAAAAAACTGTTTGATTAAAAAAAAAATCTATATATTTATTCTGTGATAATCTTAGATCCCCTCTCCTTGTTCTGCTGAATGGACCTTTTGACTTTACATGCTACACCTGCAGTCTCTTTACAATAACTTAAAATGTTTAAACCTTTTTTTTGCACAGTTTTGAGAAATGGCTTTGCACACTATTTCAGCAAACTGTTTTACACTATCTGTTTCATCAAATGTTGGAGTCACTTGTATTATAGCATCTTTGTTTCATTTATTGTCTGACTGAGTGGTTTTATAGTGTTCCTGTGAACCCTGCAAGGCTCGCATCCCTGCAATGTTTCATTTGCTCCTCTCATCTTCCAATCTGACCCGTTTTGTGGGAGAAAATGCCTCTTTGTGTGTTTTCTTGCAGAGTGTTGACAAACACAAATAGTTAACTCACAAATGCACACACACACACAAAGGAGACACACACCTTGCACACACTTAGTTATCTCCATGTGTCCGGATAACCAGCTCAACCAATGGACCTTATTGACGCTCCCTTTCTTTATCTGCCTGTCTTTCTTTCCCATTTTCTCCCAGATGAAAACAAAGAGCAGAGAAGTTTCTTTGTGCCTGAAAGTGAGACATCTGCCCCAGACTATTGGAGAGAGTGCTCAGGTACAAACGCTCATACAATTGTTTCTTTCTCACAGTGTGTTAAAACTCAGCTGTTGTCAGATGAAATATGTCAAAGAAATAAAATAGGGGGAAAAAAGAACCTATTAGATGTTTGTGGAAAATGTAAGTTTAATCTGATAAATGCATTTTTTTTGTTTGTTTGTTTTGATTCTCGTATTGCACTGCAAGTCTCATGTTATTAATAAATTTCCCAGATGAAATTATAATAAAGTATTTAATGAGGAAAGAAAATTATACATAAAAGCTATCATGTTGAATAAATATTGCGCTCAAACTATGACTTGATGTCCACAAATTGCAGTAATATATTTTCTTGGCAAATAAATGGCACTCAGGATACCTAGCGCAGTGAGAAAAAGCTCCTCAGTTTTTAGTGTTACCCTCTCCATACCTTTCTTCACTCAGATGGGGAGTAAAGGGATCCATATAAATACACACAAACATGAAAAGAAGTAGAAAGCTGCTCTGAAGCTACTCTCTTTAGCAGCGCTGTCGCCAGCACTGTTACTCTTAGGGGGGCTGTTATAGTTCAACAAGAAAACATCAGCTCAGAGATAAGCATTGTGCTGGCAATCTCCATCCTGGGCCCATATCTCCGCTGACATAATTGCCTTTTTTTCCCTTTCTCAGTGCAAAACACCCTTTCCCGTTTGAAAAAGATCACAGCTTATTGCCTTTTTATATCTGTCAGGGAGACATTAAAAGTGCTTTATGACATCTGTGCCAACATTTATATCTACAACCCCCCCTTCCATTCCCTCAACCCCTACACATGCAGACATCGTAATGATCCCTGTGCATAATGTATAATGTATTTCAAAAAATTACACGAAACAAATTAAATGAGACCACCTTTCCCCTGATTGCCAAATGTCTCCCTGGGCGGTGGGAAGCTCTACGTGATTAGAAGGCCTGATTCCTCTGAGTCCCTCCACCCCCCCTCCACTGTCTTTAAACTCTCCCTCTGTTTCTAGGGAGAAAAAATAATCTAATTTTCCATTTATGTAATGCAAACCGCCTTGGCTTTGACTATTCACGGTTAATTGACTGTCAAACGAGGTTGTTATCCTCGGGCACTGTCTGCAAATTTGCTTGTCAAATGAGACAGAGAGAGGAGAGGAAAGGAGAGGGGAGAGGAAAGGAGAGAGGAGAGCTCTCAGTGCTCAGAATGAGAGAGAAGCATAGGGAGGCCGAAGGAGCCAGGACACAAAATGACTGGATGAGAACATTCATATGCAAGGTGCTGGGTTGCTTTACTTAAAGCCTCATCGTCACCAGATGTGACTGCAAATATACACACATGCCTAACAATGTAGACAATAATATGATGGAGATGTTGACTCCAGAGACAGAAAAGTTCAGAACAAATAAGTAGATTTATTCTTTGTAACTCAAAGTGCTGAAACATAAATCCCAGGAATCGTATTTTAACTGTGACAGCACTGCTAAACATTTATTTAAACATGTTTAATTTATGTAACAGCTCACAACAGTCACTGATACAGGACAGGATAATTAATTGGCTAAAATAAATGCAACAGTTGGCAGCACTCAGGCTGCTGTTGTTTTCAACCAGGTGGATGCAACTTTTTCTTTCCCACGGACAACTCCTGTTTCATCTTTAAAAGCCACCTGATTGATTTACTCCAGTTTATGTGATTTGATCTGACAGCAAGATGAGTCTAAGTATGACAAGTAGTGACCAGAGTCAAATACTGTAATACTCCTGTACACAAATAGTTTACACAAACTTACTCTGACACCCAGAGGCCAAAAATTGAACTGCAGTATTTAACTTAACTTTAGCAAAAGAAAACAAAATGTAGGTAGAGGAATAAAATACAGAAAAAAATATGCAAAAAAATTAAAACATGAAATTTGTTTTTACAAGCATTAGCTGTCATTCATACAAATGCTCTCATCTTGTTTTGTTGAGAATAAGAACCTTGAAAAAAGAAAGAAAACCAAAATAAATAATAATAATAATTGCTCAGTCAAATTTAATGTTTTACTTTACATTACAAACTGAACTTTAGGAATGTTTACCAGGAGTTTAACTGTATAAATCTTTTTGGGTCTTTGTTCTGTGCTAAATTTTGTCTCTCTGTTTCTTGTTTTTTTTTCAGGTGATCAGAGCAGAAGTGCTTCCTCTCCTGTTGCGCTGAAGAAGGATGTCGAGAACATGGAGAAAGGTAAAAATCGTTTGAGTAACACATTAGAAAGTCTAAATACTTCTTGGGTGTTAACTGTATTTGTGAACTGACTTACTGCATAACTCCAGACCTTTCTCCCAACTTTACTTCTCACAATTCCATATTTTTTACTTGTTTTGGTTTTCATTTTGTAGAAGAGCTCCAGAAGGTTCTTTTGGAGCAGATTGACTTCAGGAGAAGACTGGAGCAAGAGTTTCATGCTCTGAAGGGCACTTCACCATTCCCTGTCTTCCGTAAGTCCTTTTACTTATCCTGTTTTCACATTCAGAAGAACTTTTTTTTCTTTTTGTCTCAATCTCATTCGCACTGCTTTTCTTTCATATAATGCATTTTTTTTCTTTTCTTCTTTTAACATGTTTCTTTAATCAGATAGCTTTTTAAAATCAGTGTCTCAAATGATAGTAATGTTCCCACCTAATCCCAGGTTTTAATACCAATCTCAGATAATTTTCAAGATCAGATGAAACGAGAGCTCGCCTACAGGGAAGAAATGGTCCAGCAGTTACAGATGGTAAGAATACTAATTTGAATTGTTAACACTGATGGAAGTTTTAAATGACAAATAGCACATTTCATTATAGATCAACAAATTTTAAAAACCTCATAGACTCTTTTTTTTAAAACTAGCTCTGATATTTCATCAAGTCAGAATACCATTAGGACTCATTATGAAGCACTTTTTTATGGAATGCTGCTGAAACTCGAAAATCTTTACAATCTAATGAAATCTGATGGTAACTAAGCCATTATTTAAACACAATTAGGACCTCTTAAGCCATGAGTTAAAATGAAAATAGAAGGCAAATTGTTATTTCATTGGTTAGGATCCAAATAAACACTAGTTTTGTTGCTTATTTGTCCATCAAAAGACAGAGCCAATCATGCAGTTTGTCTTTCATGGGTGAGGAGTTCCTCTGCAGCCGTCTGAATGTTTCCGTCGACATCAATCACAGGAGCAGCTGGCACACAGGCTGACAGACGCTGTTTATCTTTGCTTTCTGACACATGCTACAACTGTACTCGCTTGTGTGCACATGACAGCAAACTGTGCACATGCACCAATAACAACACGTGCACACAAACACACGCGCGCAAACTGCATTTGTGTCATTACAAAGGCAGACGACTAAAGAGGCTTTTAAAGTCATTTGAAGGCATGCATGTACTCACCAAAGTGCACATACACGCTGTAATTGATAAATGTGTCTAGAACCAGCAGATGGATCTGTCTGAGAGTAATGACACATTAATTTCACACAGACATTTAAATGAACTTCAGAAATGTTTAATTCATGTAACTGACAGTGCTGTGCAATTTCAAAACTTTCCACATCTCACCAACAATGAAAGTCCTTCTGAAACCCTAATGTCTTATCTTTATTCCGTTAAAGTGAAAAATGGAAAGTAGAAAGTAAAATGTGCTTGATAGATGCTATTTTCTTATAGTAGGCCATGCTTATTTTATAGACATTTTTCTAAGTGTTGTTGCTTTTTTTAAAAATCTATTTCAGATTCCCTACGCAAACATCATCAGGAAGGAAAAGATCAGCTCTCATCTCAGCAAGTAGCCAAAAAGGTAACTGGTTCTGACTTTACCTAATAAAGGTGGCGATAAAAATATAAGCACAGAATGACCTAATAAAATGTTCCAATGTAAACTCTGAACCATATCTTTAAAAAGGCAAAGACAAACTGTTTACCTATTTGTGTTGTTTTGACAGGCTGAATTAAAAGAATCTAAAGGAGGAAGCTGCTTGGACTTTTGCTGAAAACCACAAATTCTCTTTACAGAAGTGAGACAAAACCCACCAGAGAAATACCTTCAAGATCAACGCTCCAACAATAAGGAGTATGATGCTATTGTGCATCTTACATGTTCTAAAGGTTTTTTTAGGACAGCAATTATTTGACTGCTTCTTGAGTACCACCTCTGTTTGGTGACAGTACATTTGCTATACTGCTATTGTACCAGCATTTTGGTAAAATGCTACCGACAATGTCATTTTTTTTTTTCATTCAGTCATTTTTTGTTTGTTTGTTTTACTGATTGAAATGAAACAACTGGTACAAACTGGTGACATTAGGAAAATCAGATAAATTATCGCTCCATTGTCAGATGTAAAGCTTTATTCAACGAGGACCAAAGCAAACATGGCTCTTATAAGACTTGGTAAAGCTCCCAAAGCTGGTAAGGAGCACCTGAAAGGAAGTTATACATACTGTCTGTCAAACAGGTGAGAAAAGTCATGAGCATACAAAGACTATCTGAGCTCTTACTGATGTCTGCCTAAATGTACATAATATCAGACTCATTTGGTATTGGTATTACCACACACCTAATCCCTAATAAAAAACAACTTTTATTTTATGCTCAACATCTGATCCCAAATGAATTTGGTGCAACCCTTTCCTGTTTACACAAATCATCATTACCACCAATTATCAGTATTATTTGTTACACAGTCAGACTGATAAATGCAGAAGAGGACAACCAAACTAAAAAAGTACAAATCAACCCAGCATATGTCTTATTAAGGATCAGGGTTGTAAACCTAATGATATATGAAGAGCAGTATTATTATAACACGGTCAAACAAGAAAGCAGTGTACAGTTCCATAATTTATTTAATGCACAAAAATTTAAGTAGTATATTCACTGCAGATATTACTGCATTGTCAATGTATCACGTGTAATTACTCATATTTATTGTTTTATTTATACATGACCTTACCCCAAATTATGTATGTCATATGATGGCTTTGTATTGGATCAGTATAGAGTGGGTGGAGTTTTGCTCAAAGGCACACAAACAGTGTTTTTAACCTTCAACAACTTTCAACATTCACCTGGTGTGGAAGTATATTACTGCCATCAGCTGATAGGTGGTGGACAAACAATTAAAGGCTCTCTCCAAAGTTCTAGGTTATTTCCAATAAAGCTTGCAGCCAACAGGACTGCAATTACCCATTGTTGTGTATCTATTTGTAAATAACCTCGTCAGACTGTATAAAATGTCACACTTTAAAAAAAGATGCTGAACCTTACAGTTTCTCTATCTATATGTGTTTGTTTGTTTATTTATTTGAATATCAAATCCCGACTCCCTAATTGTGAAAATGCTATTTATTATAATATTTTAAGAAAAAAAAAGTAAGTGACTTAGTGGTGATCATGATGAGGATGGTACATTTAAGTGTATGTCAAAAAAGAGTAAATAACATTTCACTCACTTGATTATAGAATGGGTGGATGAAGCTGCCATCTACTGATAGAATGTTACCATTATAAACTGTTACTGCAGATGTATTTCAAAATGTTCTTGTAGTTTCTCTACTATTTATGTGTAAATTAAAATCCTATATAAAAAGAACGACAGTGTGGTTTATTTATTGGGGATGTTTCATGAAACAAATATTAAATGAAAGCTTTTAATATATAAAGGAAATCTGTATACATGCTTTATGGGTTACTAGGTGTTGCATCACTAATATGTCAACCAACAAAGCCACCTTTAGGCTCTGAAAACACATTTTACGCTGAAGAATATGGATTTGTCCAAAACCAACCAAACAAACAAACAAAACTAATGCTGGGAATAAAAATAAATAAATTAATTAATTAATTAAAATCAAATAAAATGATAACAGTCTTGTGATGAAAGCTTTTTCAACCTAATTCTGCTATATTCTTGCGACTATATCAAATTAAAATATGAATAGTTTGTAGTTTAACCTCATTTAGCTCATAAGAAGCACCTCAAAACTACAAATAAAGAACTACAATTTCGAGTCGACTTCACGACACCCGCTGCTGGTTTACGGCCCCCGTGCTTCTGGGAGTGGTCGACAAAGGAGGAGGAGGAGGAGAAGGGGGAGGAGGAGGAGGAAGAGGAGGGAGTTATTAGATGCCAGCATGGCGTTTACTCTGTATGCTCTTATCCAGACCGCTATTCTGTGTACTAATGCTATCGCTGTGCTGCATGAAGAGCGGTTTCTCAGCAAGAGTAAGTGTTCAGCCACTCGTAGCTTGTTTATTTGTCGTAAAGTGACGCGGTTTTGCATGCGACCAGGAGCTGGACAGGAGTGAAGCTTTCTGCGTGTCTAACAGGCTCATTCTGTGGGTAAACCGAATGTCCTGTCATATCCAGATTTAGAAACAGTTTACACACTAATACACATGTATGCTGTCATATTTGATTTTCTCACATCACCTACTGAAACCGGAGTCGTCATCCTTTCCTTTATGTGGTATGGCAAGCCCATTTATCATATAATAATTGGACAGGAACTTCAAATCATTTAACCATTAATGATTTTTTTTTTCCCCCATGAAAATTAACACTTCAGCTCTGAAGAAGGCTGTTTATTTTATTTGTCGTCAACATTTCAGGTATCTGAAACATAATTTCACAGAATGAATAACATTACAGAGATCCACAGATATATTCCTCCTGTTTAGGATGAACATCTGAAAAAACAATTCTTACAACAGGAAACATTCATTTTAGATCCATTGTTACAAGTCGTAAGTTTCATTTAAAATACTCAGAAAGAAAAAATCAAACATCTCAAAAGTAGTTTGATTAGTTAAAGAGCAACTTCAGCCACCAGTAGATGAAATGGTGACTAGCAGCTTCTAAAAACTTATTTTTGGATATTTATTAAAAACTCTGTGGAATTTAATTTATCAATTAAACAAGTGAGATGAAAATTATGATTACTAACAACTACAGTGTCAATATCTGAATTTTTTTTTTCTTTTAGATTTCTACAATATTCATTTTAGATAGGAATAATATACGTCTACCTTCCATCCATCCATCCATTTTCTTTACCTGCTTTTTCTGCTCCAGGTCCCAGGGTAATCAAACCCCCAATACACACAATTAAGAAGGAATATGTCATTTATCCGGGAATAAATAGGACTGAGATATCTGAAATGCTAAATGTGAAAAGGAAGAAAGCCTTTAATTTATCTGACAGTTGTTTTTTTTCTTTGATTTAGGAAAAACTAAATTATGGATGCCTGCAGTCAATAAATAAATGTGAAAACAGCCACATAATTGTTTTATGGACTTTTAGACATTTTAATTATTTCCCAATACAACCTCAGTTGTGGAAACCTTTAAATATAAGCCATATTAGCAGGAATGTTACTTTAGATATCTAGTAAATTTGTCATTTTGTTTCAGAGAAATGCCATTGTCGATGAGTAAAATGTAATCAGAAAATTTATATGTTCCAACAACCTGCCATAGAACCTGTTCAATTGTCTGTTTCCAGTCGGCTGTGGTGTAAGCCAAGGAGTCGGAGGTTTTGGAGATGATCCAGGAGTCAAAGCTCAGATCCTCAATCTCATCCGCTCGGTTCGGACTGTCATGAGAGGTAGAAGGAATATTTTCTTGTTCAGATAAAGATAGATTCCATCTAAATGATTATTCTTGCTTTATTTTCTTGGGAAAAAAAGCATCTGAAGTCAGTGATGTAAGCTGTTTTTTTTTTTCTCCTTTGTGTTTTTACAGTGCCTTTAATCTTAGTGAACTCTGCATGCATCATCCTGTTGTTGCTGTTTGGTTGACCGCCGGCCATGGGTGCTTCGAGCCAGAGGATTAAACACCTGCCAAAGAACCACGGAAACTCACAAAACCTACGCCTTCACGCACTAAACAGTTTGTCACTTAGAGACTTCTATTTTTGCAAGTCAGTATGGGAGGAATGATTTTTCATCAGGACTAGCAGAAAACAGAGGGGAAAAAAATCCATTTGCAGATGTTCACATGCAAACAGAAGAAGAACTGTGCTGTCATCCAGTCTAAATATGTCTTCTCTTGCTCATGAGCACAGAAAACACCTAACATATTTAATTTTTCTAAAGTCTTAACACATGGTAATGATTCCGTCTTTGTGCTGCACAGATTGTGTATTATAATCTCCAGGACAAGTTGACAGGAACTTGTTTGGATGATGAAAGGATATGTGCCAAATGTTTTGTGAAAGATTTAATTTGGAAAAGGTGCTTAAAAGTCCATGTTTGGACTTTTCATCATATGGATTGTATTAGAATCTGATGACTTTGGCAACATGTTTATACATACAAAGGCTGAAAATTACAAGATTGTTAATTGGACTTTTCCACTTTGTCACATTTTTTTTTTCTATTTTTTTTATTCTGCTATTGTAACAGTTAAGAATGCGCCAAACCCTGTCAGGGCTGTTGTCTCTGCTCACTGTTGTGTAAAATATTTTGATGTTTCTAAAAAAAAAAAGGGTAAATCTCAAACTGTATTCCCAAATACAACTCAAACCATTGTACTGTTTACAAGTTGATACCCTCTCAGTGCTTCAGCCACTGAGATGTTCTGTTGTTTTGAATTAAATGCAGCATTCAGTTTCATGAAAGTGTGTCTTAGGTTTGTTAGATTTGAGAACTTTACGACATCCCTAAACATTACCGTCATTCAATCATGATTGAACAAACCTCTCACCATTCACTGAATGCGTATCACTTTCATGGGTTTCATGTTGGTCCATTTCTCTTGCTCCACTTTAATAATAATAATTCCAATATGTTGTGAATTATCACCATCCTCTCTCCTGTTGCTCTGCAGCCGTGTTTATTCATATCAGTTTTGACCCTAAAAAATAAAGGATTTGAGGAGAAAGGCTCTACTGGAATTAAAAGCATATGTTTAACAGGGAGATTTGGACACTAAAGCCACTTTGATGTGTGATTAGTCCGGTTTTAGGCTTGGGGGCTCGGCTCAGAAAAAGCTGAAAGCGATCACGTCCTACTAAACAGGAGAGTGTTTGTTCACATTCACAGATCTCTGAGTTTGTAATAAATGATCAGAGTTCAGTTTCAATTCATTAAAAAAAAGTAGACAGAGTCCTAGTTCACAAAAGTAAATAAACAAACACACAAACTTGCACACTATTCTGGAGTATAGTAGTGTAATTTACAAGTCAAATGGAATCTACACTAAAGATAACTAAGGACAGATAGATAAGAAAGAACACTATGCACATTTTGAAAAAAATAGAGAAAAACATCTCAAAAAGAGTTTGGAGACCAAGTTTTCTGTAGAAGGAATTTTAATCTAAACTAGAAAAACTATTTTCTGCAATAATCCAGTGTGAATGCTAAATGACTTAGTTAAAATTTGTTGAAAAAAAAAGAATTACAATTTTAAAAAGTAACGATTACAATGCACAACATTAAAATCTGAAGTTGTATTGAAATGAAAAAGTCAATGTTTTTCCAACCTAAAACCATAATAATAAGGTTGGAAAAAATAAAACAGCACAAGGAGAAGCTGGATTATTCAAACTGGAAAGAACCACATAATACAATATCAAAAATGTTTCCATTTACAACTAAATTTAAACAATCACATTTGATCCTAAACATTATGTTTTTTATTATCTGAGCAGTGTTTTTACACCAAGTGAATGGTGAAAAACAACTGTTAGTCTGTATGTGAAGGTAACACGGAAAGGGGATTTGATCCATGTTGTCTGGCTTCATGCAGAGAGAAGATTTATTTATCCTTGTGATAATACATCCCTTCATGATAAATCCAAAAGACCTTCTAATGCGATACATCTGTTGGTTGTTAGTGTGATGGAACACATATGTTTTTTTTATTATTCCAGTGAGTGATTAAGTTGTTAATGGTAACCCTCTTAAATGATTATGGTTATGTATCTGAAAAAAAGAAAAAAAAAAGAAAACTGAACATTGAAATGATATTAAAACCTATAAATAAATACGCTTTTACATCCCTGACATGCTAAGAGGAGCTGTTTCGTTTGAGCTGCAGGGGGCAGCACCGATCACGTGATTAAACAACTCGCTTTAAACCAACGAAGAAGAAACGTCACCAGGAAGAAAGAGGGCGAGCAGCTGCTGCTTAAGGTTAGCTGTCTGTGTACCTTTACAGTGTTTCTGCAGTTATTTTGAAGTTTCTGAATTAAAATATACTCGCCAATAAGAGTTTTCAGCTCGGAACATGTACTGCTGACAGCAAACCGAGCTGCTGTGTAAACAGGAGGATATTTAGACAGTGAGTTAAATCTGCTGCAAGGGGGTTTCTGCACAAAAAACCATCAAGTATGATAATTTAATTACAGTTTATTTACTGATTTTAAAGCTGTCATTGTTGAGTTTCACACACGTCCTTTAAAACAAATAAGACCCAGCAGTTAAGCAAATTTACCTCTATTTATTAAAAAACACAACAACTTTACTGAAGTGGTAATTTAGAAACAGAAACAGCAATCCAGTGAAAATAAACGGTGTACACTGTTTATCTTATTTTATTATTTTTTTGCATCTCTTTTTTTTTGTTGTTTTAACCCTGTGATTGAAGTACATGAATTCAAGTCTCCAGCCACCCCTTGTTTATTTAGATTTTCATCAAAGTAATCAAACTTGTGTACTTTTTTTTAAGTGGACTTCAGCAGTAGTTCTCTAAACTTTCTTTAACAAAATAGTTTACAGTCCAGACCCTGAACATTTTTATTCTGATATTTGTGTATTTTTGAATTTCTTTAGCTGCTTATATGAATAATATCAAACACTACAGGTAAATGGAGGGAACTCTTATTTTATATTAACATTACAGTTTTCAAAGATAAATTGAAATTTGGCAAATACTATCATAGTGTGACTAGTATTTAAGAATTCCTTAAAACTGAATAAGTGGACAAAAACAAACAAACAAAAAAAAGGTGTCAGCCCTAATGAAAGAGCTCTATGTGATATATGTAATTTATTTATTGGCATACTTATTGGAAATCACTTGTATTACTTTGGGCATTTGAAATGTTTCAGATAAAGATAGTTCATATTAAATTGGACAGAACATGTTCGCTACAAGATTCATCTTTTATCTACTGTACAATAATAAAGAACAAAAGGGCCTGGAAATAATTAACAAAAATATCTGAAGTACAGTAAAATTACCTAAACATTCAATATTGCAAAGAAAATATGACACAAACATCAATTAGAAAAAAAAGCTATTTCTTTTCATTTTATACCTTCAAGGGACACATACACACTCACATGCATGTTATGCTTATTCTCAGCTCAGCTTTTTTCCTGGCAGTTCAGTTTTCTCTCACCAGTTGATATAAATCCAAATAAAAGCTTCTGTACTTTATCTACTGACTGTGCGTGCGTGTCGTTTTAGGTGGGTATTAAGAGCATTAATTGTACCCACCAATACCTACATGACAGAAATCCCAGTGCATGTCTAAATAATAGGGGATCACCATCTGAAATCAGCAACCAATAAAATCAGATCCACAAATCTGTATTCTAGGCAGGAGTCCACACATGAAACTATTCATTAATCCTCTCAGCTTGTCCCTGTGTAGGTTTGATCAACACAATAATCTGATAAATTCTCCCATTACTGATGTGACTTATGATTATGAATGTAGGATCTGTAAAAAGATAAATTATTTTGGAAGAGTTAGCCTTTTGAAACAGAATAAAGCTCTGTTTAAAGCAGACCTTAGCTGTGTAGAAAATCCACAATCCAAGCTGCTCTTATTTGTTATCTAAACTGAGTAATCAGTCAGTTAATAAAAAAAAGCAAGTAAAACTAATCTATTTGATGGTCCTACTTTCAGCTTTAGAATATTATGTTTTCTGATGTTCTATAAACCAAACCATTGTTTTGCAGAAAATGAAACAGCCTTTTGTCTCAGATGTCGTGTTGTCCTTAGCAGGCCTCGAGCATGGCGGGCAGACGGGCTCTGAAGGCTGTGCTCATTGACCTGAGTGGAACTTTACACATAGAAGATACAGCAGTGCCCGGGGCGCAGGACGCCCTCAACAGGTGACAAACAGCCTGCAAATAAATGACAAGTAGAAATAGAAACCGGTAGTCTGAATGTGAGTGCATGAATAAAAACTAAATAAAAGATATATGATTTATGCCTCTGGTCTTTGGAAAATGTCTGTGTGGATTTATCATTGTAAAAAAATGCCCACAACTGCATTGCATACTGCCTTGTAGCATGTTTTACATCCTTATTTCGTGTAGATATAATTAGAAAATGTGCTTTAACTAAAGACTGTTTGTGGGTTGTGATGTCATCAGGCTGCGGCAAGCCTCTGTAGCTGTGAAGTTTGTGACCAACACAACCAAGGAAAGTAAGAGGATCCTACTGGAACGACTGCAGCGTCTCAACTTCGACCTCCAGGTGACACATCCGAGACTGGCTTGTTTATTTTTTGTTTGTTTCTTAGGTGGAAATGTTTACTTTAATATCAGAGAGTTTAAAGTAAAAAAGTTGGTAAAAACTTTTTTTTTTTTTGAATTTCCCATTAGTAAATGAAAGCTCAAAAGTGTTACCTGGATTATTATTGAAACTATGAATGTACAGGAAAAAGACATCTTCACATCTCTGAGTGCAGCGAGGAGTCTGATAGAGCAGAAGCAACACCGACCACTGCTGCTGGTGGAGGACAGCGCACTGGAGGACTTCACTGGTACTTAAAGTGTGTGTGGGACAGAAAAATAAAAATGTCCATTTTTGTAGTTTCTTTTGTAACCTATTTCAGCTCTACATTGGAAATCTTTGGCTGTTTGTGCTAATTTGACATGATTCATGTCCTTCTAACTGCAGGTATTGAGACATCAGAGCCGAACGCTGTGGTTATTGGACTTGCTCCTGATCACTTCAACTATCAAACTCTTAACAAGGCTTTCAGGTGGAAAACTTGTCATAATTTATTCTCTTGATAATAATAATAATAATAATAAAACAAAAAACAATTTGTTGTTTGTTATAATGTTTTATTTAAATTAGCTAATGCTATGTTTAACCTTGGAGGAATATTGATATAATCAAGTATAAAAGTACTATTTCTGAAACTACCATCGGTGCTATCATTTTATTTTACCTTGCTTTTTTCCCTAGAATGATTCTGGATGGAGCGCCCCTTATTGCCATTCACAAGGCTCGATATTACAAACGTAAGGATGGTTTGGCCCTTGGCCCCGGGCCCTTCGTGACAGGACTAGAGTACGCCACAGACCACAAAGCTACTGTAGTGGGAAAGCCTGAAAAGACATTCTTTACTCAGGTAAATTTTATTTATTTATTTTTGTTTGCACTTGTTAAATAGATTTTATAACTAAAAGTTCTAACCTTCTATTTTGTTTTCTTTAAACAGGCCCTGACTGATTTAGGATGCAGCCCCAGTGAGGCTGTCATGATTGGAGATGTGAGTGCATTCACAGGTTGTTTTTCCTTCAGATTACTCATCAGTCTGTTGGTGGCAATCAGATATGCTCCAATTTACCCACATTTCTTAATAGTAAACCAAAATATTTTGGTCTTTTTTGAACTTTTCACAACTTTTACAAATTATTATCACCTAACAGCAAAAAGGTAATTAATGTGTTTTTGCCCGTGTGTGTGTGTTCTTGTCTGTAGTGATTAGCAAAAGTTAGAAGTTAGTAATTTTCACATTCACACAGTACATTAATAACCATTTTTAGAAGCTTTTAATGATGAGCATAGTAATGATGCTGCATGTAAGGTTGGTGGTTTACTCTCTGCAGGATGCCAGAGATGATGTAGGCGGGGCTCAGACAGCAGGATTGTTGGGTATTCTGGTCCGAACAGGTACCTTCATGCAAACTTAAATAATGACGTTTTCAGCTGCATTTTTTCTGAAGAATGGGACAAAGATGAGTGAAAATGTCTTATGTTGTATTTCTGTTTCTGTGAATTATATTTCATCTTCTTTGTCTTACTTGAGGTAAATACAGAGAGGGAGATGAGAATAAAATCGAGCCACCTCCTCACCTGACATGCAACAGTTTTCCAGATGCCGTGGAACACATCCTGCAGAATCTTCTATGAGCTACAAATGACACACTGATACACTCCCACTTTATTCAGACATTCACATGCAAGAGCAAACACAAAGCTACAGTTTACTGTATTATTACTGTGTTAAAAAAATGCACTTTAAGGAAAATTAATCATGCTGTTGTAGTCTGACTGATGATCCTAAATTTGCAAACAATTTCTGAAGAGAAAATTTCAAACATGTTTTCGTGGAATAACAAACTATCCCCAGTTACTATAACTTGAATAAAAATGTTTAAAAGGTTTAAATATAGTTTCAGTCAGGTTCCTATTTATTTATTTTTCTCAGGCATCAAACCAAAGGTTTATAACAAGGGTGTCAATATCTCTAGCCAAAAGACAATCTTGTTTTTGTTTTTTTGTTTTTTTATTTAAAAAAAGTATAATATGTGAAATTATTCTTCACAGAAACTTTGAAAATACAATAAAATACAGAAAAAAAGTTTACATTCAGGCAGGCTCTGTTGCTCTGATCAAGTCAGATACCATTTTCTTCTGTCTCCATCAGTTAACATGTTTTTTTAGTTGCCAGTTCGTCACAAAGAGTTCGATCAGTCTCGTTTGGATGTTCTTTGATGCTTTGTTCACATCAAAATAAAAAGTTACTGAAAAATTCTAACTTAACATTTCTTCAGCTTCAAAGTTGGCTGATTACCACAACTAGTAAGTATGCTCAGTGTTTTTAAGCAAAATCAGAAGTGACAGAGACCCGATCTGTCACAGATTGGTGGGCTGGTTCTAACACATTTCAAGTATTATCTCACGGAACAGATTATTATAACCCGGGCCTTATCTGGCCTGCAGGCCTTCAGTTTGACACTACAAAAAAAGAGCTTAAAATAATATTTTTTCCTCAGATTATTGCTGATTAAACATAACTAGAGTGGGTACATTTTGGGCAGTAAAAGTCTTCTCTTTTCACCAGAAGTCTAATTAAGAATTAGCATCAGACAGACTCGTATTCTCTGTCCCAGGCCGTGTGTCTGTCCATCAGGTTTCTGGCTGATGGTTTGGTGTGTGAAATCGCCTCCATGAAATCAGCTGTTGTCACTGTTCCCAGCTGGATCACAGGCGTGTCAGTGTCTGCTTTAAACAAGAACCACAGTGAGGCCTGAAGTGCTGTAGGGATCTCTTATCTGCACAAGAATGTGTGTGTGTGTGTGTGTGTGAGTGTGTGTTGTCCTACCATTCTGATGCGACTCCAGAGCATTAATTAGTTTACGAACTGGTTTCATGGCAGCTTCTTTACACACCAATCTGATATCAGAACCAGAATATCCCTCCATCTCCTGTAACACACAAGCAGATAAGGTCTAACACACAGATAAAATGTGTTAAAAAATTGTTATGTTTGCGTGTAACACTAACAGACCTCTGCTAGCGTTTCATAGTCCAGCTCAGTCCGTAGCTCTATCTCTCCTATGGAGCTGAGAGGAGGCAGCCAGTGAGACATCATAGCTTGGCGTGCGGCAGATGAGGGAAGATTAACCAGAATCCTCTTCTCTAATCTCCGCAGCATGGCATGGTCCAGCTCCCTGAATGAAGAACGACATTAGTTACAATTCAGAAGACAGAAATCAAATGTTATCTTTACCATAGAATAAAGCAAACATTAATTCCCTGCAGATGTAAATGACTTTTTTAAACTCAAATAAAAAATTTGAGCACAGTGCAGAAGCTTAGATGATAATATTTTATCATATAAAACCCTATCTGGCTATGTTAAAGCCTTACCAAGGCAGGTTGGAGGCTGCAAGGACGAACACCAGGTCTTCAGATCTTGCGAGGCCGTCCATTTGGACCAGCAGCTCCGTCTTCATTCTGCGGCTCCCCTCGTGCTCTCCCCTCAGAAACAGAGACATGTCTTTTAGTTTATTTGTCGTTATTCGCTTCAGTACAGTTTCCTGGGCCTCCGACCATCATTAACAGCAGTTCTGGCACACAGTGGCTGAGCTCACCCTAAGCTGGTTCCCCTCTGTCCCATCACGGACTCTAGCTCGTCCAGAAAGATGGTGGAAGGGGCGTGGTACCTGGCCAGCTCAAACAGAACCTGCAGGCGTGCACAGTGCATGTAAATATTGGTGCGATTGCTGTTTCGTTACTTGCGTTCTGAGTAATGACCTACCCTGACCAGTTTCTCTGAGTCTCCTCTCCACTTGCTGACGATGCTGGAGGCAGAGATGTTGAAGAAGGTCGTCTTGCATTCGGTTGCGACAGCTTTGGCAAGCAGTGTTTTCCCTGTGCCTTTATGCGAGTAAGATATGCGAATTCCACAAAAAGCTGACATGTTTTAGTTTCGTATTGCTCTGAATGGAACCTTACCTGGGGGGCCATAGAGCAGCAAGCCCTTCCACGGTGATAAGATGCCCGTGAACAGCCATGGATACTGGAGAAAGGAAGAAGAATAAAAAAGTAGAAATGATAAGGTCAGACAGTGAGACAAATATGAATATTACTGCATGAACTCTTCAGTTTATCACATTATAGTTTATTATATTTTCTAACTAAAACAGGCTGAGCTGTCTGCAAGAATAACTGATCAGCCAAATGAAGAGCTGAGTCAGTTCTCCAAATACCACAAAGCACAAATTAGTCTGAATTTTAGGTGGCAAAAAAGAGAAGCTGGCTCAAATCCTCCTGCTGACCTTATAAGCTGGAGAATGAATAATAATGGAGATAAAAGTTAGAAAAGGAGGAAGGGCGGTGTTATTCAATAAAACACAGCCAGCAGAATAAATGTAAGAAAATAGACACATCAGTCCTCATCTCCGTCTGGAAATGTCAAGAGGATGCAGACAACCTGATTTCTTGTCATGAGAAAGGTCTGGATGATGATGAAAAAGTGTGTGGGTGTGTTTGTGTTTGGCATCTATATGTAGTTGCAAAATTGTGTGAATGGGCTGGTGTAAATTCTCCCGCCTCCCTCTCTCGTCTATCCATCTGTGTATGCGCATCGCCACGAGATCCCACATATGGATTTAATGTCAGTCTAATAGACCGACCTGACCCCGCCGCCCGTCTTCCCTTTGAGCCCTTTAAAGGAGATGTATTCAGAATCGAAGAGCGACGGCTGACGCTGAAATACCAGCGCGCGCATGTGCCCGCCTCACCTTAATGGGACAAACGACGGCCTCTTTGACTAATCGCTTGGCATCCTCCAGACCGATGATGTCCTCCCAGCGCACATTTGGGCTGTGCAAATAGATGTCCTTTAGGGGTGGACACACAAACACAAAGAGTGGGTGTTGCCAGGCTGGCGTAAATAGGTGTCCTTTAGAACGAAACACCATTTAAGTGAAATAGATAGAACCTGGGCCTTCATTAATACGGCCCATCAATTCAGTCTTAACAAAGCTCTTTATTGCTCTCTAGTGGACAAAGTCATCACCATATGTTTCTATAGAATATCACAAACATGGCATATATTTCATTGTGCTCCAAGTTAAGATAAAAGCCTATTTCAAGCTTGGATTTTACGTGTTTATTGTTGTCAGTGTGTATAATATATTTAGAACGTGTGTAGTACCCGACTAATGATGGCAGCCAGTTCCTTCATCTCACCACTCATCCCTGAAAAGCCACTGAGGGGCTTCAGCAGTCGCTCCTGCAGCAGAAAAAACAAAACAAAAAACATTGTTGATAATACTATTACTATGTCTCTTAAGAATAAATCATATTAAAATATTACTCTAACGAGAACCTTATGTTGTTTAAAGGTTTCAGAGTAATTACCACCATGAAAGGCAGGTGATCGTGTAGTGTGTGTCTGTGTCTGCACAAGGTGTGTTTGTTTTTCTGTCTGTTAGCTAAATATCCCATCAACTGATTCACTTTAGGGGTCAACCCAACTCCATATGGCCACCACAGCTGATTGACCATATGGAAACACAAAAATAGCTATAACTCAGTAAATCTTACACATATAGCTCAAACTGAGTGTGGTAGTAGCTGATAGTCATATGCAAAACGTACTCTGAGTGCTAACAGATCCTTGGAGATCTTTATTGAAAACCTTGGCGTGCACAGCGGCGGGTGATATGCATTCTTTCAAAGAACGCTGATTTCATTTACCATGTGATCTGAGTGGAAAGCTGATCCTCTGACAGCATCATGGATTGTTGCTTTGCCATCAGTCATCTGGATCCAAAACAACAACACAGGACTTTAACACACTGAGCTGATGGCTTTGTGAGAATAAAAAGACAAAGTTTAGGAGTTTATGGGACAAAATCTAAGCAACAAAGCAAATCACACAACAGAGCAACAACAAAAAAACTGTTTAATTAAAAGCAGTAGGAAAAACTGACACTATTTCATCGAAATCTAAGCTGAATTTTAACTTGGATGAAAGGGTGTGATTTGCTTTTTTTTATTCTAAGAACTTCTTCAGTACCTTCCTGCTCAGGGAACCGTCTCCAGCCGGATCATTTCTGAGGGAGGAAATGTTGAGCCCAAACTCTGATGACTCTGGCACCACAGAGGCATTGTTTTCCTGAAAAAAAAAAGGATCATATCATTCAGATTAACAGTGTCTATGTTTTCAGTAGCTCATCTGTTTTGTGGTAAATGTGTTACTCTTACATATACACTGGGAGCTGTTCTCTTGACTGCACTTCCAGACTTGGGGACGGAGGGTGAGACAATTTTGGGAAGAGGCTTCACGGCTGAGCAGGAACGTCTGACGACAAAAAGACACAGAGCAGTTCAGTTTTTGAGCATGTTTGGACTGTCTAAAATAAAGAGAAGACTGTAAGCTAACGAGTGACTCACTTCTTGACTCCACCAGTCTTTGTCTGCTTGTTTTCATCTATGTAGAAAAATAAACGTATGCAACTTATTAAGACTGTGCTGACTGAAAGTTGGTTTTCATTGATCGAACTGAACATTGCTGAGTGTTTTAGTGGTGATTTTGTGCCTGGTTCTGCTGCTCTCCTGATAAGCTTGGGGTATTTCTGGAACTTGACGTGGTGATAACTCTCATACTCTATGAGCATCATCTCCAGATCGATGTTGTCACAAACCTCAAACTTCTTCATACCACCATTTGTCTCCTGGTCCAAGGCCATGGCTGCTGCCACGTAGCTGGTGGACAAACACAAATGCACATGTTATGGAGATACAAAGTAACTCAGCCAAGGTCAACAATGCCTTCTGTCTTCAATAGTTTATTGTACTTTTATAAAATTCAGTGTGTATAGAAACACATCTATGAGCCCTGCAGGTTTGATGCTATGTGTCTAATATAAACTAGCACTATAAATAAGCTTTAATTGCATCTTTTAAAGTGCATTAAAAGAACAAATAGTGGGTGTTAACTGACCCTTGTCCCAACAAGTGGTGGTAGATCAGAACGAGAAGGTTCTTCTTCCTCGTCTCCGTTCTCAGCTCCTCCTGTGGAACCACAACACAGAACACAGACAGCTCTGAGACGCAGCAGCAGCCGAATGATCGACATAAAAACACCACAAATGGGTGTGTTCGAAACAGCACCAAGGCTAAAACCTCTGAGCTAAAACCTTTTTTTTTAAAAATCTGTGCTTTTATTGAATTTCTAGCATCTCATCTTCAATTTCAGAAATTTACAAAAAAGAAAAAGTGCTGAAATTTGTTTGCATTTATTCATTCATTTTAATCTATTAAGCCTCCCAAGTAAGTCTAACCCTCAAGCGTATGTGTAATTAAGATCCTCAAAATGAAAGCAGCACACTTTAGTAATGGTGTGACAGCATTCACACATCATGTTCTTCTTTCAGCGTCTAACAACTTCAGCATTTTTAATCATTCAGGTATCAAAACGTTGGTCATTCAGGAGATGGGTGTTATGAGATTTGGTATTTCTAACTTGTATACCCTTTAAAATATTTAACTAACTTTCTCTGATTCACTGAAGTGAGCAGAAATGTATTATTAGTATTTTTTAATTATTTTAGCTCTTAAGTATTTGGTTTGGTAATTTTAGGTCGTAGTGACTGTTTTGTTAATCTTAGTTTTTAGATACCATTGTTAACTTCAGCTTTTAGCCATCATTGTCTTATTTTTGCTTTCAGCTACAGTTTTGCTAATTTTATCTTTTAGCTACGGCTTTGCTGGTTTTAGTTGCTGATTTGTTAATTTTAGCAGTGAGACATGTTTTTTTTAGCTAATTTTAGCTTTTAGCTACTGTTTAGTTCAATTTTTCTTCGACTTTGCTTGTCTTAACTTTGACAATTCAGTTTTAGCATCTTTAAAAAAGCTTCAGCACTCAATATTCACACTGCATTTTTGAAGAAAAGGCTAATATTTCAAGTTGCATTCTTGTTTGATAAATCAAAATGCCTGCTTGCATAAAGTTAAAGAGTTTTAGGGATTCGGAAGGCATGTTTATACACTGAATGAGAAATGTTATTCGTAAGGTAGAGATACAAACTGCCACTAGGGGGAGACAAATTACCACAAATTAAATACACCTGCTTGTGTCTCTAGGCAACCACTGGACGCCGACATGTTGTAGTTTTAAAAGCGAGTAAAGCTAGCATAATTAGCTCAATAAGTTCGAACATTAACAGTCTACCACTTGCTGTATGTGTAAAATAAATTTATTTAGGCTTGAACATAAAACATACAAGCGCTGCTTGTTTTGATGAGACTGACATCCGTAGGGTGTATGCCATTTTTTCTTTAAGTATCATTGCTGGTTTCTTAGCTTCGGGTATTAGCTTGTCACCAGTTCTACGACAAATCTTAAATCCCAACAACCCAAAGCCCAAAGTGTTATTTACTCACCGCCTCCCGAGCTTGATGAGCGATTTTCATCGACTGATAGGACATCTCCATCGTGTATTTAGCGTTGAAACTCTCGTGTGGAGCCAATACTGTTCGCGTTTTGTTAGTGTGTACAGATTCGTTGCAGGGATATTATCACAACGTTTTGGATTTATTTCCCCCCACAAAAAACTTTAAATGCTGCTGATAAGTCTCACGCTACGTTGCAGGAGTTAAAAAGTGAAGTTCCAGGCTGTGTTCGAAGTGTTTGCTCATTCATTGTGCAGCACAAAATAAACATGTAATACCAAATGTCTCCACTAGAGAGCAGAAGACCATTGAACGTATAAATAAACTAGAGATTGATCCCAAATACAAATTCTAAGCTTTAACAGATTTGACAAGAACTTTGTTTAAAGATTTGATTCAATAAATTTTACAGATATTGTGCTAAAATTTGGTGTGATAATAGTTGAGTCATTTACAACACATACTCTGGAAATGACAAATCATATTTCATGTGATTGTGCACAATGGTGTTTTTAAGGTTTGACTAAAATAGCTAAAACTTTGTCATTTCTCAGCATAAGATAATCTTAGTGTACATCTCTATGCAGCGGGAGATATGCAATCTTTCAAGGAATGCTAGACTATTATTTTCTTTGCAGTTAAGAGAATGAGTTGGAAGGATGTGTTTGTAACACCTGTAAACGTCACAGCAGCCAGTCAGAAGATAATATCAGGCTGTAATTAAAGAGTCAAGCAAACTGATCTAGAGTCTGTCGGTCCTGTTTGGATCAGTATATATACACCAATAAACCTCCATTTAATAGAATAAAAAGGAAAATGATAAAAAAAAAAAAAACAGTTGATTTTACCCCAAAAACATTTATTTCATCTGGCACTGTCAAGGTCAATCTTTACCCAGTAAATTGCACATAAAGTACAGCAGTACGTTCACACACGTCTGTATGTAAACTAATAAATGACAATGTGGTACACTGATTGGTTCTTCAGAAGTTTGGCTGAGTTGTCAGAAACAATGCCTTCATCAGCAGTTTTTATTTGCAGAGTAGCTTTCTGAGGTTAAGACAAATGATTTCTTCTCTGTAAAACATGAAGGTGTGAACATGTAGTGTCATTTTCTGGTTCATTTCCTGGATGGACAAGAGGAAGAAAACAACCAAAACCCCAAAACAAACATGAAGGCTTTGATTAAATAAAGCGAGGCAATTTTGTCCCAAGTTTGTCTGTTTTAGCTCATAGCTTGCAAATCAGTTTAACCACTTCCTTAAAGCCATTAAACATTCAGGAGGATAATAAATGTTTACAGTATGAAGAGGTCAGACAGAAACTGAGGTATGACGACTGATAACCAAGTCATTTTTACTTCTTAGTACAGATTTCTCAGTGTGGTTAAAGCTGCTTATTGTAAACTATAAAAAAAGGTTATCCTGAACTACATTAAATCTTGTGGTTTGAAAGAATTTAGCCATTAGTTTTCCAGATATACAGTACTGATGTGCGATTCCGTAATGGCATAGAAGAGAAATTGTTTAGATGTAAATATAAAAGCGAATCAGCTGTTAAACACAAAAGAAAAGAGAAAAATCGAGTAAGATAATCCTAACTGGCTCCTCTGTGAACGTTGCTGTTGTTTACCTTTTTTCAGTCACTTCAGCTTTTTCTGTAGGTAAACAAACGTATGTTGTTGGAAGACGTTCACAAATTTTGCTTCTAAATTTTAATTGAAGGGCACATTAACCACTGATGTGAGAAAAAACAATCCATATTTGGTTTCTCACATTTCCAAACCGTATTTTATGACATTACAGTGAGTACTTTTAAAGAAGTTTCTAGTAGAATCATATGGCAGTTTCTACCAAATTTTCAAAGAGCCATCATGCATTAAAGCAAAACAAAATAAACAAACAAAAAAAAAGTCAGATTAGATCATTTTGTGTTTGTGTGTTTCCGATGTTTGTTGCACGTGTGTTGAAACTAACATTTCTGATTTCAGCACTTTAGGCTGTAACAGTTATGGAAAAAAAATGTAATACTTCAGTTCCTGGTTGCCTACAGTTCACCGACTTAGGATAATCTCAAATTTGGCAAAAGAAGCAATAAGGCCTTAACGTTTTTTAAGCCTGATCCTGAAATATGGGACCTTTTAGTTTATAAGATGTTTAAGACTTGGGTGATTAAAGAGGCAGTCTGAGCTCTTAGAAGAATATATACTGACTAAAGTAAAGTGACAAATCTCATGTCCAACCTCTGAATAATGGGTTGGGGTTTGAGTTCAAATTAAATGTTGATGGACAAGTGGAGTCTGTTTGATGTTTCACTAAACAAGTTGAGTATTTTTAATGTATATCTTTCTCTGGTGGAAAGAACTCCCACGAGGATGGAAAATAACTGCAAATCTGATTGTCATAAATCACAGGTTGAATTTTTTTTTAACACCTCCCCTTATGCCAGATTTTAGTTGGAGGGGTTATTGATATCACGGTCCATGTGCAAGCAGCTGGTCCTCTGCTGTCCCTCAGAAAACTCCAGCATCTGTGAGTAGCGTACCAGCCTCGAGCAGCAGAGCCTTCATGTAAACATGCACAGTGTAAAACATTGTGACAAAGTCCTGCGTGCTGAACAGGGTGTCCGCGAGAGCGAAGCCGAGCGTCGAGGGGATAAAACCTCTGCCGTACTCCACCATCCAAGTCCCTGCGCTCCACTGGACCGACGTGGCTTCTCCCGCTCCGTGAACAAGGGTGTCACCTGTGGACACGAGAGTTAGAGTAGTACGAGACGGTGATACTAAAAGACAAAAATGATCCTTTTTTTTTAAAGTTATTTATTGCAATAAATAAACCATCTAAAAAGGTATAGCATCGCAGATTAAAATGTGTTAATTACCTGGATAGTAGACTTCACTCTTAGTAGTCCCCTCCTTCCACTGCCGGAAAGTGCCAGAGATAATTGTGTCAGAAATTTCAGCCCAATAACGACCTGAGAAAAACAGAAGGAGGAAATGTAGTCGGTTTTACAAAGTTCACTTTGATGTGCTTCCTATGCTATCTGCCAAGCAGATGAATATAAAACTCCTTCCTTTACCCGAATGCCCTCCTGTGTCCACCGCAGTCCCAAACAGCAGCACATACTCTGTGAGGGAGGCGTGGAGGAGACACATAGAGCCCATCCAGCCTCCAGCATTTACAAACACCCACTGCAAGTCCTCATCTGGCAGGATGTGACCCGGATACCTGGTTCGGATACACTTTATTAGCCACTGAAACCTCATTAGAAGAAGAAACGTTCAATCTGAATAAAAACTGAGTCTTGTGGGTTCATTTTAGACCAAGACAATACTTTTTGATGATGTGTTCCCACTCTTTTGTGCGGCCATAATCTGAAATCCCTCTCTGATTGACCTAATAGGACTCTAGTTGTCAGTAAAAATATTCTGGAGTAATGGGTTACCTTTTCCTGAGCTCCACCACCACTTTGGAGAACGCCTGCTCATGGTCTTGTCCTGTGAATGGTCGACAGCAACTTAAAGGTTGTTTCGACTAAACTAAACTGTTTAAATACGAGTGAACTGCAAGCCGACACGGTTTAATTTCCACACCGAAAAGCTTCGCAGTTAAACTTACCTGCGTACTGTTTAGCCAACTTAGCGACGTCTTCTTTGTTGAAAACGTACTGCTTGGTGGCCATCCAGTGCCGCAGCAGCAGCACGAACAGGACGGTGATTGTGATGAGTGCAAACAGTTTAAGAGTCGTTCTGATAAAAGACATGGTTACATGAGACAAAACGCAGAGACTGAGACACCGACGGGGCAGCGGGTACGGTTACATGTGTGCAGAGACAGACAAGCTGCTAACTAAACTAGTCTTTCTGGTCACGTGATCGCGACGGACTGCAGCTCAGCCAATCACAGGCCGTGCTCGTCTTTTGGGCAACAGTTACTCCTGGGTTGCCAGCCCACAACAAAAACAGGAAAAGAAAGGAGTTAAATAAAAATATATATTTGCTTCTTACTATAGTTTTTTTCGTATATATTTTATATCATATAGACTATTCACGGGTAATTAAATGTATTGTAAAACTTACTGAACCGTTTTAACTCTAATTTATATTTATTTTGTGAAGTTACGTATTACACGCTGGTGGACTCCAAATGGCGCCCTTTGTCGCTCGTCTGAAAACAGGAAGTAGGCTAAGGGGCATTGTGTCAACACATCGACCTCGTTGGTAAAAGCTAAAGTTTAGAACCAGCCGATGGTTCACTGGTTCAGTTAATTTGTGACAGCTTTCAAACAATACTAGTCAGCATGAGCGAGGACCCAGATGTCAGTTTCGACCCAAGAGGTATGCTGGTTTTAAGTTAAAACATTGCTTTCATTCATTCGAGCTAATGAGCTCTGAACATTTGCAACCAAAAGTTGTAATAAACTTAGCAGCATTTACAGACTTTATTTTTACTAGATCTGATACACAAATACTCCTACAATCTACTCAAGGATTGGAAGTACTTATTAAGTTATTAGAAAGGTGTTAGTTAAGCTTTCTGTTTTACAATAAACACAGCTAACTGTGGAATCATGTAACTTGAATTCCTGCAGATTTTAAAGCTGAAACCTGTTGCAGCATTGTTCCAGAGTAGTACTTTTTGGTGTGTTGCTGCTAATAATCAATAACTATCGGCCCAATAACGTTAAAATATAAAGGCATGTTTAAATTAATTTCCAATGAGATTAATCTGAATCATAAAAACATTGATTCTGGTTGTTGATTTGTCTGCAGTAATGCTAACATAAAACATAAGAAGGTAATTTGCTATATGCATTGTTCACAAGGTTGCAGTAAAGCAGCATAATAATGTTCAACATCAAATTGCAAAATGTGTTTGAAAAGGTTTTGTTGATGATGAACGGTTTAGTTTTATCAGGCCATCGGTATAAGAGAGGAAGAGAGAATGAAAGAAGCTGCCTTTATGTCTGATCCTTTTGTGCATGTCTGTTTGAGGAAAGAGTGGGAAAGGTCAGCAATGGTTTCCTGTGCCTGCTTCCTGCTTCTTAGGGTGTACAAGTCTGGCAAGGATGCCCCTGTGATTTTACCAGCTGTCCCTGCTGTTCACTGCAGTCTGATTGTTATTTATTTAAACTTGTTGTTGTCATGTGATATTTCATATCTCGTAACTACCAGAACACCAGCATCTGCGTTACAACCCACTGCGAGACAGCTGGGTCCTGGTGTCGGCGCACCGCATGAAGAGACCCTGGGCTGGTCAGGTGGAAAAACCTCCCGAGGAGCACATAGCCAGATATGATCCTAGCAACCCTCTCTGTCCTGGGAACACAAGAGCAAACAGAGAGGTAAGGAGAGGTATACTGAGGAGAAGATTAAAGCATAGATGGCCAAGGTTTAAAAACTCATTTTCTCAACTAGTTTTTATATCTAAGGTCAATCCAAATGTTGGTTTTTTTATATGCTATTTTGGTTTTGTTATTTCTGAAATCTTGTGGTTTCAGAAATATGTCCTGTTTTCTGAGACTTTGTTGTGTAATTTTATTGCACAAGGATATCATAGAAACATATCAGCAAACAATAATCATAATGCTGGGTTGAGAAATATCCTTTTAGAAGCATAAAGTTACTGATATTTCTGTTAGATGCAGCTACCAAATTTCATAAGACACGTCTGGTATTAGCCTCAGGCTAACTTTTTTTTCCACATTTTTGTTTCTTTCTACTATTTTTCAGGTTAATCCAAACTATGACAGTACATTTGTGTTTGACAACGACTTTCCTGCTCTTCAGCCAGATGCTCCAGATCCTGGTAAGTTTAAACACTGTAAAAAATATGTAACTGCATTACCTAACAGAAGAAAAAAATATTCAAGATGTTTGCTAAATTTATTCTTGTGTTTATTTTTTATTCCAAGTCTTTTGTATTTCTTACAGTAAATAGTGATGTTGTGGTTTTCAGGTTCGGATCAGCATCCATTATTCCAGTCTAAAGCTGCCAGGGGTGTCTGGTAAGAGCACAAATTAGTCATAAAGTGTAGTAATAGTTTTTGAAAGTTATGGAGTTATTCAATTAATTCTGTTGGTGTGCCTATTAACTTTTAAAATCTAACCAATTCAGGATGGCTGTGACAGCTAATCGACTTTAGCAAAAACAACAATAGCTATAACTCAGTCATTTTTTTTTTTTTTGTTTTATAGATGTTAAGTTAGAATTTGATGTGATAATAACTGAGAGTCATGCTAATTGACCTTAGGAAACAAAACAGGGCTATAACTCAGCCAGTTGTAGAGATGTTGAGCTAAAAATTGGTTTAGTAATTGCTGAGTCATCCTCGACACATTCTCTGAGCACTATCACATCTTGCAAGATGTCACAATATTGCATGAGATTTGCATGTTATTTATAAAGTTTGACCAAAACGGCTGTAACCCTATCCCTTCTTAGCATAGGACAGTTTTTGGCTTAAACCTCTAGGATGAAATGAATCCTCTAAAACATATAATTCCTTTCAAAGTTATGATGCATTCAGTTTAACAATAAAATATTTACTTTGATGGGTGAATTCAGATTAAATGTGTCATAATCAGCTTTTAGCAAAAATCAGTTCACTGAATCTGTTTTCAGCAAACCTTAAAACTGAATCAGTCTGATATTAGGATGTCATCCTTTAAGCCACCAGCAGGTGGAGTTATTTCCACAAAATTGATGCGTAAATTGTATTTTCCCAAGACTTTAGGTCTAGGTGCAAAGCACAAGATGTTTTTCCTGAGGCCATTTTTTGCTTGTTTCGAGCAGGATGCTGTGTTCATGAAACTATTGACTTTCAGATTGATTTAGTGCCATGCAGATTAAAAGGTGAAGAGCTTTGCAGTTGCCTCATTTCTTTCTTGGCAGAGACAATACAAGACATTAGAAGACACATTTCATCATCCACAGAAAGCTATGTTTTGCACAGTCCTTGAAAATAAAGTTTTCTTTCACTTCAGCCCTGACCTCCCTGTTGTTTCATTCTGCTAGGGACTTTTCTTGACTAGAAGAACTGACAAAACCCACTCATATTTGCGTTTCTTGTCAAGAAGTGATTGTGTGCCTGTAGATAAAGTTCCATTGCAATCTTGTATTTTGGGAGCATACGTGGATGATTCTGCCTGACAGCGGAGTTGCATAACAACTGAATAATAGATTAAATCAAAAGCGTGCACTGAATGTGCTGGTTGAAAAGTGAACTGTGGGTTTAATTCCCCTGTGTTGGCAGACGGAGCGGTTGTCAGGTACTGCTTGCCACACACGTTGTAAAAACCACTGGAACAGCAGTGATTGACAAGTAGCGTTTTCTTTGTGTTGACTCTGACTTTTCAACGTGTTTTACTTTCAGCCTCAATCAGCCTAGCGGTACATGAGTTTGCATGTTTTTTTTTTTTCTTTCCGCATTGTCTGTATTGATGTGTATTTCTTAACAACTGATACCGACTTCACACTCTTGTTTTTTGGAGCTGTACATTCGTGGCCTGCTCAGTCCCTGTGCTTTGTGTCCATATTTAAGGAAAGGAACTGTGAAACTAAACTGTAGCTTGTTGCCCTGCAGCAACATTCACAGAGCCAATTAGTGGAGAAAACAGCACAGGAAACAGGATTCTGAGGATCTGGGTCATGGGAGACAAAAGAGAAATAGGTTGTGGGGAAAGATAAGACGGTTACTAATGATTTTATGTATCACCCCTCTACAGCTACTGTATGCTCCCAGTCGGCACAACTGTGACAACAACGGTTTGGTCATAGATTCTTTTACTTTCTTGTTGATGTGTTTTCTCAGTGAGGTCAGTTTATTTTGCAGTAATTAATTAGGGCATTTCTTTACAAAGAGCTTGCTTAGACAACCCTGAATCAGAAGAAGTTGGAATGGTATAAACATGTCAATTAATACAAAAAAGTGTAGATTTTGACATTTATTTTGCCTTTTTTTTCTTTTTCACTGCAAAAAAATAAACCCAACATAACATTTTAAACATGTTCAAGCATTAAAAAAAAACACAACACCCAAGCAAACTAACTTTTCAGGTGTTATTTCCACAGTTCCACTTTCTGCAAAAGTGTATGAGATAAACCAATTTTTAGTTTTAAAAATTCTTCACTTTTTTTTCTTTCCTGACAGAAATGCATGCAGGCAAGCCAAGTACTTGTACCCTATTCTTTTTCAACCTTAGTTATGTGTGGCTGACTCTGTATTAAATTGTTAAAAATGCGTGAATATCCCAAGAAGAGATGGAATTTTGTGGAATCTCAGTACAGATTTCTGTGTTTGTGCTGTCGCCTCAGAAGTGTGAATTACCCAATAACAGGCCATGACCTTTGGACATGTTGGTCCTAAGACTTCAGATCGTCTTTATTATTACTTTTGGTTGGTGTGACAAAATCTTAAAACAGTTTTTTTAAGTAAAAGAAGAACCGAGATAATCTCTGAGCCTCAGAATAACACTGGTTCGGTCCTTTTGCTTGTATTGTTTGACTAGAAATTTAAAACAAACACGTCAAGAGCTCCCAGCTGTTGTAAAAGTTTTCTCATGAACAATTCATAAATACAACCATTTTTTGCTCAGAGCATAAACACCAAAGTCATGTTCAATTATTGATCACGTACTAGCTGTCTCTGTCCCTGAAGAATCTGATTGTCAATAGAAATTTAATGCGTTTGACTCGGAGAGTCACATTTGTTTGCCTTTGTGCCGTGTGTAAGCCTGAGAGCAAACACTTGTATTAACGGCATTTCCTTAAACCCGCAGAGACATTAAGGACGTGCATCGAATCCATCCATATTTAATGTGGTTAAAATGTAATGACACATGATTCCAGATGGTCAGCCTCACATTTTCTTCAATGTTAAATGTTTAGGTGGGATCACAGGTAAATATAATCTTGATTTCCTGTGACCGTTTACAGTTTGATCACCTTAAAATACCTATAGAATCCTAAAGTTGGCTGCTTTATTGTGGATTTTCCAGTTGATCTTCAGGAAAACCAGAGCTTAAAAAAACAAAAAAACTTAAAATATGCAGCTTCATTTGACAGGTGGTCTCTGGAAAGTCCAGAGTTGCGATTTCATTTCATACCAGGGATAAAAATCGCACCCCTGCAGATTATTAGTTTAACCAAGCCAAAGAGTTCAGTGACATCAGTAGTAGGTTCATTAAATATTAATCACAACCAGACTAGCAACTAAAGAATCCTGCATAATGATAAACACGCACGCACAAGAAAAACACAGACAGAACAAAAAGAAACCGATTTCGATGAAATGTTGAAGCTTCAATGGAATTTTTTGACAAGCAGCTAAAAATAGTAAAAGACTGTATAAAGTTAAAATGAATCTAATATGGTACCCTTAAGATAACCATTGAACTCCTCAGTCTGTTCACAATCAAAACATTTGGTGTCAGTCTAGCAGAATATGTGATCATTTTCTTTTGATTTATTTTTGTGAATATCTTATTTCCATTTAGTTTCAGGACTGCTTTTCAAAGACACACAGGGGATATTTGAAATAGCACAGTGTTAAACATTTATCAGCGTAGATAAATAAAATCCCAAGGTCACGGGCTTTAGGGATGGCAATATGTTTAAAAAAACGATCTTAAGAGTCATTGGATGGATTGTCACATTTCCAAGTGGAACTGTGAAATCATTAAACTTTTAATTTTACTCACTTGGTCAAATTGCAACATGTCCATTACTTGGGGTTGTCAACCTAATGGTAAAACTGTTCAAACTTAAACTTTATTTTGATGTAAAAGTTGGAAACCGCTCCTGTTCTTTCATACTTTACTTTTCATGTTGTTTGAAAGTCTTTCTCGAGACTTTCTGAAGGTTTTTCCAAAATAAAATGATTTGGATTTTGGCTGATTTTCCACTCATTTTCTATCCTAAAAACAAACAAACAAACAAACAAAAAAATCATCTTCAGAGTCATGTCTCTGAAAATTATCAGACTGAAAATGAGAGATAAAGCAGCCAATCCCACCAAAAAAAGCCTTATTAAATGAAGCTCAAAAACACTTTTAAAAATGTAAAGAAGGTTTGGCTCTTTGGAAGCAAAATATAAAGAAATGTCATCCATCCCGATGTAGTTCTACATGATTAATATATCCAACTCCCTTCCACTGTATCCTTGTTTTTATTGTTTTCTCAGTAAGGTCATGTGTTTTCATCCCTGGTCTGACGTCACCCTCCCGCTCATGAAAAGACACGAGGTTGTCAAGGTGATTGACAAGTGGGCGGAGCTTGTAGAGGAACTTGGCGCGACGTACACATGGGTTCAGGTACAGAGCACAGACGGATCATTTTCCCACTGCTGATCTAGTGTTCCTTCAACTTAAATATGTGAAATTGTTACTGGCAGAATGTTCACACTGTTTTACACCCACCGTTTAGTTTAGTGTACTGAATGCACACTAGTTCAAAAAAATAAAATAAAGCTTTTTGTGTAAGCGCAGTTTGTTTAATTGCCCCAAATTTTGCAGTACTCAAAATAAGTTGGGGAGAGGAAAAAAAAAGGCTAGAACCTTAAAATGATGCTTTTATCAACCATTAACAAATCACAGCCCTAAAGGTGCTGAATGAAACCAGAAGCCAAAACTGTACTGATTTGCATAATTGTGTGTTCTTCTCACAAGTCAACCAGGACTGTAGATTTTATCCTCTAAAATATGCCATATTTTTGTTAACCTGGATACTGAGAAATAAAAAAAAAAGAAAATGTAACTACCACCTGGGCTAACTTCTCCTGTTTGCAGATCTTTGAGAATAAAGGAGCGACGATGGGTTGTTCAAATCCACATCCTCACTGTCAGGTAAGAAACACACTAATTACACATGACAACGTATTGAATTGATCTTGGCTCCACTACCACCACTTACTTTCTATATAATCTAGATAGAGCTGCTATCTTCTTAAATACCATTTTTTTAGACTGCCAGATCAGCAGATGTTTTTTTTTTTTTTTTTCAATATTTTGAGGTTTTGGAGCGAGATGAGACAGTTTTGCAAACTGATGAGTACTCATCATTGCCTTAGCAACACTTGTAGTCACTGGGGATACTGGTGCGCTGGTCAGGGGACATTCAATTAACTGAGGAAGTAAGAGGAGGTTGAATTTTGGAAAGGAAGAAAGAAAGAGATCTTGTGTGGGAGTTTGATGAAGCCAGCGTTGAAGAATCTGTACTGGCTGCAGTCTGCAGAACCAGGCTCGCTTTATCATAGATCCAGAGTAAACACTAGATGTGAGTGTCAAATATTGAGTGAGTCACTTAACCTTAATCTTAAATACAATGTTTGAGCATTTTAGTTGCCTTTTATCACTTCACAGTCTTATAGTCTAGGATTATGTCCAATCAAACCAGAAGAGTGAGCATTACTGTAGGCTGATGTTAATTAAGCTCTTTATGGTAGCACGTGTTTAACTCCTCACAAATTAGTTTCCAAAACCAATACAATCTGTGCTTAACTCCATCTAATTTTGTAATTTGCACCAGTGACATAACAGTGGGTGGGAGGTAACGGCGCTGCCTGTTCCTGTAGGCTGCAGCCCAAGGTGCTTGTTCTCATCGGTTTCTCATTTAAGACCAGAGACCCGGAGTTTGTTTGTCTCTGACCTCCTGTTTCAAGACTCCCTTTTAATTGAGTTCATTTTATTTTTAGCATCGGTTCACAAAACAGTTGTCTCAGAGTGGTATAGGGGGTGAAAAATCTAATTAAAATCCAATTACGTACATTCCATTTTTAGCTGAATTTGGAAAAAAAGAGAACAATATATGTGAAAAAGCAGCTTTGCTTCCTGTTTGAATCTTATCAATCTATCCACCTTGATTTGTCCCCACGTGACCCTTTATCCAGAGGATGCCATCAATGACGAGTATAGTGACTAAAGATTTTCAACTGTTCTGCTGAAAATGTATGCATTTTTTTAATTGAAATGGTCATCGATTATATGTTTTCAATTGTGTTAGCATTAGCACAAAGATGGAGGGAGTTTTCTTATTGCCAGCCACTGTAGGTGATGTGTTTTTTCCTGTGTGTGTGTGTGACTGTAGCCCATGAACCAGTAGATGGATTTTGGTGAAACACTCAGAAAATAATCACTGGATGAACATCGACAACTAATTCACACAAAAAATAGTTTTTCATATACTGAGCTCAAATCTGCTGTGATAGTAGCTTAAATTCATTTACAACACATACTCTGAGCTCTGCTCTTTGCACACCATACTTGCTTACACCTTTGACAGTAACTGTTAGAGTCAACATTGTCTGTCTGTTAGCAAAATATCTCACTGACCACTAGACATATTTTTATGAAACTCTCAAAAAGTAATCATTGGCTGTGGATCTAAAACTCTAACATTTAAAGACAACCTAATTCCAGATGGCTGACACTGCTCAGTCAGTTTTACAGCTTTTAGAGCTGAAATTCAGTGTGGTAGCAAGCTGAGAGTCAGTCACAAGGCATACTCTTTCCGCAGTCACACTTCGCAAGATCTCACAATGCATCTATACAGCAAGTTAACCCCGTCACTTCTTCATTACTCCAGTTTTCTCAAAATGTTTGAAAAGAAATCTCTTCACACTAACATTGAGCTTAGAAACTTTAGGCATCTGCTTTCAAACTGCAGCTTAAAATAACAACTTTTATCCCACGCATACATGATACTATCTTTCAGACTGACTCAATTTGCACATCTGAGATGCTTTCCTTTCACACGCTGACAAAGAATTAGAAACGTGTTAAAAGCCCAAGCGCGATTGAGCCAGAAAGGTTTCCGCCTTCAGTCTGTTAATTGACGCTTCATCCAGGAATCAGATGCAACTGCGTGCCTTTGTCACGTCACGTGTAGGAACATTATTATTCATGGTCACACCACTATTTCAGCTCGGATGTTTGCTTGTCTTCATGTTTTCTTCTTCAGTGAGGTGATTTTGGCAAGACTAACAACCCAGAGAGAAAGAGTGAGAGAGGTTTCCTGTCTAATTGTCGCATCGGTGTGATATTTAAAAAAAAAAAAAAAAAGTGCAACTACAAAAACGGAGTAAAATGTTGAGTTTTAAAAAGCAACATCGATGTCAGAACAGTCTGAAGGAGATATTAAGCTGGCTGCACTCATAGATAATTGAAAATGCATTTAATAGAGAAAGAACAAGACACAAATTTGAGGCTTCTGCTTTTTGAGAAAACCTGTGTAAGATGTTATCCAATTTTTTGATAAAAGTATCATTGATTAAAGTTATAATTAAAGATTTTCACTAAATTAAATATATTTTTGGCTCTAAACATAAGAGATAAAACAAACAGTGTAAACAAGTATGTTCTCTTAACTTGTTTTAAAAATATTATTGTGTAAATTACCAACAGATGGCAGTATGGCACCTGAAGAAAATTGACTAGCTGGAAGCTGCAGTATAGTAACTCTAAACGGAGCTCTTTTTAAGGTGAATTAAAGTCTACATTTCAGGTGATGTCAGGTTCTTGTTAGAACATGTCTAATTGTAAACAGATTGGGATTTAAAAACAGTTTGTTTTGCTAGAACAGCCTTTTGATGGAGCTTTGAAAAAGTTTAAAAGATTGTCTGTCTTTTTCTCCCCCTCCACCCCCTTTTTTAGTTCTTTCTTTAATATTTTTCTTTGCACCATGAAAGTCCGAGAAAAGAGTAGTTTAAATGTATTTGTACAGCCATGCAACCCCTTCAGGCCAAAACCTTGGAAGCACTCATCTAAAACTTTGAAGAATAACGAACAAAAAATGTTAATCATGTTCTGGAGGCGGCATGGCTTCTGATAACTTTGGTCTCACAGGATCAGAGAAGAGGAAGGAAAACATATGCCTCTAGAATAGTAATTTCCTTTTTGTAAACTTCAGTAGCCGTCATGATGCACAGTTTTCTGTGAAGAGCTGCATTTAATTGCTTTTCCCTCTTGAAGAGCAACATTAAAGTGAACAGACTGATGGTGTGCAGATATCTGTCCAATATAATACCTTTTCCGAGCATCTGTCTTGTCATAACATATTGGTTGAACCTTAAAAATAGAGTTATGCAATATGAAAAGATGTCACACTCAGAGTATGTGTTACTACTACATCACATTTTAGCTAGATTTCTGTAAAATTGTTATTGAGATATTGACTTCTTTTTTTTTTCTTGTATCAGGATGTATCCAATCAGTTGCAGATTACTTTCTACAAGGTTTATTATAATTTGTCCAGTTGTCATGAGATTGTTTTGGTATCAGACACAAGCAAAAAAACATTATCGTCCATCAGCAAGCAGTCTTAATTGCTATTGATATGTAAGTGGTAGATTAGTGCAAGTCAGGAGAGTGCAAATAAACTCACAGCTACAAATATAGTCACGACCCTTTGTGCTTAAATCCAAGCATTGTTTTATGCATGCCTGGAGACTTTTAGAAGAACAACGCTATCACATTCAATATACACAATAACCATGTCTGTTTCTTTTGGTCTTTTCAGTATCGTGCTGAATAAAGCGCCCTTAGCGAGAACACATTAATCTGTTCTCTTTTTTTTTGTCCTATGACAGTAATTGTGGGCAGCATTTTAAGGCAGGGTATAATGTGCCAGGAATCATGAAGAATATCCAGCTTCCTACACATATTTTATAATCAAATTAGCTTTTTGTTCTTTTACATATTGAGTCTTATTCATTAATGTTAACCCAGGACAATACAGCTATGATGTGCTGCATCCTGCAGGGTAAACCTAGCAGGAGTCTAACTGCCCCCGCCACCAACACAAGAGCACAAAGCAAGCCTCTGATGATCAAGACAACTTATTTTGAATTTCTATCATGCACTTATTGTTCCCTGCAGGAAGACAAAAAACAAAAAAACAAATCTATTGGATTCTGGGTAAAAAGTATGAGGATTGTTTAATCAGAAAACAATTTGCCATTCATTGTGAAGCTGTGCTGCTTATAGGAGCAGAGAATGCCTCTGATTACAGCCCAGCTCATGATGTAATGGAATGGTATAACTGCAAAATGTACTCTAGATGACACAATTGGGATGCTTTCAACAACATAGCATCATAGAAGACCTCCTCAAAATTAAGACAGATATTGAAAAACAAAATGCAAAAATGCTGGAATGGAGAATATGATAAGATATTGCAGAAAAAAAAACAAAAAAACTAATCAATATTCTGGAGAAGTCCTCACTCATGAGAATGTGACTACAGCATTTTGCATACTCCTTTCTGCTTCTTGCTTCTCTGCATATGCATGAATACATAAGTATGGATTCTAATTTTAACAAATCCAAGTACATTCTATTCAAAAAACTGTTTTCTCTTGCTCTGATTTATCTTATAGCCTTGAGTCTGTAGTTAAATCTTAGAGCTGTTTTTGTGCTGCCTGTCTACTTTAATAGCCATTAAAATGCCATAAAGCGCAAACTCGAGTAATACAAATGTCTGTCGTTATGTTCATTGTTGCCCATAAAAAAGCTTTCTGAAATGCAGTAGAAATACAATATGAGGTCTAAAAAATGCTCCATAACTAGACTTAAAGTCAAACTGGTGCTGTTTGTGAAGGCGAGTAACGCAGACAAATCTGTTCCGCTCATATTTTTTTTTGAAGCATCGGGCATAATTTTCTCCAGAGATGCTCACTTTCTCAATTGAAGAAATTGTCAGCATCTCATTTAAGGTGAATGCAATCTGATAAGGAGGAGCAGTTGGCGGCTGATGAGAACAAAGTGTTTGTTTCAGTTGGCAATCAGTAAAGCTGATTTAAACTTGTCATTTGTTTTAGAGTCATTATCACAGTTAGAAACATCATTTAGTATATGAGGGTTTCTTTGTCCTCAAGGACACATGGAGTACTGGACTGACATTTACAGCATAAACATCAGTTTCAGTGTTTTTTTACACACTTTACATTACAATTCTTTAAGTAGGACATGAAATTTTAATGTGACTGCTTGTAGTATTTATAGATTTAAACATGATAATGTTACACCATTAAAACACAGGCTGGACTAGATGAGCAAAAGACATAGAATAAAGGTTTACGGCGTAACAAGAGGTGAAAAGACCTCGCCAAGATATTCAGTCGTCTCATGGCACTATGCAGCAAAGATAACAAGTCCATTCATGTCAGATTCAAATCCAATTACAGTCAGTTCAGTCCAATTATAATAAAATACAATCACTACACCACAATATGAAATGCAAATTAGTGGAAAGGTCGTCTAAGGAAGCCAACAGATTGCATCAAATCTTCCCTTTGGCACAATCTCCCATCCTGAGCAGGATGTCAGTGACAGTGGAAAGGAATGACTGCCTTTCAACAGGAAGAAACCTCCAGCAGAACCAGGCTCAGGTCGGGCGGCCATCTGCCTCAACCAGCTGGGGCTCCAGAGAACAGGAAAGAGACACAGACAAACCGTGTGGTCCAGCTGTAGTTTCTACAGGAAGAAAAAACAAAGACAAATAGGTTAATGTCGGCAATAATTGCAAATGCAAACATGGAGATTAGAAAGAGTAAAGACAGCAGCAGAGTGAGGAAATGCAGCGAGTTTATCCTTCAGCAGTCTAAGCTCACAGCAGCAGAACTGAGGGATAGCTCAGGGAGCCTAAGCCAACCCTAACAATGAGATTTCTCAAAAAGGAAAGTCTTAAGCACCATCTTAATAACAGACGGAGGATCAGCCTCATGCACAGAAACTGGAAGTTGGTTCCACAAGAAAGGAGCTTGATAGCTGAAATCTCTGCCTCCTATTCTACTTTTAGAAACTTTCGGAACCACAAGTAAACCTGCAGTGAATTCCTCTGTTAGGAAAATATGGCACAATAAGATCTTTAATATAAGATAAAGCATGGCTGTTGAGAACTTTGTATGTTAGACGGAAAATTTAAAATTTCATTCCGAATACGGCTGCAATCCAAAACATGCAAAAGATGTAATCGTTCTTGTTGCAAGGCTAAAGAGAAAGACAGAACCAAGTCTTTTATTAATAATTATACTTGTGGGATTCCATCTTCAAAAATTGTAGCCATGCTGTGTGTTTGCAGACTGATGAGATATGATTTGCTGACAGCAAAAATCAAAAATCCTTTCCACAAGAGGTGTTTTGAAACACAGCAATTTTGCCATCTGTTAAGCATTTATTAACTGAGTCATAAGCTGTTTTCACACAGGCTCTCCAGCCCTGAAATTTCATAGACATGCACCGGAGGGTGTGTAACTGTGAATGTCCCCAAATGACAGAACAAACTGTGGACAGCTAGATTGAAAGTATTAAAGCCCCAGAAAGGTTGCGGTGAACCAAGTTGTTTACACTGAATGCATGTGCTGCAGCTGATGGTAACAATGATGATGCTTCTTCATACTTTTTTTTCTTTGTTTTGCATATTGCTTTTCACTCATTCAATGAGTATTGCAGAAACAGGTTAAGCATTCTGCAGAAACACACGCAAAATCATAATTTCTTGGTTGCTTGTCTGACATGTTTGATTATCAAACATAAAACATTGTTATTTCCGCCATGTATTATTTACATGTTATACCTTTGTGCTGTCTTTCTTGTTGTGAGAATGCAGCTTGCACACACACACACAAATAAAAAAAATACAAAACAAAAAGAAAATCTTGCAGACAGTAGAGCTTGTGTGAAAGGGATGCTGCCAACAATATCCACATCAAATTCTTCTGACATTCTTCAGCGTTCTAGCATGAAATTGTTTTCTAACAAGTAAGCAGCATATTATCTGCAGATGACAGTCCTGCTGGAAGTTTAAGGGACTTGATCAAAATGTGTACCAACATGTATTTGGTTCCTTCTTAGCACATGCCTTTTCATTATTGTTCATTGTCACTTCATCTTTCACTTTTTGCCTTATTGTAGGTGTGGGCCAGCAACTTCCTGCCCAATGAGCCCGCCTTGTCAGACCGCTGCCAGAGAGACTACTACCAGAAACACAGAGAGCCCCTGCTGTTGCAGTATGCTAAACAAGAAGCAGAGAAAAAGGTACAGCTTGCGCGCGTAAATGCTGAAGCGAACATTTTATATTATATTATTCCCACTGGTTGATTGTTTAGCTGACATGCTATATCACATAATACCCAGAGTGTTTCAGCAGAAGCAGTTTCATATAAACAGATATGGTACAAACACATGCAGAGCATAAAATCCTCTGAACCAAAATAGCAAAAAAAGGACAAGCAAACAGCTTTTACAGTACAAGTAATATTTATGATACATTCCACCGTCCAATCATAGAAAATAAAAATGGTAGTATTACTTAAAGAAATGCATTTTGCCAGACGCATTTCATGCCAGAGAGCTTTAAATTAATTCTGTCTTGTTAACAAAAGACAGAGTTATGGCTGTTTTGGTTAAACTTTAAAAACGATATTTTGCTAACAAACAGTCTTGACGCCAAGAGTTAATGCCATTGTGGGACATCTTTTAGCTAAAGTAGGCAAACCATGTATTGTGTTTTAAGTATGTGTTGGGGACAAAGCCCAGCTACTGCTGCATCAAAACCTTAGCTCAGTATCTGTAAAATTGAGTCATAGCAATATGACTTTTTTTTTATTTTACTGTCAGTTGGCTGTGGAGGACATCTTGAATTGTATTGAGTTCAAAAGTTCGTCAGTTGTAAATGTCAACCCAGTTATTATTTTCTGAAATAATCCTTTAAAATTAATTTAGTGGTTTATGAGATGTTTAGCTAACAATACATTAAAAAAAATTACACACACACACAAATAGACACAAGCAAAACATTGTTGCCTCACTGTTGCCATTGGTGGCGGCAATGAAAAACAAACCCAGACACAAATAACATGTTTCTTTAAGGGCAATTTGTTTTTTTAAAAACAACAACAACAACAACAACAACCAAAAAAACCTTTAAAGACATAAAAGGGGGAAACATGTCTCTGTTAAAGATATTTTAATGTTTTAAAAAGAAGATTATGAGTATAATCTTTACAATGATAAACAGAGATTACATCTGTATCTTTCCCTGTGTTATTTGTGTTCTGTTCATGTAGATGTCAGACCTGCAAAGTCAAACCATAATGGAATATAATCAAGACAAAATGTTCATTTAAACTGAGAGCTTAATTTCCCCAGATTAATGGATCACCCTACAAAAATTTGAATATAAATCATCTCCAGCAAGTTATTCTTAGTGTTATTTTTGCCAACTCTGTAAAAGTGTTTTAAAAGGGCACAATATCCCTGCAAAACAGTGTCTCTTCCTTCATCCATCTACTTTCACTCCCTCCCTCCCTCCATGCATCTCTTTTTCTCTTCTTTCATCGTTCTCTCTCGATTTCCCGTCCTTTGCCTGTCTCCCAGCTACTGAAGCGTGTGATTGGACAGCATAGATGCTCATTAGCATAATGCTGCAGCGTCCGTCTTCAACCTGCATGACGATTAGGAAAACCTTGTGTGTGTGTGTGTGTGTGTGTGACTGAGCACATTTAACATGTTGGCAAATGTCATTTTAATTAACTCGCACAACAAACTTTTTGTAGATGAATTAAACGTGACACATCAGTATTTTTCCCCCTTAACAGTTGTCTCATTTTCTCCACTTCAGCATGTGTAATTGTAGGTTATATTTGCAGGTAAAACCCATGAAATTGGCTTCACCTGTTTTTAAATCAGCCCTTCATATATTTTGTCTTAATAAGATCAATTTGCATGTTTTCACTTCGGCTTCTAAATCCTTGGTGTTTAACTGGAAATACATATACCGTATGTTGTTGATGCAATAAAACTTAAAACCTTGTCTTTTTATAGCTTGTATTTATTGCAGTGCTGCTGTATTGGATTGCATTAGATTTTGCTGCTGTACTTTGGGAAGTTACCACACATTGTCTCATGAATGAAAACTTGAAGCTTAACATAGTAAAAAATACCAAGCAATGAAATAAAGATCACTAAATGTATTGTTACAAGTACAAATGATGGAAAAAAAAAACAGTTTTCTTAATATTTAAGAAAAGGTGCTATAATCTAACATGAAAAAAGAAATTATTCACTCTTTCGTAACAAAATAAAACTATTATTTTGGTTGATTAGACACTTAACACACCGCTAAAACCCCCTTTGACTCTATCTTAAGAGTAGCCTTTTTTCTCTTTTTTTTGTCTTTCTGAATTAAAGTTGATTTTTTGAATTCACAACATATTATTTCATAGCTTTTGAAGAGCTGAAGAGAAATAATGAGGTTAATGATAAAGTGTTGAATTCAACTCCAAATGGTTTAAGTGCAAAGTGCGACAAGAGCAGAGAAGCAAGGCGATGAAAGGCAGAGAGAGAGAGTAAAGGAGAGAAGAGGGATGTAAACAGACACAAAGTCAAGGAGAGAAAGAGATATAAGATGTGGGGCTGAGAAGAAAAGCCACGGATTTGTTCAGGGAATGAGCTGACCTGTTCTACTGGGACTGTTTGAGCATGTATGTGTGTGTGTGTGATCGGGAAGATAAGATTAAGGTTCTGAGAGGAGCAGAGTAGACACTTGAATCTCCTAGACAGCTACTCATGGGGACCGACCTTTATGAAATCAGAGCGGAAGCTGGAAGCAGAGGTGTTTGTGTGTACGTGTGTGGACAGGAATACCTTGTCTATAACCTGTTGGTGTGTGTGTGTGTGTTTGTGTGTGTGTCTCCATCTCTTTGCTCCTGTCTTCCTGACCCGAGGTTAGGACCGTAAATTGGCACACTGGAGTGTTTGGAGGAGTCTGAATTGGACTTTGGTTCCCCGGTGACACTCTTGACTTTGAAACAAAAAACTTTCTAAGCTAATTAAATAAGACTCTTTGGGATTGGCTGTCTGTGAGTTGTCTCTTTTAGGACATCCTTCACTTCCACTCTCTGTCCTCGGCTCAGTTTTCCATCTTCATTCTGCTACTTTGCAATCCATTTAAAAGTATGGGAGGACAAAAGCTGAGGAAAGCAAGTGGGACAAATAAGGAGTAGAAAACTGAAACTTTTACCAGAGAAAAAAAAAATTCAAAAAAGCTGACAGTTGGCCATTCCTGTGGTCATTTAACTGATTACCTTGTAGTAAAATGTCCAACGTCCAAGTGTTGTTAATTACATGCTTATTAAAGGTCAGCAATTACATTATTTATTTACTCTTTTTGTCAAATGGAAAATAGATATTAGTCAAAAAAAAAAGTGTTCTTTATCGGCCGTCGGCTGCCCTGATTTCTAAAGATTGGCATCAGCATTGGCCATATACAGTATTTTTTTTTTCTTTTAAAGTGGGTTTTACTCGCTATAGCAACTGATTACTAAAAGCCTGTTTGCGAAAAAGAGCTGTCCTCTACAGGAAACAGGAGTTATGAGAATAGTGTGGCTGAATTGTAGAGTAAATGCAGCAGAAAATGAAAATGAAAATCTAAAAAAAAAAATACTCTGTAGAAGTACAGACTTCCAAGTGTCATAAAATAAGGAGCTTCCTCTTATTATATGTTATAGGCTTGTGGGCTGGGTGGGTTCTATTTACTGTGAAATAGAACAGAAAAAAATGTAATAAGTATACACATTTTAATGTATTTTATATTAATATAATAATCTTTGATGTTATGGTTTTACAAACCCTATTATATTCATATCTAATATCACATTATTTGTTGCCTAAATTTTATTATAGGATTTTGCCAGTAGGCAGTGTGATGGGTGAAGGGTGCCTGCTTCTAATTTGGACTGTAACCTTTCTGTATGAAATTTATATGTTCTATTTGTGCCTGCAAGGGTTTTTGTTTTTTTTGCGTGGGCAAAAAAACACATGGAAGTTTGGTTAATTTGTGACTCTCAGACGTAGGTGTGAACATGCACACTTGTTTGTGGTGAGTGTTTTTGCGTTGGAGCTGTGGTGGTCTGCCTCGGATCCATTAACGGCTGATCTAGGCTCCAGCATCCCTCACAACTCTGAACAGGATGAATTTGTCAACATCCTCTTCATTTGAAAAGAAATAAATAAATAAAACTGCAAATTCAACAGGCTGCTATATCAGATACGTTTAGGAATGTTTGTGATAAAAGAACTGGTTTCCCCCAGGTATGACAAAGAAAATCATAAATCACGAATCCTGTCTCCGACTTTAGAATGCAATTAGGGCTTAAATACATCGTCCCAATTAAAAACAGTCAACTTTAATCAGATGCCCAAGCAGAAACAGTCAAGGTATACAGAACATTACATTCCACAAGCTTGAACAATATTGTTCAGCAAGGCATTAGTGCATAATTAATGAATCTACAGGGAATATTGTAGTGTTTTAGTATCTGTAAAGAAAAACACAACGTAATTAAACAAAATCACGATGTGTTTGGCGCTTCTAATGAAGTGCACAACCTGAATAGTATTCTACTTAGAGCAAAATGCTTTACTGCTTGGATTACTGCTTCCTTTTCAAAGTATGTACTAAAATAAAATAAGAAAGGGATTTTAGAGGAAAGCAAACACTTATGCTCTAGTGGGTAATAATTTAAACTTAACTTGGACAGTGTTTAGCTACTGATTTGATCGGGCTTGTTAAGCAAATAAATATAGATGTTAGGAACCACAAGTATGTTTTTTTCTGTGGCTGATACCAATGCTGAACTTTAAAAGTCAGAGTAGCCGATGCCCAATGTACAACACTGATTTTTATTTATCTATTTATTTTTCTATTTAACAAAAAAAAAAAAACATATTTACTGAAGTTAAACATATGTTTACCAACACTTGGAACTTGGCTACTTTATATATATATATATATATAACATTCTTCCTTCAAAAAGACAATCTGAGCTGGTTATACCTGCATCTTATTACTTGGTAATCAAGTAAGTATACACAGGCATGGCCACTTATTGATTTTTATAATTTTTCAAGTGTAAAATATTGTCCAATTAAACCAATCTACCTCTATTTAAATCACAAGAAAAGTAATGACTGAGTTGCCCTTTTGCTGAGGAAAAAAAAGCAGCTGTTTGAGATTGCATTATCAATAATGATTATCAGTAAGGGCTCTATGTCCTTCAGTTTGTTGATAAAGTTGTCTGCTACTAAGTGGGGAGACAAAAAAGAGACTAAATCATCATTATTTTTAGCTTTGAGCCTGAGCCTCCTGTGTGTCAGTGAAAGATATGTATGTAAAGATGAAATCAATTGAATTATAGTACAAAGCTTGTGTTTGGTGTTCTTAAGGTTAGTTCAGAGCCAGCATCAGATGTTTTTAATGTTGCCACCTAGCATGCACACACACAAACACACCCACCCACCCACGCACTCACACCCTCTCACCTCACACACATAACTCATGCTAATCTATTTCTGATGGATTGTAAGAGCAAGGTCAGGTCGTGTTTGTGCCTACTCATCAGCTTGTTAAATCTGCTTCCAACAGATTCTGCCTTTAACACTTTATGGTAATTAGGCTTATTCCCAACTGCCCTGTTTGATTATATTTCAAATTCACTCAAAGCACACTTTCCTTTTTTATCATAGATCTATTCCTTTTTACTTAGTATTATCTATGCACGGCTTTCTTGTTTTAATACATCTGTTGTATTAAGGTACCACTGTCTGTGCATGTTTGTATGTTCATTATTTTGTGTACCCTCCAAAGTTTTGCTGGTTCCTGGTATCCTGGTTGAACCTGGTATTTGTGTTTGATGGGGTTTGGATCTAGTGAGTGAGGTGTTTTAGTCACGACTAGCTGTGCACCATTTGTTCTCTTGTTTAGCTGTACATTTTAAAGTATCAGTACCAACCATTGAGAATTGGTGGGAAACAGTGTTCAGTAAATATTGTAAAATAGAAGAAACTTGTAAAGTGAACAAAATGAATAAAGTAGAATGCTATAACTTACCAGAACATGTTTTTTTTTTTTTTTTAGAAGCCCGAAGCTTACTACTTTTATTAGAAATATGTTCATGACAGATTTTAGAAGAAAAAAAAATGCAATCCCTTACAAAAATGTTGTATGAAAACTTCCTTTAAACTCCAAAAACATTCAAATGTGGCTTTTAATTTTAGGAGCGTGTTGTGGTGGAAAGTTTGGATTGGCTGGTGGTGGTTCCGTACTGGGCAACGTGGCCCTACCAGACATTGCTGTTACCACGGCGACATGTCCTCAGAATCAATGAACTGACAACAAAGGAGAGGGAAGGTAAGTGTGTGTGTGTGTGGGTGCTTGTGTGTAAAGATACTGACAGAGCAAGTGACTGAGAGAGTAATAAGGTGATTAAGATCTGTCTAAGGTGACTCAGTGACTCGGTGAAGAACCTGCAGTTTTACTGATGATCACTCACAACACATTCAGGCTTCTCAGGAGATAAAATATTTACTTTCAGACACTTTTGCACTCTGACTTTACAGATTAGTGTTCATTGTGTTTAAGTTCACAAAATAACCTTCAGTTAATTCCATCCAAATGTAACTTGAATTGAGCAGTATTGCCATTAAATACATAAAGCTGTGCTGTTGTGCAAAATGTAAATTAAAACTTAATAAAGTAAGAATGATTATCTTTTTTTTAAATTATTACTTACTTGTTGGACAGCATTTTTGTATACTTAGTTATTTATTATATCACTCATTCTTTAGTGAAATATTTGAATCACTGAAACTGTTGTAGTTTCCTCAAATCTAAATACTTATACTGGTTCATTTAAAATACTATTTGAGTGTTTACATTTATCTCTGAACAGTTCGACACAGTCCTTTTTCTAACCACCTTTCCTATGTTTTTGTATGTTTTTCATGCCTTTTTTACCGTTTGTCAGGTCTGGCAGATATCATGAAGCGACTGTTGACCAAGTATGACAATCTCTTTGAAGTTTCCTTTCCCTATTCAATGGGCTGGCACGGTAAGGCATAAAATGAAAGTGTGTGTTTGTGTGTGAGAGTGTGAGTGTATCTGGGGAAAATGAGGACTGTGAGGTGTGGACATTGAAAATAAACACAAAACAGTTTTGAAACCGTCTAAAGGCTGCTTTGGGTGGTTTTTTTAATGGTGGAAGGAGGAAGAAACAGATGGTAGGAAAGATTAAATACACAAACACAAAATGTTTCGGGTGGATTACAGAAGTGGAATAGAGGTTTGCTGCTACAAACGAAATGCTACGGCCATATTAGGTCAGCTCTTCGCATGTTCACTCGGTAGCCTCAGAGCACCATGTTCACCTGTGACTGTAATCAGTGATGTGATGTAGACTCTTTTCACTAGAGAGGATTTTAATCTAGTACTACACCAAATTAAATGGCCATAAGAGGATTGAGGGAAGAGGTGCTTAAAAACTGTCACACCTTATTTAAGTTTTTGTGACAGTTACACCCTACAGGTTTTAACACTTAAAATCCCCTTCAGCTCCACTTTTCAAGTCGCTTGATGCTCTCCAGCTTTTTTTTTTTAAACCATATAAGGATTAGAGACAAGCATTTTTACCTTCTTCTCTGGCCTGTCTCGCTCTCTCCTTCCATTCCTTATTCTTGATAAACTTTTCTTTTTATTCATTAGTTCCATCAGTCATTCTTTCCTCCCTTCTTACAGTCAACATACTTGTTTGAAACATGACTTTACACGTAGCTCTTCTTTCCAAGTTCTTCATGGTTCATTTGTCTTTTCTCTCTCCCGAATACTTTTGTGAAAACGCCAAAAATGCAAAAACACAAATATCACAGGTGAATATGTATTTGCTATTTATTTGTCAAATGGCGTGGAAAGACGTGCGAGTCAAGGCGCAGCAAGCTTTTTTTGTAGAGGTTAGATAACTCTTGTTGCATTTCAATCATCTCTGCTGTAATAAATTATGTGGGAACCTCTCATCTTTGATGTCACCCTCATACTTATTGTATTACCACTTCAATGCACACTCAGAAGGGCCCGAATATTTAATGCGTTAGGAAAGCTCTCTCTTATGTAAAGCAGCAGGTCTCATACGTAAAGGGCACTCACTTGTGCCGTAATTCCAGGCTTTTAGAGCAGATCAAGCAGCAGAGCAGAGATCGAAACGGCAATATGTTCTTTTGAATATTTGAATTCTTAGGTTTTTTTTTTAATGGATTTATTTGTTCATTTATTTATTTATTTTTTTCTTTTAACATTAAGATTGGCTCCTCCTTGATTTGGTGTTGTTTAAAATTTCTTGAAAATGTTCAGTTCAACAAATATGCTCTTCTAAAGGTGAAATGAAAAGTGTTTTGAAGCTAACATAAATCAAAAGAAAGTCATAAAAAGGTGCTTGCTTTCAGAGTCTTTCATTTAGAAAAAAAAATACACTCATTTAAAATTAATTATCGAAGATCAAAGAAATTACTAGGGTCTCTTCTGCATTTTCCGTGATCACTCAGAAGTGTGAATTGTCCAGTGACAAATGCAGGAACTCGAACAAGACAGTAAATACGAAGTGTGGGAGTGAAATGGTTCAATGGGTTGCAATTAATTGTGTAAACTAACTCAAAACAACAACAGCTGTGTCATTCTGCTTCCCAAAGGACAAGAAAGTTTGGATGTGGTTAGTTTAGCTGTAAATTACAACCTAAAGTCTGGTGACTGACTGACTGTGCAGAGGACCACCTGAAATACAAACCTTCAATAGAAGAACCCCTGCCTCCAGCTGAAACTCCTTGAAGACTGTGATGTCATTGTAAGGGTTCCCCTTGTGAAATGTGGGGCTCCAGTTCCCAACAGCATCACTCCAGACCAAAACAGAAAAAGTGTTTTTAAACTGGTATTCTTGTTAACAAATCTTCCTTCATCTTCGGCTTCCATTTTCACTGATAAACACTGTGATAGTAACTTCCTACAGCGGTCTGACTGCCACAGCTGGCCTTGGCTCCTTCTACGTCACCAACCAAAGAGGCAACACCACCCACACAATCACCCCACTTTGGGATTTTGTCACAAAAACTCTAAAATCAGAGAAATGGACAACTGGAGTGTTATATGATGATGTTTAACTAAAATGAAAACATGAAAACTCTTTTTTTTTATCTTCCTTCACATTTTATATTTTATGTTGTTGCATTTATGTTATTTTTTTTTAATGCAGCAAGATAAAAATGTGGACAATGTTTTTAGTACCTGTCAAAAATTAAAATAATAATCATGTGTTTTAACTACCAAATTGTCCAAAAACACAAGTTGCAAAACAAAGAAAATATGTTCAAATTAAAAAACACATACCTGCTTGAAATGTTATATATATATATGCTCGACCTGCTTTAAAGCGGAGGTTAGAAAAGCGCATTGATGCGAAGAAGTGATGAACGACAGAACTGAAAACAGTGTCATCGTGGCAGAAAAGTGCTTCTCGTCTAAGCAGATGTTTGCAGGTGCAGTCGTTTCAGGTCTGTCTTCTGTGAGTTATTTATGTAAAATGAAATCTCAGTGCTTACAGACTTAAACACCCACGTCCTCCTCAGGGTGAATTCTGACCATTTAGATAATAATTTGGCACCATCGTTCATGATAACACATTCAAGTAACAGTAAACAGGAATTATTAGACCTGCCCAAAAAACAATTTAGTGTTGTCATTGTGAGCATGTCAAATTGCATTCATATATATCAAAGATGAAATCGCCTTTCATCTTTTCCTGACTTTTGCTGTTTTACCAAGCCATTTCTTAATGAGGATTTTTTTTTATTATCTGTTTCATCTTCCATTAGCAGCCTCAGGGCAATGAAGTGTAAGCAGAGTGTGACTGATAACAACTAACCCGCAGGGTTGAAATGAATCTTGTTTAAATTAGTTCACAGCTTAGGAGACATGAGGTAACTCAAATTTAATACATCTCAGACAGCCAATTTTTTTGGGCCATGATCGTGTCATTGCATATTAGTTTCAACAGATGAGGCTATACATTTTTAAACCTCACCACCTGGATGGATGTTATAGGGTTTTTAACCTGCTTCTCTGCTCATTTTCTTTTCTTTTTTTAAAGGAGGTTAGTCTCAGCATGGCAGCCAAAATGAAAGGTAGTTTGTTAAAAAAAGAGAGATGATGCTCTCCCATTCTAACTGTAGTGTGGCGAGAAGGACAGAGGGCATGAGGGAACACGGTCAGAGCCTTAGTTTCTTCTGTTTTATCAGAAAATCTTTAAATCTTTGAAGAAAAACTGGGTGTAAACTTGCCTTTGGAGATCTTGGCTTAGATTTTGGCTTTAATCTATTATTCTGTTTTTTGTTCTTCAAGACTAAAACCTACAGGTCACATGGAGGTGATTTGTTAAAAGTTTTAGGCAGATAGGTAAGTTATTAATATGTATATTTTTCCTTTTCGTTTTCAATCTACCAAAAGAAAAATGGCTGCAGAATGTTTTAATTAAAGATATCAAGTCTAATAATATGCATACAAAGTTTTATACAAAACTTATGTTTTTGTGTTGCACAAATATTAGTTTCACTGGGTTTTTATTGACACTATTACGACATGTGTTAATATAGCACATATTCATATTTCACACAGTATCATAAGATTTTAGAGAACACCTACACGCCCAGTGATTTGTGAAATATCACAGTTTGCTTAATTAGCACCTTTCATTTTCTAGTTATTAAAAAAAAAAGAAATGGTGAGTGTCAAGCCACTGAGAAAACAGGACAGAAATAAAGGGGAGAAAAAAAAAGAAGAAAGAAAGCAACCCACAAATTCAAAACTGCTGCTTATTTTAAAGTTGTGTGAAAGACTGAGAATGAATTATAATTACTGGTAATTTTTTTCATTCATATTGTAGAGATGAACTCACACAGATCAAAAAAAAATGCAACAATGAAACTAGGTGATTTTACTATTTCATTCAACAAGGATAGCAATGAAAAAAATCTACAATAAAGAAATTTAGTACAGATAAACAGTCATGTGTACATTACATAATTGTCAGTTCCAGACAACAACTTTCTGGCAATATTCTTGAAAGTTTTCTTCATTGTATTATTATATATGATTCTTTCATTGATAATATCTTCATGTGCTTTGGATTATTACTTTTGTGCCAAGTCGCCTTCTAGTTTCAACTTCCTCAGTTTTGTAATGTCCATTTTTTTGTGCCTGGTTTGTTAATATTTTTGTTGGAATTGCATAAATAAACTTTTTTTTAAGTCTGGTTTATCCTAAACCTATGGACTGATTAGCTTCTGTTTATCTTGAAGAACCTTTGAATATGATGTGCTTTTCTCCAAAAAGTCCGGATCTTCATCAAGTTAATTCATCTGTTTGGCTCTGACTTTGCTTTGTGTGTCTGTGTGTGTGCGTGTGTGTGTGTGTGTTAAGCAAGAACTTTTTATGTCCCCAGCAACCTTCCCATTCTGGCCAAGGAATATTTCTATAGTAAAGTTTCTGTATGTTTACATCATCGCAGAACATTTGACAAAGTCTTTTACAATCTTGGAGATCTGTTGTTCATTTATTTATTTATGGATTGATTGATTGATTTTGCGTGTGTGTGTGCTTTATTTATTTGGGCCGGATTATCTAGAACACACAGTCCTGAACAATGAAACCTGCATTACACAAGTGTATTTTGTTTGCTTGTTTGTTTGGTTTTAGAAATCTTGCACTTTAACACCAAAAACAACAGTACATTAAGATATTTGTCATGTTGATGAAGCACAACCGTTCCAAATGAAATGAACTAGAGAATCTCTACTTTTCACTGTCCTTGCAGATTAAAATAAGTAGCTGTATTGAGTTGTCATCATGTATTGCATTGATTTATTCTGGTTTATTTTAAATTATTAATTTGATGGCATCATAAATGTAGCCTTGTCCTTAATTTATAGCTTATTAAATTGTTGTAAAAGATGGTAGAATAACTGATTTGTGATAATTTCAGTTACTTCAAAATCTAATGGTTTTTTTTAATAAAAAAAAAGATACTGAATACAATTATTCTTTCATTGGGTAGAAGGACATTCAACTTCTAAAATTATAGTCTTTTTAATTTAATCTTTAATAAGGAATACTGATGTTATAATAAAGATGTTGTAGAGGTTTGCACCCAGTGTCCTTTTTGCATAATTTGCAGATTTAATGCACACTGACCAACTGATACATTTATATTATACATGCTTCACATAATGAGCTTCGTCCTCCTGCATTATTTTTGCTCATTTGACGGCAGACAGCTATTGTTTAGACTTATTATTGGCTGTGTGCTGAAAGAGACATGGTTTGATGCTCTTCAAGTAACCTGGGAAATCACAGATTAGAATGCCTATTTATTCCTCAAGGAGTATAATAACACTTAGCATATAACACACAATGTTTAAAGATGATGAGACACAGAGACCATTTGACATAACTGGATACTATTGTAATAGAATGCCACATCTTAGAAATAAAAGTATCCTGCAAAATTCTTAATATGTACTGTATACAATAATAGTGTAATATTATATACATTGTATTATGATGTGTCTTTGAATGGTACTTAAGTATTACTATGATTGGTGGCACTCACAGAATAATGTTGGTAACTTAAATAACGCTGACACTCCTGCAGGAATACAAACACAACCAAAGACAGTTTAAAACTGTATAATTGTCTTCTAATAGGAGCATTCCTCTGTATTCATTCTTTATCTGGATCCTTTAGGCTTTTCTTTGTTCCTCCTCTTTCTTGTCCCATCAATTAGTTCCCTTTATGTCGCCCTCCTGCCATATTTATCTGTGTCTGATTAGCCCCCATTGTCAGAAAATTGACTCAAAAGAAAAAGCTTTTCTTAATGTCTCTAAGGATATTCTCTTTTTTTTTCTTTTTTTAACTTTGTGTGTGTGTGTTTAAGAGATATATACCAGTGTTTCCCTGATCACCTCATTAGCTTCCTTTAAATAAATGAAGGTGGCACAAAAGACATTTAAATGTTCTTGTTGCAAATTAGTGATTCTTTATCCTGAGCCATGACTCTTAGATGGCTTGGACACTTACTGTAATTGTACAAATGGAAGCGAAAGTTAAAGAAAAGAATAACATGAAGAATACAGATGGTTAATTCACATGGAAATGAGGTGACTAATATAAAGCTGTAGGACATACACCTACTTCCTATCTCAGCCCAGTTGAATAAATAAAGAAGGCACTCCCTAACACTCCATTTTTTTAATCAGATTCCATCTTATTTTGAGTTTTGTAATTATTGTTCTTATTGTTGTCTCACACAAAATGGTGGCCTTTTTCTACTCAAATTTGTCTTTTTTTTGTTACTGTATTGTAGCTTGTTAATAATGACAAGGTGGTGACTGATCTGCAGCTTAAAAACAAAGGTTTTATTATTTTTTTGTTATTCTTGTTGTTATGTTTTTCATGAAAACCCCCCACAACTTATGTCTATGCTTCAGTGCATTTACTTTGATATCTGATGTGACATTAATGGAAAAAAACATGACATTACACAACCTTGTCAGTCTGTTTTGAGCTGCCAAGGTCTGAAAAGTGTCATACAGTGAGCAGTTCTAGTAGAGCTACGCCTGCAGGAAAAGCTTCTCATGCAAACAGTTCTGTCATCAGCAGCAGAGATTGTTACCTTTACATGTATCCTCAAAATAACTTTCCTGAAACATTTAGAGAATGAAAACTGCTGGTTTGTGCCTACCACTTTTAGTTGACCGAGCTGTTTTATCAACCTGAGCCAGTTCAAAGCTCTGCTTCCTGCACAATTTTGCCTAAAAGCGAAATCATCTCTGTCTGTGGCCTGACTGATGCCTGCATGGATTTGATTGAAAGTGAGAAATGTTTTGGACATGCATCCTTGCCTTTTATCAAAGTCTGCATGTTTCCGTGCTATTTTTTAAAAAAGTGACACAAGTCTCTGTAACTTGTAACATTTTATGGTGTGCAGTAAACTAATGTAGTCGAACTTAAGTTAGTATCTCACCGGGCTGTGGCTGTTGAAGACTAGTTGGCAACTCAAAATTGCAAGAAAATTACGAGAAAATAGACACATTTTCAGTTGCACTCTCACTGAATTTCGAGTCTTTGCGAACAAGTGACCAGCATGCTGTGCTGCCATGTTCTGAACAGCCAGTTTTCAAAAATCACAATCTATTTATGTGTGTGTGTGGGGGGCTTGAAAACATCATTCTTGGTTTTTGTTGCCCTACAAAGCCCACATCATACACACCACGGCTCGCTTTGTACCCACCTTGGCAGCCGCCACCACATTTCATCTTCCGGAGTGTACTTTTCAAATTGAAATTGGCAGATTTTGACCAGTTTTTTTTAATAGTGAATATTTATCACCAGCATGGTTTTTACACCTGACAATTAGCCTCGGTGTTTTCTGTCAGAAGTGAGCTAGCATGCAGGAGTCAGAATACATCTCTAGTGTTCTTGAAATGGGTTGGAGACGCACGGCAAAATTCAGATGGTTTTGAGAAGGGTTAAAGATGCTTGTGTAGTGTGTTGTGTACTGTGTAATTTTGTTTTGTTGCTTGAATTTTTTTTTAACATGTTCAAAACTCAAGCGACAGGACTGCACGCCTCTTTGATTCACGTAAGAAAATTGAAAATAACCGTACATGTTGCAAGACATTCTGGAGACTTCAGAGCAAATTGCAGAAATAAAGATGCTTATAAAATTGTCATTCCAATATCTTAATATCCATTTGGTGTGTCATTATAAGAGCCCAGTTTGCTGTGTGCTAGTGTAAGATATCATGTTTGTAACTGTGTAGTCTGTTGTGGCCTGCAGTATGCACTGATGATTACTGAGTCTAAATTGTACCCTAAGTTACATTAGAAGGATTGGGCCTACAGCTTTGCATTATCTAACAAAATAAATAAATTTAAAAAATGCTCACTTTGTGGAAGAAGAAGGCAAAGTTATGTTGCTTATCCACCACTCAAATAGGCTAAACAGGCGTGTCGAGGGGAAATTTGGTAATTTGATCAAAGCATGCCACAGATATCCTGACAAGAACCTCAGAAAATTAAGTAAACTTGTGAAAATAGGGCAAAAAAGTTAATCCAATGTGAAGAATAGAATAATAAATAGATGTACATTCTAAATATGTTTTATGTGTTTGTGTCTACCTGTCTTCAGTGTTCTAAAGAAATCAGAAAACAGGCATTTTTTGTGCATTTGTGTTGTTTTCATGATTATTAATGGGATTTCATACTTTGTGGGTATATAGAGGATACAGAGACATTAAAGACGCACACATTCACCTGTATACTTGTGACGCATATATTAGTCTTCTAACAAACCCTCAATTTAATGTCAAGTTACTGAATAAGACTTCCAGTTCAGCCTATTCTCTGTTATTCTTGTTTGTTTATTTAAAAAGATAAAAGTAATCTGCTTACTGCTTCAACGTTTTTTTTAAACTATCTCATGAAAATGAGTGAATTACTGTGACCAACCACAGCAACAACTGAAGTGTACAGCTAACTTTTACAATGGCTTTTTTTCTTCTTTTTTTTTTCACTGATCCTCCCTCTAGGTGGTTCAGAATCTGTAAAGCTTTCATTGTGAATTTATCAAATATGTATGATAAGATATGATAAAAAAAAGCCTTAAGAAGTATGTAGAAAAACGTTTTTTTGGACAACCTCAGTCTATCTTAATGAGCTTTGGCAGCCCACAATTAGTGTGAACAAAGCCTGTAACTGACTTGAGGCCAGTTTTCTGTCTCCAGCACAAAAATCATTTTTCTTTTGCTCCGTCTTTCTTCAGGGGCCCCGACTGGTACTTATTTGAATGAAGACAACTCCCACTGGCAGCTTCATGCTCATTACTACCCTCCTCTGCTGCGTTCAGCCACAGTTAAGAAGTTTATGGTGGGGTATGAGATGCTCGCCCAGGAGCAAAGGGACCTCACCTCAGAACAGGTAACAGATGCATTTCATGTAAATGTATTTTCTGTAATACACAATGTATAAATGCATGTTTTTAAAAGCTTTTTTTCACAATTTTTTTTGCACTATCCTTCCTGATGAGATTACAGAGAGATATATCACATTTAGTAAATTAATGCTTTATTTTAGTGCTTCTGACATAATGTGATCAAATGAAGGTTCACTGTGGTGAATCTGATAAGACAGCAATTGAAATAAAAATAAAAAAATCAAAGTGGTTGCGACCTTCTAATAATGAAATGTCTCTCTAATTGTTCAACTTCTCAGTTTAAAAAGTATTATTTGGCATACAAAGACAGTCTCTGAACAAAGTTCATCACTGTTTTTTGAAGAAAATTATTCGTAAAGCAGAAGCAGCTCTGTGGCTGATTCAGTCTCTATGGTGATAAGACTGTGGTAAAGGTCACTATTGTTTTGTTTTTTGTCTTAGGCTGCTGAGAAGCTAAGAAATCTTCCTGAGGAGCACTACAAAACAAAAGAGAACTCTGAAAAAGAAGAAGAAATGAAAAAGTCAAAGTGAAACAAACTGCTTAATGAATGGAAGGGTTGCATTTAAAGGCATACTAATCTGAATATTCTTTTTAAAAAAATGAAAAAAAAAAAAAATTTTTGCAAAAATGATTTTGTGGTATATTTCCCTGCAGACACCACCCCCTCCAATAATAATTCTTTTTTGATTGCTTTGCTGCAAATCCTAGACAGGATTTGACAATAGACCTACCAATGACAGCAATTTTGTTAATTTTGTTTCTCTAATTTGCCGCTCTATTCTGCAGTTTCATTCGGACATTACTGTATACTCTCACATCAGAGTGAAAAAATTAGTTTAATCAGTGTTTGCAAACAGTTCCCGCTTAGTATACCTTTAAAACACATACACATGTTTATACATTTTTAAATAAATTGTGCATTTTTGTGTTTTTAGTACTGTAAAAGGAAAATTACAAAGTGCCTTTTTCTGGCACAGAGATTAAAAAATGTTCACATCTGCTTGCTTTGTACTAAAGTAGTTAATATTTTTAAAATCTTTTTGTGTACTCAAAACTGGCACCGGGCTTCCTACTGTGATTATGGACTGGAAATAAAATGTTTTCAAGTGCAGAGTGAACATTAGTTTTTGTCGCTATAATGTAATTCTCAAACAACGCAACTTTATTCAAGTACAAGTTCTAAAGGATTTCACACAAAGTATTCTTCAGTAAATTGATGGTTTTATTGGTTTTTCTTTTAATCATAAGACTGTGTGAAGTTTTATATCAATAATAAACTTAATGTCTCTTTGTTCACATTATTATCCTTAGAGCTTTTTCAAATAAAACTGGAAAGTGTGGCATTCCAAGCTTTAATCTGCATGAGATGCTCCCCGGATGGAAACCTAAATATCTTCAACTTACAGAATAAAGGTCCAGTTGGTTTGTTTTCAAACTCTTAGTGTTTGTGCACTGTAGCATTAGGATGACTTGCTTGATTGGATAAGTGTGTTAAAACTATTATAGTAAAAGTCATTACCCAGAACAATTCTGCATTTATTTACAGCAACATTTACTTCTAGGGAAGCAAGTGGGCCCAAATAATGCCAGCAAAACTTCTCGTTATATCAGACCCAACATATTCTGTTATTGTTGGGGTAAAAAGTTCACATTCCTCTTTAATGTATCCTCCCTGTGGGAAAATAAATAAATAAAATTAATATGCATATTGCAGCATTTTAAAAAAAATTGTTCACACTTATTCTGAGTCAAATTTTGCTTTCTTTAAATTGATTGCAGAAATACTATGTAACTATGACAAATACTGACAGTGTTGGAGGTCTATGAATCTAATTGCAGTTATCTTTTACACGTATGTAGCATTAAAAATCAATAGACTGTGTACATGTTGATATTCCTAATTTTAATGCAAAACTAAACTGATTCTCAGGCTTTAACTGTTAAAAGCTTTATCCAGCTGTCTGTAAAAAATACAATAATTAAATAATATTATAATATAATAAGCTTAAATAATAAAACATTATTCTTATCTCTTTTTCCATTGGCACTATATTCAAACATTTTTTTTTTATCAGCCAGGCTGCAGGTTGGAGGAAGAGGAGAAAATAAACCTATATGCAGCAATGTCACATTTTGTTAGAATTCTTATCAGCTTTAATCCCATGATTTAAACCAACAGAAAAGAAGTAAAAAAAAAAAAGCAACATTTCAGCCATGTGAGAGTTTGGGTAAAATTCAGACATAAACAAGAAAAGGTAAATATAAGCGTGCTTGTACTGTTATATAGGCAATGACACGAATCAGCAAAACACACTCACCACTTTCATTATTCATGCTTCTTCCACTGGAGCTCAGTCTCAGGTTGTCCATAAAATATTAATATCTAGTTTTGTTTAAATGCGGTGTTGAACAGTTGAAGATGGGAATGTAATTTATAGACTGCTTTTTGAGGGAATGCATGTTTGTGTGTGTATGTAAGCGTATAACCCTTTTTATGAACTGTGACAGATTTCATTCATTCTGGTCAATATTTATCCAGTCCTCCAGGCTCACTGTGGATCTTCTTCTCATCTATTTCATCTCTCATTTGAGACTTTCAATGTGTGCCTGACTGTGTGTTGAAGATATGTATTTCTATCTCCTCGCAGCAGGGAATCTGTAAGTTTCTGCCTGCGCCTAACTGCTTTGTATCTCAGTACTGGCAGGGGAAGGAGGATAATTTTGCATATTTGCCAGATTTCTGTTGCTTGTCTTTTGCAGCCTGCTCTGGTAGAGAATTGTTCTCCCACTGCAGCTAATGATGCCAAATGTGCCTCATGAAATCTGATTAGAATCATCCGTATGTTCTCATTGTGACAACATGTTGTGCACTTATGAATGTTACAGAAATATTTGAATATTTATAAGTAATTACTTGGAGGTGGACAAAACATCATGAACTTTTGCTTGAGTGCCAGTTTGTGATGATGCTTTCGATGACCTCGCTGTAAGGATATTGCATTCTCAAAGAACTAGGTGCACAGGTACGTGAATGTCCCCCTTCTTGTAACACTAATTGTCATATCAAAAAAAAAAAAAAAATCAACTTAAGTATTTTAGTTTATGCTTTGGTTTTACCAGCATAGGAGAAATTTTCTGGATTGTATCCTAGACAGTTGTGATGCTGTCAAATTAACTAAATCTGGCAGACTAACAAAACAAAAAAATAAGCAACTGCCAAAGAACTTAGATTTGTGTTGTTTTTTTTACTATAATCACACACACATGCACACAGAGAGAGGGAGAAGAGCAGTTTATAAAAAAGAGGCCATTTTTGCAATCTGAGCTAGCATATTTTGGATAGAACAGTTTATTCTGGAATAAAAAAACAAAAATGGTTTCTTTAATATAAACTTTTTTTTCACTTCCTTTTCTTGCCTCTTTAAAAACTTTTGAAACAGACTTAAGGTAGCATCTCACCAGGCTGCGACTAGTTGAAGTTATTGGCAAGTGAGTCTCTAGAATGTCTCACAATGATTGAGGTGGTTCTCAGCTTCCTCATGTGAGTCGCAGAAGCTTACAGTCTCGTCCCTTAAATTTTGAACATTTATGCAGCAAACGTTCTGTCAAAAAAGACACAGCTGTAGCCGACATCTCAAACTCTTCTTGTTTTTGTCACAGGCACCTTCAACCATTCTCAAGAGAGCAAGAGTTGTAATGTGACACTTGTATGGGAGCCCTCCTCTGACAGAAAGCATATCCAAGATCTAAAATCCGCACTGATGATGAATAATATTTATTTTAAGAAAATAGTCCAAATTTGCCAACCTTCATTTCAAAAGTGCCCTCCAGTATATTAATTCCTAAACGTTGGGGTAGCTGCTGTGTGATGTGAGTGGAAGTGAGCAAAAAAAGAATGTGTATGCCACACCTTATAAAAAATAAGCCATGCTTTTGAAAAACTGAGCATGCAAATGATCCCTGCACGGCTCATAGGTTGCTTAGCTGCAAACACTCAGAGTTCAGTTAGACTTCAACAAAATTATTATTTTTTATTTTTTTTACAATGTCGAGTCAGGTTTGAGTCACCAAAAGTCACAGCCTATTGAGATATTACCTTTAGGTGTCTATGGTGAATTGCGAACAACATACAGAGACCTGTGATGAAGTATCTCTTCTGATTTAAGTGTGTGGGGTTTTAACTTAGTCGCCAATGTGTGGGCTCTGTTTACTAAGAAACAATATTTTCTTGACTGATCATTGACAATAACACCAATCTGCATTTCTAAATGAAAATTTCTTAAGAATTTGAAACAAGACTTTCTCTTCTCTGCTGACAGACTATAGAAGTAAGGCAGAGATAGGCAGAGCTAGGAACTTCCTTTTCCTACAATAAAAGGAAGGTATGAGTGAGCCTCTCACCTGCTAATCTGAAGATTCTGTAGAGCAGGCCGATTCAAGCAGCACCTGGGACAGATACAGTCTGTTTTCGAATAAATGTTGGGCCCACAAAGCTGCCAAACTCTCAAACTGATTTGTCTGAATACAATGCTAAAAAATGAAACGCGTGTCAGAGCTACTTCCATACCGAGAGTGTCATGTCAAGCAAGTAGAAGTCTGCATCTGTCAAACAGTCGATCTTTGGTAAATCATGGCAGTGGAGAGTGGGGAGGATAAACATGAGTGCCTGTAAGCTGTCTGATTGTGCAAAAAGCAGTACGGCTGCAGTACAGATGGAAAACAACAGCAAAAGTGGCATTAAAAGCTCATTATAAGCATCAAAATGTATCTTTCAAAGCCAAAAAGATGGAAAGTCATTTTAGAAAATTGTCAATTTCAGACTAAATGGACTAAAACATTTTTTTGCCAACGGAAAGTTATTGAAGAACACAATGTGAAAAGACAATATGAGGCTAATCATACCTCTTTTTGTGCAAGTTTTCCTGACAAATTTCAAGAATGGGGAGGTAAAGTGACAGTGTTCCTTGCATTTTTTTCACCAGAGTCAAGTGGCCATCTGCTGTCCTTGCACTGAACAGGAGAGAGCTCTGATAGGATCCCTGCAAGTAACTCGGACATTAACCAAATGGCAGTGATATTTTTCTGAGGCTAAAACTGTGAGAGACAGAATGCTCGCTGTCCTTAATGAAGTTGTGGTTGATGAAAAGGTTTTACAAATTATTGCCTGTGGTCCTAAAATGTTTGGTCTATTATCAACTGAAGTTGCAGTGCTTGAGCTAAAATGGAGGAAAGTGGTGGATACACCACCTGAACAGATTTAAACAGAAAATAGATTGTTTTTAATCAGCCAGCTTGTATATTTTAAAATCTTTAAAAAAGGACAGCTTGTTTTTTATGCCCTGTCTTGGCACAGTCTTAACAATTATAAACATAAAAGAAAGTTGTTTATCCTGAGACTAATGATTACATTTTTATGGTAGGATGTTTCTGTAAGTACTGTCGTTCCAGTTCACAGTCTAAATTTGATTATTTTATTTTTTCTAAAACTCCATCTATTTGACTAACAGTCTTGCAAACAAATGCCTTCGTTCATCAAGCTGTACCATGCCTTTGGGTTCATGTGAGTGTGATTTTACTTCAAGTGTCCCTGACACCAGCTTTAAAATTCATAAACTTTTAAAATGCCATATGCTTTTCATTTATTTATTTATAGCTTCATTAGTTCCAGGCAAGTGGAACTACGGCTTTTTAAGACGATCCTATTACAAAACGATATATAGAAATTCATTTGTTTAATTATTTAATTTGTTCATTTAATTTATTTATTTAGTATCGCATTTATGTAGAAGATGTTTTTGCAGTTGAAACAAATAAATTCTGATAAATAAATAAATAAAGTCTATCTTTATTTTCTGCAGCATTTAAAGATTACATTCAATTTGGACAAAATTTATTTTCTCACCATAAGTTGTGAAAATATTTAGAGGCTTTGTAGTCAACTTCCCCAGAATGGTGTTCACTGCAAAGTCTTGAAGACTGATCTTCAAGTAAACAAAGTCTGTCATATTGATGGTTAATGTATCCATAAATCCAAAAATTGTAAGCCTAATTTATAAACAGATAAACTACCATTTAAACTGCATTTGTTTACCTACAGAAACAGCTGAAGTGGCTGAAAATCTGTCAACAATGCTGATGTCCATGGAAGAGATGTTTGGTATTGAGAAATCTGCCAATTTCCATGTATTGGTACAAATGTTTGCACCGATTTGTTAATTAAAGTGTGTTTGCAGATAATAATATAGGTTGGGTTGAAACTGTAATGCTCCACCACCCTGCTTCATCTACAACATTTAATATTGAGAGTTATCTTCCTTGACCTTTCCCTTTTCTTTCACATTTAGCAGCAGATTTACTCTTATATTGCCACAAAAAGATCTTCTCAGAGATTTTACGCTTGTCCAATTGTGCCATATTTGTTTACAGACTTTGATTCAACTGAGCGCTCCATTTGCATGGCGTGTGAACCCACATTTCAGAATTGCATATCAATATAATTGGAAAACTACTGGGGTAAACTATTTCAAACTGTATCATTTGTTATAGCTCTGAATAACCTTTTGTTATTTTTGATTTAATAATTCGCAGTGAGTATCCTTAATTCCCAGACAATTCTGCAGTTACAATCTATTGAAGAAGCATGAATAAGTGTCAAATAATTAAGTGCATGCAATCCATGTTTGGGTCATTCTTCTTCTTCTTTTTTTTCTTTCCTTAGTTGTGATTCATTCTGGTGGTGCTAAGACCAGACATCAGCAGGGCTCTTCAAATGGAAATGCAAATTTTAACAGTTGGGTCTCAGAGCCATGTAGAGCTGGTGTAATGACAATGAACAACAATGAACAGAGAAGAATAGTTTTTATGACATGTGGAGACTGTTGTTACACAGTCAAAACAACATGCGCACCAGAGGCAGCGCTTTCATTTAGTTTGAGTAAATGCCATAAAAAAGAAAGATTTATTTATGTCTACTTGAGTACTGCTCAGTATGTAAATGAACAACAGAGGGCAGTAAAATGCTTTCAAATCACAAAAGTGTCCGACACGGCAGATTGGATTTAGAATTTACACAAGTTGTCTCAAGGAATAATCTGAAATAATTATTAATATCAATTAAGTATAAATAAGGATATCAGAAAATGTAAATATGTTACTGTAGTAATTTCAGAGCAGGAAGAGTTGAGAGAACTTTCTTAATGAGAATGAAATTGAACTTTTTAGTTGAATCTAAACATTAGAATCAGGTTTATTGTCTTTCACCATTTCTGAGATATGAGAATAAAATATGTTTCTCAAATTTGTCTAAAATAATAAAATAAAGACTATAACTACAAAGAAAAAAAAACAGTTTAAAGGGCAGCTTAGGGATTGAGTTTATGAGCCACACAGCCTCAGGTAAGAAACTATTCCTCAGCCTTGTTTTCCAGGAGGCTGAACAGGCTCCTTTTTTTAAAACTGGCTCTGCATCTGCTGATATAAATGTCCTTTAGTGAAGGGAGGCTGCTGTTGGTCATTTTTTGAGCTGATCTAATCACTCCTTGCAACACCTTGTCAGCCTCGGAGCAGTTTTCATATCAAACTGTGATGAAAACTATCGAGACATTCTCCAGTACACATCAGTAACATGACATAATTCATTCTGTTTGTGTCATTTGATTAAGCAGTCTTTGAAGCCCAAATTAAATAGTTAATTTAAAAATAAACAGCATTCCTCGAAGGAAGGCATATTGTCTGCAACCTTACATGCTAATGCTTTAAACATAGATCAGTTAGCACTCAGAGTATATGTTGAAGATGAATCTCAGACACTACCACACCAAAATTTACCTAGATATCTGTAAAATAGGCAAAGTTATAGACATTTCTGTGTTTGCTTAGGTCAATTAGCTAATGTAGCCACCTTGAATTGGTTTGACTTCAAAAGCTAATTTGTTGTAGTTGTACATCCAATAATTACTTTTAGATTATTATTAAAGGCCATCCATTGGCTCAAGGTACATTTTCCTAACAGAAAGATAAACAAATGAACACAAGGACACCTTTGACACCTTGATCATCCACCTTTCATGGCAGAGAGCAATAATTAACAACAGTAACACACCTCATATTTTACACTTTCACACAATACCTCATCATCAGGTGAATAACAGAAATATTATAAATATTATAAGCATATTTCACCTTCGTCTAGATACATTTTCAGAAAACCAGAATGTAGAGTTTGCAATATGTGGTTACAGAAGATTGCTGTTTTGCCAGTAGTTTGTTCCCCTACTGCATTTAGCCAAAGAAGCCGACTACTGATATAATTATCATCTAGTTATCAAGTTGTGAGCTGTAGCTGGACTGCTTAACTAAACAACTGTACTTTGTGCTTCAAATCTACATTTTCAGTATTTTTTAAAACTAAAATCTCTGAAGACGCAGCAGGCATTGAGTCTTTGAATGAATTATGGATTTTGAAATACAGAGCTGCACAGTAGTGCAGTGGTTAGCACTGCTGCCTCACAGCAAGAAGGTTTGACCCTGCTGGTCAGGATGGCAGTGTGAAGATTTTTTGTTTTTCATTCTGAAGCTGCTTCAGTTTTCTCCTCACAGCCCCAAAACACCCAGACTCGAACAATTGGTGCACCTGATTTGAATTTTTATCAGCCCAATAAATAGCTGTTATCATAATTTTGTCAGTACGTGCCCTGTTAGTAATGGGATTATGATGTGAGCAAGTTAATAAACTTTGAGATCCTGAAACTACACCGAATAGTTGCAAAATGAAGACATTGCAAAGATATTTATATAATTCAAATGTAAAAGCTTATGTAATAGTGAGTGCTTGATGTATTCTGTTGTACTCATCAGTGTAGCTTAATATTCCCTTATCTTCCTTCCTAAGTTTAGCTACCAAGCAGCTAGGAAGTTAAATTCAACTCTCTGGTTTGTCACCTGCTGTAGCATCACTTTTAGTAACCAAATATAACACCTTGTTAATAAAGGCAAACTGCAGACACACATAAATGTGCTGAATTTTTTTTCCAATTCCAAGTCATTTTTGTCATAAATGTGACCTATAAATAGCAAAAGCCAACTAACAAAATGGAGTCACAGCAGAATGCAGGAGCACAAAAAAGTGAAACTATTCACGTTGCACTTTTCTTCACTGAATAAACTCCAACCCTCTTGGGTTACAGGGTGGCTGCACTGAGTCCAACACACGTTTTACTAAAAAGACAATAAGGTAACAAAAAATAACAAAAAAAAAAATATCACTTAACAAAAAATATCACCTATTTACAGGTTCAGTTTAAAAGTCAATGTATCTTTGGATGTGTTTGCATTAATTTAATTGTCCTATCTTAACGTTTTAAAAACACATAGACAACAGTCAACAGAAATGTACTTAACAGTGCCTTGCAAAAGTATTTTACCTCCTTTTTTTCTAATCTGTTGCCTAACAATCAAGAATGTAATTTTATATAACTTCTATTTTGATTAAAGCAGTAACAAACAAACTTGATTTAAATAACTTAAATAATATAAAACTGAAAAGTGGTGTACCATTACCTTTACAAGCCATATAATTGGTGAAATAAAATCCACTTGTGGGTAAGCGTCAAATGCTTTAAAGCTGTCAAATAATACCTAACACCTCTAAGTAGGAAGGTCTACCATCAAGGAAGAGACAGCATAAGGACCAATGAACTCTCTACTTAGGTCTGAGAGAAGTTGTGGTGAAATACAGATCAGAGTTGGGATAATGAAAATAAATAAATAAATCAAAGAATTCTGAACATCACACAAGCTCCATTAAATCCATTATTATTAAATGGAAAGATGAATCCACCACAACAAACTAACCAGAACTCAAACTGGGTTTGGAGGGCATTTATCAGAGAAGTAACTATGAGGCTAAAGATAACCTTAATGGAGACGAGCAGCTCTCCTGTAGAAACTGGAGTGTCTGTCTATAAGACAGATATAAATAGCACAGAGAAGGACTTAACAGAAGAGTAGTCAGAAAAAAAACATACAAACAACAACAACAAAACATTACTTAAAGGGGAAAAAAAGCTGGAATTTCTTGTCAAACAAGTGGAAAAAGGTGTTGTGGTCAGGTGGGACCAAACCTTTAGGATATCAAGGGCATCACCATATCTAAGGCAAATCTACCACCTCTCAACATGCTGAGAACTCCATCCCTAAAGAACATGTTCAGTGTTCCGGATTGGCCCAGTGAAAGCCCAGACCTCAATCAGGCAGTTTGGTCATGAAGAATAGGCAAGAATTCCAGGACAAACCTGACAAGACTCAATGCTCAATGCAAAACATTACTACAAAGTTTTGAGTTTTGGAGGCTGAACACATATGCACACATTTTTTTTTTCAGTTTTGTTTAACTTTTTGCCTGTTTAAATCACTATATTTTTTCTCCTTTTAATTTTATTAATCTTAAGTATTTTTGTAGAATCATTGCTCTTCAGCAAATGAAATATTCCTGGCTGCAAGGCAATAAAATAGAAAGATTACCAGGAGGGGTGAATACTTCTGAAAGGCACTGTGAGTCTTTGAAGAGGCTGCTGCAAATTTCAACCACAGGTTTTGTCCTTGTGTCATTGCTTTTCTAACCTATCCTCCTCCCTGTTCTCCCTCTTCTTCCTATCACCACCCTTAGGGATAACTCATCTGCATGGAGGCTGACTAAGCAGCTGTAGGAGGTTATCTTCTTTTTTTTTGTTTCTTACATTGGTATGAGAAGCAGATACAATCAAAACCCCCTTGTAGACTTTTCATAGCTATTAGGAGAACTACCAAGTAGATGAATTTCAAAAATTGAATAATAGCTGCCATAGCTGAGCTTAGGCTCTGTTCTAAAGCTGCAAGATTGTAATATTCATTGGTCTGTACAAGATAAACAGGAGTCAGAGTATGTGCAGTTTTAACACAAAATCTTCCCACCTGCTTTTGGAAAAAAGGGTGAAATAGAGTAAAAAGCCAGATGTGCCCTTTTCAAGAATGTGTGATTAAAAAAAATCACAAAAATTGTATTGTTTTTGATAATGAAACACTCTCACACACCTACAGAGAGGCTGCAAAAGATAACCTCAAATGTGGTCACATCAAGATAGGAGGGACTGAACACCAAATCACTGCTTGTATCGGCCTCTCGGAGAAAGAAGAAAAAACACAAACGCATTTTATTGTGTTTGTCATAGCGCTGTTAACCAAACAATCTGTGCAGCTGTTGTGTGGATGTTATCTCACTGACCACTTCATGTTGTTTACTGTGTCATTTATTGCCTTGTCTAATTTATTTTATCACTAAAGCGAGTAGATTAAATCTCGTTTTACTTGGGGGACTGGTGTAATTCCCAAATGTAAATCTTTTTATTTGTTTCTATCTGGAGTCAAAACTTTAGTAAAGGTTTCACCTCTATGTGCTGAGTACAAGCTGGGTGTCTGCTCAGTGTCAACTGCTGAATATTAACTCATCAAGTGCAGCGAGGCATATGTTTCTGCATAGCTTGTGGTCTTTTGCCTCATGTGATAAATAAATTCCCAGAAGAAGACGACAAGCGGACATTCTTCTGTTTTATTGATCTAATTGCAGCAGCAACAACAATGTTTCTCAGCTTGTCTGTGGCTAGAAATATTAAGACAGACAAATAGTTTTAGTGTTTTCTTCTCTTCTGTCTTCATTCACACAGCAGTTGCCTTTCACGATGCTATAATTCTTTCTGGGGACCTTTTTAGTTTTCACATCATATCAGTTATGTAGAAGATATTGATATTTTGTAGAATAAGCTGACAAAGACGCAGAATTGTCTTCAGGGGAAGAGAATTACTTATCATCATTGATTTTTATGACATGATTCATTTCTGCCACTTTCAGCAGCCGCTGTAAAAGTGGTGTTTTGATACCAGCCCCTCGTGACCACAGCTTTCTTATTTTCATTAAGATAGTCAAATTTACTCAAATATTCTACATTCACAAAAGGAAACACTGATAAAAATGTCAACAAATACAGCCTTGCTCCAAAGACTTTGTTTTAAAAGTGACAACAAGCTGCGAAAGTGACAATCAGCTGAAAAAAAGAAAGACCAAGGGAGTGAGGATATGTGATTAAAGACTAAACCTTTCCCAAAAGCAAGCACAGGAAAAAAATAAATAAGTAAAAATGAAAAATAACAGCAAAAATGAGCTAATATAAAGATGCAAACAGAAGGCAGTGGTATGGAAACCAAGAGAGGACAAGCTTACAAATTTATTTTCATCACATTTTCTCACAATTACAAGTTATTTATCTTGGGAAAACAGGGCCTGTTTTCTTGAGATAACAGATTAATTTAATAATTTATTATGACTTAGAAAAGCTAATTTTTCTCTAAAAACTAGCAATTATAAAGAAAAAGTGGTACGTCATTAGAAGCCAGGATCGTCACAACTGATTGAAAAAGGAATATTTGTCACTGATCAACCCATTATTGTTATAAATCAGCTCAAAGCGTCACAATAGTGATAGTAAATGATGAAACTGGATGTAACATAAGAGGAACTAATTTTTGCACCAATAATCTCATTATTTAAAAAAAACAAAACTAGTTTTCTTAAGATACTATCTCATTATCTTATAAAATCAAGCTTTGTTTTCTTGAGATAAAACTAGCTTGGTTATCTTGTGATAGTGGGATAGTTAACTTATTATCTTGAGAAAAAACGCAAATTTGTTCTAATCAAAATTAATAATAGCAGCCAGTATCGACTTCTGCACAATGGGTTTATTGAATCTAATGCTTTTGGCTCTTTTTCAGACTAAAATATGTAAAATACTTGTTTGCATTTTAATAGGCTGTGAAATACATAAACTGTGCATCATTAATTAGTTTGAGTAAAAGATTTTACAAGTTTTATAAAGGTTTTTACAAATCTAATTAGAGCATCTATTTAAAAAGAAAATGATGTTCTCTGAAGATGCCAAATGAAAGAGGTCACTGATGTTTTCAGAAAAGGACAAGAAAAGGGAGAGAGCACAGACTGTACCAAAAACAAATAGGAATAAAAAAACAATTTTTGTCTGACATGTGAAAGTGAAAAAAAAAAGTTAAGTTAAAAAGACAAACGCTAAACTGTTAAAAACATATAGTAGTAACAACAAAAAAATTACAGCAGAGAAACAAAGACTTGACATGTTTGACTGACTGGTAGTTATTAGTGTTCTTCTGTGTACTGAACAAGTACTGTATTCTAACTGGCACTAATGAAAACTGCATGACTACAATAAAAAACACCTTGTTCAAATGGTGCGCTATACTATATCCCTTTAACTGTAGGAACTGTGTGATCATATTTAAGAAAAAATAAAAATAATATTGGAAATCACATTTCATATATATATATATATATATATATATATATATATATATATATATATATATATGCTTTTAAATAGTTTTTACCTAAACCTCTTTATATGCAGAGACATGTTTGCTCTTCTTTATAAGGGCACATTTAATGCTTTGTCAGTTGCTTGATTAATAAAGCCAAACCAATATAAGTTGAATCAATTGTTTTCTTTTCCGAGTGAAAGCAGCCCGACGCAGATATATTGACAAAGAAAGACAAAGAGTAATTGGTTCTTAAAAAACAGAAATTGAGCCAGAGGTTTTGGCAACATCTGTGATAGATGGTGATTAATGAAAAAGGTTCTAGAAATCTGTTAAACATGACAAATACGTATTGGTCACCTGAGGCAGCATCATGGGGACCATACAAAAAACCCATTGTTGTGTTTTATGTTATGGTCTCCGACTCATTTTTCTTGTTTTAGACAATATTCTTTAAAAAAATAAATCTAAGATGACCTGTGTTGAACAGTATTTTAAAGATGTGTTTAGTTTGTTTTCTCCTCTTTTCTCATTTCTTATAAGCTTTGTTTTTCACAAAATGCTAAATTGTCACTATGTGTGAGCATGTGTGTGAATTGTCTGTCTGGTTCATTCCTTTGTGATGCTGTGATGGAATGGCAACTTGGCCAGGGTGCAACTTGCCTTTTGTCTAATGTCCACTGGAGAAAGCCACCAGCTTTGTGCGACCCTGAACAGGAACAAGTGGGTAAAGAGAATGAATGGATGGATGGATGGACATTTAAAGCAATATAAGGGAGCATTATTTATTTATAAAATTACATAAATTAAAAAAAAGGTCTTGGCTGACGTAGAGTGGCTTTCAAACATTTTTATTTAGAAAAGTATACTATATGTTTTATGTTTTGCAACTTGGATCTAATACACCTGCAGAAAACAGTCTAAATTAGTGAAGTAAAATCAAATTAAAAACTTTGAATATTAGCTGTGGATTCTTTTGTGGAGTTTGTGTTTTCATTTCATGCATATGTGAGGATAATTGCAGTAAATGAGTGAGAGGTGCCCTGGAGAGATCACCAGTCCCTCACAGAGCAAACACAAAGATATGTGACTCAAGCAGAATCACACACACACTCCCTCCTAAGCTAACATCACCATTTAATCTAAAACAATTGCCACCAGTTTTAAAACATATGAATGATTTAAGGAAAACCATTTAAATGTTGTGGGATAGCCAAAGCTCAGATCCTAATCTGACTGAGAATTTGTGGCATGTAATAAAGGTTGCTTCATGACTGCAGAACACATTTGTCTTAAAGATGCTGGAGCACTTCTGTCTGAAAAACAAACACACAAACAAAAAAAAACAAACACCAAAGATCTAAATATGCCAAAGTTTAACATGCAATCCCTAAAGAGACTTGCAGCTGACCTAACAGGGGTTGTGTTATTAAAATACTTTTCTACAGACATTGTCAATAATCAAAATACACAAAGGGTTGCATAAATCTCCTGCCCATTTGGGGTATCTTTTATTAATTTGTTCTTGTTTGAGGTCCTCATTTATTGCATATAAATTAAATAGTTTGTTCAGCAGGCTTCTGCATTGCATTATTAAGCTATAGCATATCACACCATGTCACAGGAGTTAAGTGGACACACTTAGTCAATAAAATGTGGCTTGCATTGACTAAAGTTTAAGTATTTAAGGGTGAGATACTCGGAGGGCTCACGAGTGAGGGAAGAATGGAGCATGAGATTGACAGACAAATCGGTGCAGCTTCCACAGTACTACCTGGGAAGACCCAGGACCATGTCTCTCAGCTGCATTGGAAACAGCTTGGAATCCTCTCGAAAGAGCTGGAAGAGGTGGCTGTAGAAAGCGATGTCTGGGCCTCCCTGCTCAAGCTGCTGCCCCCTGGACCTGACTCTAGAATAAATGGCAGCTAATGGATGGATGGATGACTAAAAATATAAAAAAAGAGATGATGTGGAAGATGAAGAGTAAGCAAGTACTGTTAATGTTTATTAGCTGCATGATTTCATACTGTAGGGTAGGGAAGTTGAAGCAAAAGAGGACCTAGTTTCAGCAGGAGCAAGAGTTCTCATAACTAAATGAAGGACATTGGTAATAAAACAGGAAAAAAGTAATAAAACAAGAAGTAAAAATATAGATGAAAAAAAAAAAACCTTTCCTTTATGAATGACAGAAAGTTTTGTACAGCCTCTGCATTTACACCAAAGTGCAGCAACAGCATTAGAGGATGATTTACTCACTTGTTCATTAACTTCCTGTTTATAGTAGACAATATCAGCACAGTGACATTTACGTGGGTGTTATTTAGAGGACAATTTAGTTGGGAGTGCCAACAATGATCTTGTGTCTGAATCATTCCCTCTGAAGATAACATGAAAGAAACATGACTAACAGAAGGCTACATTACATTTACCACTACCAGATTAATGTGCCTCCATCTAAATGTTGGGGATCTGCTAATGTGTTTGCTGTCTCTACAGGTCGTCACTGAATGATTTTACTTTACCAAAAAAAAAAAACAGAAAAAAAAACCCTAAATAAATAAACATGGCACTAAAGCCTCACAGTGTCAGCTATGAAAATTTTGACATGTTTTTCAGGGTCACACACTGATTTAATATCAGCCAGCCAAGAAGTAGCCTGCAGTGTACCAGCAGTCAGCTTCCAGCCCACCACAGTCTGGCAGCAGGAAGTAGAAGTCATTGCTAGTCAGACAAACAGCTATCAGCCAGTTAGCAGCCATCTGGTCAGCCAGCAGCCAGTGACCAGTCAGTGAACCAGCCAGACACTGTCAGGCAGTTCCCAATCTGTCAGCCAGGAGGCGGACAGGAAATGATCCTGTCATAAGCTTCACAAGGATGACCTCGCTGTGTCTGAGGTGAGGGAAGCTGGGGGATGATGGCTTCTATGGACATTCTTTCATGGTATGTTGTTTATGACAGAATAACATTTTCATTATCAGCATCTGTATTCTGTTTTATGTACATATTTTTAGTCCCATGTTCCCGTTGTGCAGAACAATCTTCTCTAAAGAAGCTCCACTGAAACTTTCTTCTTGTGAGACAAATGTACTAACAACCACACTCATTTGTACATAGTTTGGTATCAACTAGAAAGATGAAATAATTTTTACTTATCAGTTTGACCCAGCATACTGGGTTAGATCTTTGACCCAAAAATGGCTAAAAATTACTAATTCGTTCAGTTAGTGGTATTGCAAAATTTACGACAACCCAAAATCTGTCTTATAATATTCTTACAACTTGGGTTAATGCTAGCTGCTTTTAGTGTCAGCTAGCTAGCATAAACCCAAACTAACCATCTAGTGCAAACTAAATTTATCAACAAAGCCATGAACATTTTCTTAGAGATTGTTTTTACCATTTTACCTTTATTACATCCTAAAGCAGAGGTCTGGTTGGGTCTAATTTGGTCAACTTCTGTCTTAAAATTGATGGACTGTGAAGAATTGCATGGCTTAGCTCCGACTCAATCACTGGGTCAAAACTTTTGGCCCAATTTTTGGTCAAACCAACACAACCTGTGACCCAACAGCTTTAACCCAACAGTCAAGTTATCAAAAGTAATCCTAGCTGTTTTTTGTGTGTATTTTCAAATTAAGATATGTGCTGATACAAAAGAATAAACAATTTTCCAGTCAAATTTATTGGGCTGTTGTGAATTGTATAAAATACAGCAAGAAAGGATTTTATGATTGCCTCAGGCAGCTGAACAGCAATGTTGGCAACCTGTCTTTTTTTCATGTTTTCACATAGAGGATGAACCCTTAGTTCCCACGTGTTTACATTTTATTGGGGATTTATAACAAGACAGGTCCACTGGAAGATGTCCACAGATCACAGACACGCTCCAGTCTTATTTGTAATACTGACAGAGAGCAGGGTAAGATTGTCCAAGTAATACTGCCTGTCAAAGTCCACAAGCACTCAAAATCCTCCTTGATGTCTGCATCCAAGAGTCTATTTTCTATCAGACAAAATACTATTGTAAATCAAGCATATCCTCACATCTCTGATAAAGTGTGAACATTAAACTAAGGTTTTGGCTCACTTCTGTAGTTATACTTAATGCTTTAGTTGTAATAAGATGAGGAGTTTTCCTCAGTAGATGTATCTAAAGCTATTAGGTACAACGGCTTTTGATACAAAACATTTAAACAGACCTCTATAAAGTCTTTGTTTCTATGATTTTTAGGTTGTGGACATGGTTTTTATTTTGAAACATTTTTGATTTAGTAAGAGGAATTGTTAAACAATGCAAAAGACAAAATAAATTAAGATATAGATAAAAGATTGAAAAAAAAGGATGTTGGCTACCACCATGTATGGCAAAGTTTTAAACAAAAGTGTTGCTCAATCTGTGAGCTCTTAGAGCTTGTGTTGGGGATGACTCTCAGCTACACCACACCAAAAGCTTAGCTCATTGTTTTTTATAAGTTACCATGTTATAGCCATTTTTGGTTCGCTAAAGTTGATTAGCTGTGGTTAACATCTTGAAAAGGAGTGACTTCAAGTTATTCAGTTGTAGATGCACATCCAATGATGACTTTGAGAGTTTTGTTAAAATTGTCCAATCGTTCATAATATATTTTATTGACAGATAGACAAACACACAGACATGCACAATTACACGATCACCCGCCTTTTAGCGCGGCTAACAATAGGAAAACAAAATAATTAAATAACTAGGACATATTATTAAAACGTAACAATAAAAATAAACACAAAATAACATAAATACATGAAATAGGTTTCAGTCTTTGCAGTGAACAGTTTTTTTTTCTGCTTTAATTACACCTCACATATTCTGTAGTTCAGCACTTTCCTCCTCTTAGTGTGCATTTACTAATTTGCAACATGTATTAGCAACATTTCACCAAATAGACAAAGCTCCAAGTTGGCAGCATCACAGTGCACACCTGCATGTATTTATTGACCAAGTCTGTTAGCAGCTAGACTGAATTCTTCATTCACTGACTGACTCACTGAAGGGAACTGACATTCCACAAAAAAGTTTTAGTAAGCAAGGTGGTGGCAGTTTAGTTAGATAACTAGCTGAGCTATTAAACACATCCTTTAAGTGCATCAAATAAAAGGAATCAGTTCTAACAAAAATGATGACGACAGAGGACAAGATACTGTCCAAATCTAGGATAATCTACCAGTTAAGGATACAGTTCCAGATTAACTAAATAAAGAGTAGAAGTTATACATTCTCAGGTGATATCACTAACAGATGGAAGCTGGTCTGTATACTACCAGCATTACTCTGATGTATTTCTGGAGCACAGACTCAACCTTGTCTGTTATCCAAATGAGCAAGGTTTCTTTTATTTATACAACAGATGTTACATGATCATGCTCTATCGATTCACCGCCCCATAGTGGATCAAAACATCTAGAGACACTAGTGTTTGGTAAATTACCAAATTATGCAAACATTTATTTTACACTGTATGCTGGTCATAAAACAACTCAACCTAGCTGTGCATTTTTTTTACTGCATTGTATCTTGGCTGGATCAGCTACATAAAAATATGGCTTATGAGTTCATAATAAGCAGTGGAAAGCCCCCCAAAATACAAAGTTATTGTATTGTGCTAGCAAATACTTTTGGAATAACTCTTCAGTAAAATACTACTACAACTACTTGCATGTCTCAGATTTTGTCCAAAAACATGCCACATAAGTAGATGATAAGGCTTTTTTCAAATGAAAGTTTTTTAAAATTATTTTTTAATGTAGTTACCTGAAGTGTAGTGCAGCAAAAACAATGGTCAACAAAAACACTAAAATCAAACTCAAAGCACACAAAAAAGATGCAGTTAAAACCTCTTTCTAAATCATTACTTAAAACTGCTAAAAATACTAATTCTGATAAATGCATTAAAAAGCAAAGAATAATTGTCTTGAGTGGCTATGCTGTTGCTATAAATCAGCAACATTAGATGAGTAATTAAATTACTGTTTGCACAAAGAAAGTGTTACTGTTTTAGTGTCTCGATTTGGTATTTTCATACTCTGTCTTGTGATTTTTGTATTCTGTTTATTTCTTCGAAACATTGATTGAATTGCTATATTCATGTTCTCCCTTGGTCTAGTATGGTTTTAGTCCTCTTGTCTTGCTAGTCTTGCCCTCAGTTTTCCCTGCACACAAGATCCTATAATGATCAGATCTGTTCTGTATGTAATTGATGACTCCTCCAGCATATATTCAGCCCGGTTTCCTTTGTTTAGTGCCAGATAATTGTTTTTTCAACCTTTCCCCTTATCTTCCTTCTTGAGGTTTTCTTGCAGTCTTTTGCCCTTTTGATGTTTTGTGGCTTATTGAGTTAGTTTTCTTACAAAAGTAGAGTTTTGTGTTAAGTAAAATTAAACTTAGAGCTGTTCTTTCACCATAGCATTGTGACAGTGAGAAGGCAGATGATTAAATTAAAACTGAAATAACCATTATCTAAACCATATCTTTAAACAACAGCTACCACACAAACACGTCTTTGGCATGTTGTATTTACTACTTAAAAGAATAGTAATTACAAATTTATGCTGTCTAAGGTAAATTGCTGTCTGATAACACAAAAAGAAACGACCAGACTGTCCACTGCCAGCAAAACAAAATTAAGAAAGAAAGAAAGAAAGAAAGAAAGAAAGAAAGAAAGAAAGAAAGAAAGAAAGAAAGAAAGAAAGAAAGAAAGAAAGACCAAGCCATGGAGTTTGTATGACATTTATTTTTGGCAGTATACAGGCCACAGAGCAGCTTGGCACATAGACCCCCAAGAAAGCCAGCTCCTCAAAAATGCAGTCATCGATCAGAAGCCGCGTGGAAAACAAGCCCATAGTTGCTTATAATAAGCAGACATGGGAAATTTAGGGGCTGGAGCCAAACAAAATAAGTCAAAGGGGGTGGCAATGTCTGGGAAAAATGTGATGGAGAGGAGAAGAGAGAAACAGCGAAAGTAAAGGCAAACATAGAAAGCAGCAAAGTGAGACTTATAACTACTGTATGTAATCGCTTCAACAACAAGCTGTTTACCCTGTGTGACCAATTGCTGTTGGTCTATATGACAACAGGGATACAGTTTCTAACTTACAACAGGGCGGATTAAAAAATGATGAGCCCATTCACTTATATGACTGCAAAAGTTTCCGTGTATTAATTGGATAAGGCTATGTATATAAGCAGAAAATGTGTGAACATTTGTGTGTTTTTTAGATAAGAGTAAATGGCATTTGGTGACTGTTACAAATGTTTTTATATTACAGTTATTTTATGGATTTTTTTAAAGTACTGTTATGACATCATGACTGATGATAACAAGTGTTTTATAATATTTTTTGTTGTCAAAAGTAAGAGCCTTTGTCATGGAATATAAGATCTGATGACGTGTCTCCAATATAAACTAAGCCCAGGTCATACTGAGCCCTCACTCATCGCCGTCTGCCTGTTTTCTGGCTTGAATTGATCTTTTGACCACAGGTGACACTGTTGTTTTGACAGTTCATAAACATTGTGACTATTTTCTCAAAATGAATAAATAAATATTACTCTATGCTTTCCTTTTTCTTTAGGCCTTACCACAGTCAAACACTGGTGGTGAGAATGTCTCACCTCGTAAGGTTTGCTCAATAATAATACATTCACCAAATGTGCAAGGTGTTTTTTTTTTTTGTTGCTTCTTTTGCTTTACCCTGATGAGTGTAGGAATGGATGTTTGTAGAGATGACTGCTATTTCTCCCAGTACACATTCATTTGTATGCGGAAAATGTGTTGTGGTCAAACATTTATGCTGTCAGCTAATACATGCTTTTTTTTTTTTTTTTGGCCAGGGGGGTCTAATAAAAGTGACCAAATAGCTCATGTTGCAGGTTTTGTCATATTTAAAAGGTATCATGTTGAACATATCAAAGCATTACCCATTTGTCTATGTTTCTGGTCTGTTCTATGCTTGTCTATCCATATTACTTTAGAAATAATTTATCTGAACTTTCACAGATCCATTGCTGGTCCCTTGATAATGTGGGCAATAGAATACAAGCTTTCCCAGATTTTGCTTTCAGTTACACATAAATGATTTTGTGGTTTTGACTTGGAATAAAATTTGGTTTACATATTCATGTCTGTCTCAAAGTGATGTGAAGTGATTTTGGTAATTTAATGTCTTTTCATCCATCAGGTAGTCAATATTTTCAATTGTCCAGGACTTTGATTTGGCTTGCTCATGGCAAGCGAATCAGCCTCAGATGGTCTTTCACTTGTGCACTGATTGCCAAACAGGAACATACTAAACTGAAATGGCACATACAGTAAACATTGTACATGCTAAATATAAGCATTTTAGCATTTCCCCTGGGATTGAGTTGACATGCTGTCATCAACTTATCACATCACTGTACAAACTCAAAGTTGTGAATAATTACAGACTCTGACTCTTGAGCATGTAAAGTCAGCAATGTTTTATTAGAATAACTGAAAATATCTCTACACTCAGTCTGGCTCAGCTGTTTGGTGTGACTGAATTTGAAGCATTTGATTTGAGGTGTTTGAAATATGAGTGAGTGTATAAATTTCTGTAACTTCTAATTTGTGAATCATGCTTTTCACACTGCAGAATGATGTTATCTTCATGCATGCATCTTTATAAGCACAGTCTTTATTTTTTTCCTCCATTGGCTTATTTGTTTACTGATGATTTCTTCACACATGAATGCTCCAGACCTGCTAACTTGCCAAAACATATGCTACTTACTCACACATGCTGATTTTCAGGTAATCAGCTGAATTCAATTAGCATTGTCAGCTCCTAGTAATCTTACACATTTCTATGTTCTTATTTTTAATTTGGTGTCATGAATGTATTTCTGATAAAAGTAACATGTCTAAATTGACATTAAAATGATTAAAAGAAAAATGAGCTATATTTTTATTACTTTGTTTAATAGCTATTGTGTAAACTATGGTTCTCCAAATGGCAGACCATGGTTCAGATCTGGAGCCAATAGAAAGTCGTATCTGAACCCAGATTGGTAGTTAAATTTCAGCTTTTTTTTCTTTTGTCATTCACTGCTGTCATGCAGCATTCTTATTTGTTGTTGTTGTTTTGTTTTGTTTTTGCCAGTCATAGAACATCCATCCACAACAAACCATGTCTTTACTTTTCCTTTTTTCAGCTGCCAGTTCCTTGTCTTTCTTGGCAGTTGGTTTCTTTGATATCTGGGACTGTCCAGCGGTTATTCTCTGTCAGCAAAAGTGGGCGCTAAAGTTTTGCATTTCTGAAGATAAAAGGAGAATTTGCTTATTTTATTATTCCAAACTGAAAAACCACCACCACCAACAGCAGCAACAACAACAACAACAACAAAACAATGTTACAAGAGGGGGTTCAATTTTTTTTCCTTATTTGCTTTGTGAAACTTACAGTACACCGGATAAGAAGTGAAACTTTACTGTCAACTGCAAATAGCCACAGGGAAGTTTTCCAGCAGCGGTGAGATAAAACTGTATTGCACGTCAAACCATCCAGCTCCACATTTCTGTGGCGCAAGGGTCATTCCTGGATCCATCTGCAGAAGAACTTCAAGGTGATGATCTTGCAGTTTATCTGGAGGAGGGACTTTTTTTTTTATAAATCTGTAAGGAAGTGTCTTATAGAGAGAAAAAAAATATGACATCTACTGTCAATTTTGTCACTGATATAAAAGACAGCAACTGTACGAGAGCATGTTCCCCTTTATTATATGACATTGCTCTGTTAGTTGATTGACTACACTATGGCCTTCATTAAGCCATGCCAAGATTTTGCTTTCCATTTTTATTAATCTCTTCTACCAACTTTTCTTCTGACTTTGCTTCTGTGCCAAAATAAATTGTGAATGCATACAAGGGTGCAACCTCAAAAAGGGATTAATAGCTCAAGATCAAAGGACATCAATAAATGACAAGTGGATATTTAATTCCATAGACCTTAAATCCAGAGGGAGTTTTGGTGGATTGCGACAGAGCAAATTTCCATAAAATATACATCAAACAAAAAAATAATTGAAGACAGAAATCCTCCAGTTCAGATCTGATCGGAAGTCCCTGACTCTGATGTCTGTCTTGTATCATGTTTATTATCTCAGATGTGTATATGGCCACTTAGTTGTGTAGTGTGAATAAATAATAATAATAAGAACCTATTATTATTATTAGTAGTAGTAGTAGTAGCATTAGTAGTAGTACCAACAGTAGTAGTAGTACTAGTAGTAATACATCTATTATGCATAGATTATCTGATGCTTAAAAGTTGTTTTATTTATACTTTTATTTTCTCATGAACTTGACAAATACAAACTACAACAGAAAATGTACACCATGGTTAGAAAATATGATTGCACTTAATTTGAAAAACAATAATTAGTTATTTAATTATTAACTTATACACTCAATCATTTGTACCTATTTATGCACTTAACTGAATGCACAATGTTAATGCATATTTTTTTTTTTTTTTTTTTTTTTAACAATCTCACATCTGCATCATTAACCACCCCTCCTGGAATAACTGTTGAAGAGTTTTGTAACACCAATGTTAGACCGGAGAGAAAACACCTACACTTTACATGTGAAACACCAGAAAGCATACCTCTAAATGCAACTGTGTATTGTTAAACAGAATAAAAGATGTAAGAAATAGTTTCATTTTATGCTCCATTTCACCACTGTGACAATAAATCATCAATAGTGGATAATTTTCAGAAAGCAAAGCCTTCATTACCCAACCACCTGTGACTGCTTGTTTCATTTTAAACCACCCAACATGTCACAGTTATTGAAAATCATTTGCCAAGCTGCAGCCCTGAGGAATTCCAACAGAGAGAATAAACAAACACAAACACATGCTGTGCATTGTCCTGCAGACAGAGATAGGAAGGAGGCCGTCGGGAAAAGAGAAGTCTCAGTTCGACCTGCAGTCAAACTTTTAATAAACACGTTAAATCCTTATGGATCCTCCCACTGAGCTGCCACTACATGGCACTCATGAGAAATTAGCACTAGACAAAATTAATTGGCTGCCTGGAGAGGAAAGGAGAAGAAAGAAGGGGGGATTGGAAGAGAAATTATAGAAATCAAGTGAGGAAAAAAATGACAAAACAATGTCAAACAAGGGTTAAGAAAACTGGAAGAAGAAAAAAGAAGACAATACTGATTGAAAGGTGCTAAAACATAAGGATGGAGCTGGAACAATACAAAGAAAAGAGAGATGGGGAGCAGAATTAGTGAAGGAACAAGAAAGAACAAACAAAGAGCAGATGAAAGTTGTAGGAACACGCAAATACATGGCAAGACTTTCAATTCTGAGTCACTTCAAGGAAACCCGATGGAAAATTAACAAATGTCCAAATTATCATTAAAGATGGATTAGAGCCTCTTTCTGTTCACTAGCCAGCCATTCATCAGCCTCCTGCTCTTGTAGCAGAAAGTGTCAGTGACTAAAAAACTTGCTGTGATGACTAATTTAAAACTTCCCTGTGGACACGTAGAGACTAGTCTTTTGAAATGTGTCCACACTGAAACATGATGTGTTAAAAAGGTTATTTTTTTTACTTTCTCCTACTTATCCACACACATATAAATTCCATGCAAGCAGCACTGCAATGCAATATAACTAGGTGATTTTTTTTTTAAACAAGCATACCTGAATATTCTACTAGCATTGAGATTTGCTGAAAGGAACAATTTGCCCAACGGCCTAAAAAGACCACATGACTAAGAGGTTCATATAAATTCCATGCAAGCAAAAAAGAAAAAAGAACAAAAAAATCACAGAGAGAATTAAAAATGAACCCTAACTTTGAGCAGTAACCTGCTTCTAGTGTGCACATCCAGGGCACAGGGAAGATGAATCCTGGGAAAACTCAACTGCAATTGACATACATGAAAAATGTTGACTCTCCTGGTAATCATACATATGTTTCTTTGGTGTTTACTGAATAAAGTAACTGATTCTCAAACCTTAGCTTCAGTGAATATTTACACTTTAAACAATTTTATTAGGAAAAGTTAAAAATAAATACATAAATAAATAAAGAAGAAACTAGTGTCACTTCTTCATCTACATCACAAAACAGAATTATCTTATATTGGAAGCTTAAAAAATATAATATAACAATATAGTAGACTTTGCTATTGCTGACCAACATGCAGGCACTTTGGTTGTTTCTGTGAGTAAACAAAAGCATGTCGTAGTTGGCATCAATGTAAGAAAAAAAAATGCAAATTTTGTTTCTGTCTTTTTGTTGTTGGTTTTTCAAATTCATTTAGTTTTACCTGTCATTATGACATTGCAGGGAATACTTTATATACCTGAGTTTTATGTCTGTTTTTTTATTTTCTGCTCTTGGGCATTGCAAAAAAAGCTCAAGTTGAAGTCACACCTCAAGGTCAATGTATTGTTATCACTGTTAACACATGCATGTTGATGCATGCCAAAATCAAAATCATCACATCACAGTTGTCTATTGTCTTCTGGTGTTAATTGGGGTGGTTGTTCACTTCTCTTGTTTTTTATGCCTTGCATTTATACCTCACAATATCACCCATGGGAGACTCAGGACTCAAACTGAATGGCATTTTACTTTTGCAGTGAAAGCTGCTTAGTGTCAGTGTAATTATGCAAGGTACCTCTCTGACTTCAGTTTGAAGGTTGTCTAATCATTGAGAAGCATTTTCCTTATGCCTGCTCTGTTGATTTCTGGATGAAAGGAAACTGTTCAATAGAAACAAAGTTACTTTAAAGTGGAGATTCTTTAAAAGACTTTACTCAGATCTGAAACTAGGTTCCAGAGTGACTCTTAAAACTTTACTGCAACTTGCCTCCTACTTTGTGATCTATTTGTGGTTGATCATTTTGATATATTTCCAGAGAAACAACCATTTTATGTTAGTCAGTGTTAAATGCAGCTCCTAACTACCATTATGCCTGCTATGCTCCCCACTAGACTCCTTAAATTCCAGGAAAAGTAATGATCTTTGGTGAAGTGCGATTGAAAATATGGCAACACACAGTGGTGCAGGTGGAAGCTATTAAATGACACTTACTCGTGTCATAGTGCAGTCAGATGGCCTCACCACAGGTGAGTGAACTGCTATATTGATTTAAAATCATTTATGTTAAAATGCATGCTACCCTAAAACTCAAAGAGCAGATGGCAAACTGCCACACACAAACAAGCACTTCCACTAATACACACACTTGCATATGCTCCTGATTTGCTGGGTCAACAATAAAACACATGGTGAATCCTCATTTTGAGGTGTTAATGTAGACACAAAGTATAAAATAAAACTTGTGGTGACAGCAGTGTGTGTCCTCTGATCTTTGTCAGTGTGTGTGCATGGATTACACCCAGCAGCATGTGTTGGGAGATTTGCCTCATCAGCAGATGGCTAATTGCTTTATCAATTACCCATGAAAATGGTAATGTCGTCTCATTATCAATTATTTAATTTGATGTATAAGTTATTAACTAAACAGGGGGTAATTTACCAATAAGATGCAGCCAAGTACTGTCTGAAAAGTGATATTCATCAGTAAATTTAATTGGTTGTTTAATTGATTCTAAAATTTCCAATCATTGGAACATTAAGATCATGCTTTGTATATGATCTGAGGCAGTTTATGTATGCTAATTAATGTGTAAAATACAAGAATTCATTTTTAAATTCCTTCTTTACACTTTTACAAATCATAGAGCTCCACAGAGATTTTTGCTCAAACCAATTAAAGTATGTTAGCATCTTTTTGTTATAGTAAGCACAATAATTTTGTAGTTGATGTGATAGTGGTACTAATAAACAACAGAAGTTCATAATCATATGATGCTATAATCTCCAACTGTTTTGCAAAAAGATAACATTTGTTTGTGGTTAATTTTTGAAACTTTGTTTTGTACAATAAGGGGATTCATAAAGACAACTGTCTTCCATCAGAGTGTGTTTAAAACAAACAAAGCAACTGATTCAAAGATCTGTTCAAAGCTTCATGGTCTTTTTGTTTTAGTTTGCTTTCCGTTATTCCCATTGTCATTTTTACATCTTCCAATTTTCAGTCATTTTTTTCTTAAGTACATGTAAAGTAGTTCTTGGTTTTATTTTGCTGTCAAATGACTCTTTTTTTTAAAGTTCTGCTCAGTATTTGCATCATGTTGCTTTAAAGTACTATTTGTTTTGCTTTAAATAAAACTATTTTTATTAACTTTCTACTTATAATAGCTTGTCTTTAGCTGATTCCTCCCTACCACAGAAGTGCATGTAAAAAAACAAAGCAACAACAAAACAAAAAACCCCCAAAAAGCATCTGTTTGCTTAGCAAAAAGAAATAAAGAGTCAATTTGCCCACATCTGAGATGACAGAGAAGGAACAGATTCTTCTCCAGTTTTATCTCTACAAAAAATAGAGATTTATAGGATTATTTGCTTCAAAGGTCCATTCTATAATTACCACAGGGAGCCAATTACTGGCTTTTTCTCTGCTATGATTTATCATCATTCCTCTAAAATAATGTCAAACATGTTAATGAGGATGATTTGCTACAATATCATAAACCCACAAATTTCCATTTTTTATTCTGTTTATGGTATTGCACAGATATAATACATAAATGAATCACACCAGGGTTTGTAAAGAATTTTTTCATCACAATCATAGAAAAAAGGTTTCTGCATAATAACAAATAAATAAAAATTGGTACAAATAGTGGATCGTATTGCAGACTTAAGACATTATTTTGTTTTATTATTATCGCCTATTATCAAAAAGAAGTGTGTGCGAGTTTTATTTTATTATTTATTTTTTTAGCAAATTATCTCCCTAACATGTAGACTGTATTTGATAAAACTCTGAGAAAGGAATTACTCCAACAGATTAATATTTGGAGTCAACTTGATTCAAGATGGCCACCACAGATTAAATTCTTAGAAAGTAATCACTTGAACTACATCTACAACTGATTATTACTACCTGTTAAATTGGCACCAGTTTGATACTACTGTGGCATCTTGTGCCGTCATAAAATTATTTACAGACAAAAAAAAAACATTAATGTCTTTAGTACTGGAGCTTTTCTTAACTTTCACACTCAAGGCATTTTTCCCTAGTGGTTAATTTGGTAAGGAAATAGACTTCTAAGAGATTTTTTGATCTTGTTGCTTGTAGCAAATGTTGCCTTAAAGAGTAACAAAAAGGGGAAAAGGTTCAATTTGGAGACTTAACCTGAAGGAAAACATGTAAAGTGTGGTATGTTTATGTAATATGCAACATACATGTCAATTATCTATTTGATCAAAAATGATGAGGATGTTTCTATAAAATAGAGGCTGTCTCCTATTGAAATTAACCAGCAGGAACAAAGAATAAAAAAGCTAAATTCATCTGACCAACTTGAAGGATATTATTCAAGAGTTTATGTTTCTTGTTTAATGAAACACACTTTCTTTCATACACACCTTTAGAAGGTTTATACGATCAAACACACTGCAAAAGGCTAATTAAGAATATGCATAGCCTGGACTTAGTAAGCTCATTTGTCTCCAGCCATCCGCATGTTGATAACGAGGCCCTCTGCTCATTAAAGCCGTTAAGCTGCAGGCCAGACAGCCCACTGTCAGTTAGCTAACAAGGTAAATGAAAGAGGCAGCCAGTGTTGACTTTGCATGGGAAGCTGGAGGTTGGAGATTAGGCTACTTGACTCTGCACCAAGACAGCAGGGCAAGGTTTGTCTGACCCGAGAAGCGCTGCCCAGGATTTGCACCCAAAAGACAGCAATCATGCTGATGAGATTATTCACAGATGCATTACGTGTTTGTTGGGGGAGGTGTGCAACTGAGTGTGTGCAGCAGGAGGTTAATTAGCCTTTTTGACTTATTGCTGTGATGGTAGGGATCAGCAAAAAGAAACAAGGTCAAATGGTAAAAAGACACTGATCATACAAGGAAGAACTGGAGATGGGCGCTTACTTTTTTTGCTACGAGTCTCTAGAAACCTTACCAAGGATGGTCTGCATATAAATGGAAATCATGAAAACATATTTTACTAAGACTTCTGAATTTAATACACCAAACCAGTTGCTGCTTGTCAAAGAAAAAATATGGCTTAACAGTGGTTTGATACACTTTAGTAGTAAAGCTCTGCCTAAAGTTTAACTAGGTAATTTTGTTGCATATTTAAAAAAAGTGAAAGTTGCATTCTTGGAAATCATATTTAAACAATGACAGAAGATTATAATATATATATAGACATATATATAGATATATAATTTCAGTCAGTCAGACTTGTTTTTTTTTCCAGTGTTTATGCCCAGTCTTAGCAATGGTGGTAAATTAATTTCTAGTGCTCACCAGTGCTCAAGCACTTGCATTATTTTTGGCTTGAAGCTTTCTCAGGATTAGCTGGACACAATACTGTCATAACCTTTTTCTGTGATAAATGTATCCGTAGTAAACATACACAATTGATAGATTACTAAAATTCATCTGACTCATTGTGAAAGCTTGCTTTGTGGAATAAATATTGTAGAGTAAAAGACTAAAGAAATGCATTTGAAAAGCACGTGCTTGGTGTCAAAATACCTTAAAGATGTTCCAGTAGCTGAAATCAGGATTGTAATGTAAAACTTGTTCTACGTAATATTTTTATTAAAAGAAAATGTCAAAGTAAAGGTAAGTTTGCTTCTTTTACCTGCTCTGAGATACACTGATGACAAAGATAGATATCATTCTTGGATAAACTTGATTTCAAGTTGAATGGTTTTGGTTTATCTTATATTGCTATCAGACAATAGTTTGACAGGGAACAAGCCACATTTTCTGATATATGCTGAAAATCCCCTTCTTAGATGACACATTCCTAGTCAGGGACAAAAATGAGAGATGCACCCTACATCAATCTCAGATCCAGAATTATTAAAACATACTGCAACTGCTAACACCAGATCTATGCCTTGGGCTCATTTGTTGGTTCTGGGCCTCCATTTATTTAGCTCCCATATGGCAAAAGTTCCAGCTTGACTTAATGAGGCTGGAATCCAAGACGAGATAAGGTAAGGCAACATAAGATTAACTTTATTGATCCCTGAGGGCAAGGAATGCCAGAGGGGAAATTGAGTCATTACAGCAGCCAACTGAGGAGGTGCAAGATGGAGGACAGAGTAAAAAAGGAAAACACGGTGGTGTAATGCACACAGAGAATGACCTGCAATCAGCATTCCTAGGCTAAAGTCCCTGGCAAGTGAGGCAAATAAGGGGGACTAGCACTGAAATGCTTCTCAAGGTTACACAGAACAAAGATTATGTCTGTTGAGGAGCTTTGTTTTGATTTTCTATTGTTACTGGCTCCATTTTATCCTAAAAGCCCAGATCATACAACACAAAGGTGACTGTTACATGCAACTGAAGACACAAGTTGAATTTAGAATATTTTTATTTTTTATTTTGTGTAATAAGGTGCTATGTTCATCGTATATAGAGCAAATTTAGACTGGGGACAAAATTCCTGTCTTGCAGTCTTTGACTTAATCAGATTATTTTTGTTGTAAACATTTGTTCTACAATCTAAATTACATTAAAACAAATGAGCTGGTGTTACTATATCAAGTGAGACTGCTTACATTGTGTTCCTAAACCTGTAGGAACACATTTTCTACCATTCACTGTAGTTACTTAAGCGTTGTTTTATTTTAAAACATGATTTTTAATAATCTCCTAGCAACCTCTGGCATTATTACCAAAAGGTTCCTGAATCTCTAAAATATAGGTAGCTTATCAGCAAGGTAACCCCGATTGTACTGATAGGTTGTTCAAGCATTAAACAAACCACAACCCCTTGTTCAAATTTTCTTCTTTGTGTGTTTATTTTTTTAAACCACATTTGTGGTGGCTTTTCAATTTCACTGTGCTTGCCAGTTCATTTAGCATTTGCCATATTTGCCACATTGCCAGTTGAGTAAATTACAGCCACTGATTGCATAATTACTGACATATTGATGGTTTCGCATTTTGTAAATGACTGAAATTGATGATGCAACAGTCAGACTCATTTTTTGTGATTGATCAAGCAGTCTTTTATGACAAAATTAATAACAACCTGGGCTGTACCAAATGGATTTGTGCAGTTTTTTTTTCTGTAAAATTAAAATAGTCATAAAATGTGTTCATATAACACACAAAATGTGTATGATCTAAACTTGTTTATTTTTTTTCCATTCCTGATACTTGTGCATAAGTTTTTTGTTTGCTAAAATGTGATAATAAAAAAGTAAGACTCTTAGTTTTATTCAAGAGTGTCACAATGTGTATGCCTAGTTAAATGTAATTGTTGTTAATTACCAACCTGTGATTTCACAGTGCTGGCATGTGTACAAACTAAACTCAATTTGAATCCAGATTTGAGATTAAATAATTCTAAAGAAACACAACTGAGCTATACCCAGCTAGGAATATTCCTATTAAAAACTTTGTGCTGATACATGACCATGGCACTATCAATATCTGTGGGGAGAGTAACAGTTTAAGGACCTGGAGATTTTAACTAGGTGTGCAGCAGATGGCAGAGTCTAGAGGTAAATAAAGAAATGGTGAGTAAATAGAAAATGTGGAAGGAGAACTGATCAGTTTCGGGGGTTTAAGGATGGTGTCGGTGGTGTTGATAGCCTCAGGCTATGGTAAATAAGATCCAGTCAAATTCGAACAACTCTTTTAAAGAAGGAGAAGAGTGGGATGCAATCAGGGTTTATTTGCAGCATGTGTATTAGCCCACACTTATCACAACTTTTCTTCTAAGGGCAGCTCCTGGGACACAAACTCAGCTGGCTGCAGCACATGGATTGTATTCACACCAACATGGGCTGAAGACCAACGCACTGAACCAATCTCCTGTCTTCCCCTCAAGCTGTTTGAAGCAGAACACAGAATTATGGAATTTTTTTGTGCATTCGCAGAGTAATCGCACAATGTCTCATTCAATAGACATATTTTGAAAAAGAAAAGGGCACATCTCATTACCTACAATAGAAAAAAAATGGAATATTGTCAGCAGCATAATAATGTGAACTGTAATTAGCTGTGAGCTCACCTTTACACTTAACAAAGATGAAAATGGCTCGTTCAAATCAAGATATAATCACTGGCCATTCATAGTGGAGAAAGGCAATTTCCACATTTTTAGTTTGTATTACACGTAGTATTGCTGTGGCAATGTAAAATCAAATGATAATTAAGAAATAAATTGCTATAATTTCACTCAAAGTCACCAGTATTTTGCAAATACTGTATTCCATCTGTATTATTAAAGTGAAGAGTGTGTCTATAATTTGCGAAGGTATGTGTGCCATCATGTGAATATTACAACACAACCCAGCCTTTTATTACATCAGATGCTTTTTAGTCAAACTGAATTACTGAATTATTCCATAAGGTAAAGGCCACACAATCTTTTTGATTAGCATTCCTAAAACATATTCAGTAAAATAACTCTGGATAACTGTCCATGTCCATGTTTTTTTTTGTTTTTCTTTCTTTTGATTGTTTATTTATGTATTTTGTTTAAGGCTCTCATTTTCTTATCTTTTATTTTCTTGATCAGTCTGCATTTGAGTCTTACATATACCATAGACTTCAAGGTTATTTCATTTTGACTCCATCAACAAGATAAAAATGCCTCGGTACAGACTGAATAAACAAATTTTTATAGCCGGTCTTTAAGAAACTTACGTGTTTTGCATGAAGGTTTCATGCAGATAGTGTAGTTCAAATTCTCATCAAGATGCCATTGTTAGGACTGCTCTACTTTTACCTGCTGTTCAAAATTGGTGGTCCTGCATTGTCTATTTGAGAATACAATACACACAGTGCAATATTTGGAATGGCAATGGGTGACTGGAGCAGAACAATGCATCAACTTTGACACATATCTTTGTGTGTGTCTTGAAGAACACAAATCAAATCAGAGGTGCAACAATCCTGCCTTGAACAGACAGTGCAAAAAAAGGTTTGCAACTGTATATTGTTTATTTATTCATTTACTTTCCACAACATGTCGTTTTTCATCCCTGTTTGGTTTTCACAGAATGTCCAACCTTTTGTGAGGATAAACAGGATGAAGAAAAGGTCGTCTAATACATGTTCTAAGAAGATAAATATATCTTTTTGTGGTGTCAGCGGGGTTGCTTGCTTCAATTTGAGCTCAAGCTTTGTCGTTTCTCCCTTTAAAGCTATCATGATTTAAACAAATTTAAATTTGTTTTTACTTTAAAGATCCTGGTACATGTAAATAAATTATTTTTTTAACACATATTTGATTCTTTACATAATTTAAATCGTGTTTTCTGGTTTTCCATGCTTTATAAAAGTCCAACATAAAAAATGTTTTTGTTTAATGTAACTGAATGTTCAAGTGCATACTTGATTCTGCTAAAACTGTATGTTCAGGCACCATATTTTTCAAAACTACCCATTTCCATTGTGCTTTACTGCATCACAGTTTTGCACTGTAACTTATCCAGTTGTGCTTCATCTGCACCTGCTACACATCATTACCTCATATTCAGCTTTGATTTCTGTTTGTGTTCATTAGCTGAGCATCACATTAGCTGGCTTGTCAACGCTGCAGCCTGTGTTCTCCTTTAACTTAAACACACACCAGCTATGCAAACCTGCCCAGACATGCAGTTAACAGAGCACTTAGTAAATGGACATTTGTGATTTCAATTCACAACACAAATGTAGAAGCAACAGGTGGTTGTAATTTGAAGAAGTGAGGCATTAGCAGACGACTTGGAATGCAAATATTTTAAATAACAATTACAGAGCTTTAAAGAGACATTACAACAATACAGCATTTATAGTAGGTCAGTTTTTCCACAATCAATAAAGGAAGAGTCAAAGCAAAAATAATTGTTCAGTTCTTTACTTGAAAATAATCAGTCTGTTCAACTAGCAGCACCAAAATGAAAAGTGGATGAGTAGATTTTAATTTAAAAAAAAAATTAGAAAGAGGATGATAAGATAAGACTTTGAAAGGTCAAAAGCTTTATCTTCAGTGACTTCTATTTTTTTCTGTAATTTAAAACAAAACAACCACAGATTTAGTATGTCCCACAGCTTGGAAGTTTTTCATGACCTAAAACTTTATTTTTTAAAGTTTTGTTTTGTTTCTTTTGCTCTGCACAAAGACAGGAAGTAGTAGACTAAAGATAACAATAACTGGCAGAGAAATATAGCAACAGTTCTCAACTACTGATTAAATGCATTTTGCAGATGAGTTGAGAATTCCATAAAAAAATGATATTTATGACATACAGAGGATCCAGACTGCACATAATAAGCACTTTGAGTTGCTTCCTTGTTGCTGAAATGTGCTATACAAATAAAGCTGCCTTGCCTTGTTGTTTTTTTGCACTCTTGAATGCACTGATATCTTAATTAGATTTGTTTCAATCCTGGACTGTAAACAGTGTAAACAGTCCCTATAGCCAAGTTGTGTAAGCTCCTAGTTTTACATCAGCATTTAAGACTAATTTCTAATTGGTGCTAATGTTGCTTTGTCTTAGCTGACAACACCTGTGAGCTCTCAGTGGGGAGCTTTCAGTTCATCTTCTGTGCTTGCTGAGATCTCGTGATGGCTCTGGTTGAGATCGGCAATTAGACCAATCCTTCTGTGCACATGCCAAACTGTCCGAGTTAAATTAATTGGATGGTCATTACAATAATGAATTATACTATTCTCAGTCTGAAACCTCAGAGGTGCAGTATGGGGAAGACAAACGTGGGAGGCTTTGTCATTTGGGAAATTATAGAGCAGAAAGAGTAAGACAAAATGTGACAAACTGTAAGAATAATCATTTAAATTTGGAAAACCATTATATTAGTATTTTTCTCAATTGGGGAAGATGTGCAATGCAAAACAAAGGTCAAGTTAAATCATTAGAACTCCATCACAATAGTTTTAGTCCACAATTTTTAGAACTTCAGAATTTTTAGCTTTAGTATTGTCCTAAAAGCTGTCTAATGCAACTTCTGACCTCATCCTGTGGTATTTTCTATTTAATTTCATTGCTCAGTCGTATGACGTTGTTAAATGTATTTTTATCATGGGGTGATGTTGTGGAATAGAGGACCCAAAAGCAATTAAATCGTGTTTAATGTAAGGACCTGCAAAATTAGGCAGAAAAAGAAATCAACACTAAATCAAAACTTTGACACTGAACAAGACAGAACAGGAGACAAACACATGAACAACAAGAATCTGACAGAAAACCACACACATCTACACTGAAGGAAGATAATGACTTGCCAAAGTGGGGTGATACAATTTGCAAACTACAACAACGTGTAAATGAAGAGGAGAAAACAAAATTAACAAAATAAGATAAAACAAATGTTAAAGAAAAAAAATAAGCAAAATCAATAAAACCAGACAGTTATAAAAACACCACAAAGGCCAGACCACTTGATTTAGATATTGTACAGCAATCAGGCAGTTCAGTTCCTACCAGGATTTCAAGAGAGGATCACTTCATGACACCCATTTTTAAGAAGAGACTGTGTGGGTGTGGCACAGTCACTGAAACTCTGTATTTCTGTTTTATAACAAGTAGGTGATGTCTGATAACATTTAAAGGTGTTCAGGCTGGCATTTACACCAAATGCCTGACTTAGCTTTATATGCCCAGATCAATCCAGAACGGGAAGGTCGAGGAGCAATGTTGCCTTAAATTATGAACAAAGTCTGGGTTTCTGTAGAGTCTATTCTACAGTAGGTTATTCATAAATGATAAAGTGATTCATGACATAATTTCTTTCCTCTGGCATCTAAATCTCATCAACAATAAGGATATAATAATTCCTGAGCTTTGACAGATCCATCCTTTGTTTAAGATTATGCTGCACTGAATAAAAAAGTAAAGTACAAAAAAGACAAATTTCTTTCTCATGTCGTCTGTCATTGCTGCCCCATTTGCAGCAAAATAACAAAACAAAACAAAAATCAAACAAAAAACGCACATTCATGCATTATTGGCACGAGCCATCAATTTTGTTAAGTATTTATGTTTGAAATCATAAGCTGTGTTCTTTTTTTCCTGATGGAAAATAACAAAGTTAATAAAAAGTTATTGTGCGAAAAGGAGAATTCACATAGAAATTAGCTATATTCCTGTGTAGAAAGTGTTGTTCAAAATGCTGAATGAGTCAAATTTCATTAAGTTTTGCTGTTTTGATAAGTAAGTTATTTTCCAATAAATTTCCCATGAACCTCATTAGGGTCTGGGATATAATTTATTTAAATCGATTTTACAGCAAGTGTGACTTTTTGATCCATTACTGAAGTGCACTCTACATGCCTGAATTCAAAGTCATTTGATATTGAGACATTACAGCAATGTGCCAACATACATTTCTTACAGCCTTTTAGGAGAGTTCAAGGAGAGTTTCGTTAAAGTAAGATAATCATATCAATAAATAAATGAATAAATCTAAGTAGGTTTAGACTCAGGAAATATAAGACTGAACAGGCAGGATTCATTTCTATCCAAACACCGCAATATATAATTTTAATGATCACAATCTCCTCTCGTCAGAGTAATCCTGCTAATTATTGCATTCTGTGTAACAACACTGGATATAAGTCAGATCAAAAATATATCATTAGCTTAAGGTGCATTTAGTGTAGAATTTTATTATATTAGCATCTAACACCTCTGTACTTATGAAGGATATTTTTATGAGCTTTAGACTTTCTGGCTTTGGAATACAGAAGTATACTTTATTAAAAGTGCATATTGCTATAAGCACTCTGTACAAAAAATCCCAAAATAAATAAAACTAGCAAGAGGCACATAAATCTTAAGGTGAATTTGATTTAAAACTTTAATCAGAGTTTACCACAACAAGCAATTTTTAGTGTTTTAAATGTCTAGATTTCTATGATCGCAAACATTTTTGGCCACTAGACCCATAAATCAATGCCTTGTACATCTACCTTAGCACATAAGGTCAGCATTTATATTATTGTTTTTTGAAAACAATGGACTTGTATGTTTTACTATAGAATTCATTTACTGTAGGTATATTCATTTACTGCCAGTTTTTTTTTTTACCCCTATAGGAATTTCACTAAAACACAAAACAGAGTGTAACAAGTAATCTACAAATGTATGAGTCCTCAACAAAGAAGTCTTTTCATTGTTCCACTTTTGTTTTCCCATATTTCAGTTTCTATTGTGCTCACCACACATCTTTGAGCGTCATCAACTTCTATTGTCAGGAAAAGCTCTTATTGCAGCAAATCCAGAAATGCAGCTCAGTATTGCTGAATGCTGTTACTATGATGGGTTCAAATATATTCTGTTCTTTGACAATAGAGGTTTTTTTTTCATTCATCCATCCCAACTGTCTCTATTTTTCCTCATCACTGCCTTAATGCTTGCTGCTAGCATCAGAGAGGAGCACAAGCAGCAAGAACGAAGACTTAAGATGAAATATGAAACACTCTCATTAGCATACATATTAGGACACTGAGCTCCTTCATTGTTTGAACACTGACGCAAATCAGTGCTTAAAGCCAAATCTCAGTTGTAATCAGTTTTAAAGAAGAGCGATCAAAAGTCAACAGCACAAAGACTAAGCCATCTGTTGGCCCCTTTTGAATTAAACTCTTAAATAAGTGACCCGCCTTTCTATTTGGGTTTTAGCTCCTTTCAGCAGTTGGAATGTGAATAAAGCACAGCAACACAAATTTTGATCTTCTTATCTGTGTGTGCATGTGCTCACATGACCCATTTGCAATAGTGTGTTTGCAAAAGCATTACTGTAATCCATCAGCAGCTAACCTTGCAATATTTCCATCAATTTAAAGATTCTAGATCAGTAGATTACGTTTGTATATTGCTTTATTCACTCCAAATGGGTTCAACAGACCTGCTAATGAAAATACCCCCTCAGAACTAGTTTTAAGTCACAACCTGTTAACTTTCAACTGCGTAGGGATTTAGGTGAGAATGAAAAGGAAATGGGAGTTCCTGCACAGAAAGTGCAAAGAGAAAACGAGAATTTACCGACTATTTATACAAATCCAATATAAGCAAAATTTAAAATCCAAAAACTATTTTAGTAGGTAAAGTTAATATCTGCAGTACTTAAGTTTAAACTACCTAATATTTACTATTTTTCATTTGCTTTTAATTGTGCTTGATTTACTCCTCCTTTGTCCATCTAGTACGAGATGGATCTTTGTCCTTTATTTTCTCTTCTGTTCTTCTGCAGCTCTATTTCTCAAATATTCCCACTCTCCCGTGAGCCTCACCAGAAGGTCTTGTCAGCTATGAAGCTGTTACTGTCCTTTTTCTAATTCGTTATCAGTCTCAGTTTCTTCTCTTTTCACCATTATCTTTACTCACTTCCCCCTTTTCCCCCCCAAGGAGGTTATTTGCTGTGAAGTTGTCTATGTTTTTCAACTCTTCACCACCCGATACACCCCCCCCCCCCCTTGCTTCTCACTCTTGCCCCCTTCAGTCATTGACAAGAGGTCCTGTTTGTAAGCTTCACTCCTCTGTTATAATGTAGTGCAATGCCTTTTTTTGTGAATAAGTGTCATCTTTTGTTGTAAAATTTTCTAACAGCTGTGCTTTTGTACAGAGTGAGAAATCAATGCATGGCCTTAATGGAAAAATATATGTAGTATGTAATATATGTGGTGATTTGGTTTTTCTATGGGTTTTGTTTATGTTTTATTTTTATTCTTTGGTTTGGGGTTTTGTTTCGATTCTGTATTTTGCTTTTTGTTGTCTCATGTTCATGTTGCATTTCACCCTTCCCCAGTCACTCACTTGCCGGTTAACCACGCCCATCTACACCTGTCCCGACTCTGTAATCACTCCACCTGTTCCCACTCACCTTGTTATCCTCAGTACT
>NC_051443.1:21510109-21511599 GCF_001649575.2 Kryptolebias marmoratus
TGGGCCCTGGGTCCTCTCTGTGCCTTCTCTGACGGTCAGCGTTCCTGAGGGTGTCGGCGACGCTTTTCTGACGGTCAGCGTTCCTGAGGGGGTCGGCGACGCTTTTCTGACGGTCAGCGTTCCTGAGGGGGTTGGCGACGCTTTTCTGACGGTCAGCGTTCCTGAGGGGGTCGGCGACGCTTCTCTGCTGGGCAGCGTTCCTGAGGGGGTCGGCGACACATCTCTGCCGGTCAGCGTTCCTGAGAGGGACGACGTCCCACCTGCCAACATCTCAGTGGGGGTCGGACGAGACGACGTCTCACCTGTCAACATCTCAGTGGCGATCGGACGAGACGATGCTCTACTGTCCCGTGTCTCCTTGGGGGTCGGCTGTGACGAAGACGCCTCACCATCCCGTGTCTCCGTGGGGGTCGGTTGTGACGACGACGCCTCACCATCCCGTGTCTCCGTGGGGGTCGGTTGTGACGACGACGCCTCACCATCCCGTGTCTTCGTGGGGGTCGGCCGTGACAACGACGTCTCACCATCCCGTGTCTCCGTGGGGGTCGGCGAGGACGACGACGCCTCTCACTCCATCTCCGTGGGGGTCGGTGAGGACGACGACGCTTCTCACTCCGTCGCCGAGGGGGTTTCCGAGGACGCCGTCACCTCTGTTCAGAACCACCGAGGGTCGGTGTCAACGCTCTGTTCTGCTCCGCCGAGGGTCCAGGGGGACGCCTCGCTCCGCTCTGCATCACGATGAGGGTCCTGAGGGACGCCTCGCTCCACTCCGTTCCGCCGAGGGTCTGGAGGGACCTTTCGCTCAGTTCTGCTCCGCCGAGGGTCCAGGGGGACGCCTCGCTCAGTTCTGCTCCGCCGAGGGTCCAGGGGGACGCCTTGCTCTGCTCCGTTCCACCGAGGGTCCAGGGAGACGCCTCGCTCCGCTCCGTTCCGCAGATGGTCCGGGGGGACGCTTCGTTCTCCTCTTCGCCACCGAGGGTCCGGACCGACGCCTCGCCTAGTCTCCGAGGGGGTCGTCGAGGATGCGGTCGCCTCAGCGCTGCTCCACCGAGGGTCGGGGTCGGCGCTTGGCTCGGCTCAGTCACGTCAGCCCGGCTCTCGTCTGCTTGGTCCACGTCAGTTTGGCTCTCGCCTGCTTGGTCCACGTCAGCCGGGCTCTCGCCTGTTGCGCCCCGGTCGCTCGCCTGAACTCTTGCTCCGTCGAGGACGGCGTGCGGGCCGCCCTCCCGAACTCTGGCTCCGTCGAGGACGGCGTCCGGGCCGCCCTCCCGAACTCTGGCTCCGTCGAGGACGGCGTCCGGGCCGCCCTCCCGAACTCTGGCTCCGTCGAGGACGGCACCAAGGCTGTCCTCCTGAACTTTTGCTTTGCCACGAGCGGTGCCCCGGTCGCCCGCCTGAACTTTTGCTTTGCCACGAGCGGCGCCCCGGTCGCCCGCCTGAACTTTTGCTTCGCCACGGGCGGCGCCCTGGTCGCCCGCCACATCTCCAAG
>NC_051443.1:21511965-21566964 GCF_001649575.2 Kryptolebias marmoratus
TGGTTTGGGGTTTTGTTTCGATTCTGTATTTTGCTTTTTGTTGTCTCGTGTTCATGTTGCATTTCACCCTTCCCCAGTCACTCACTTGCCGGTTAACCACGCCCATCTACACCTGTCCCGACTCTGTAATCACTCCACCTGTTCCCACTCACCTTGTTATCCTCAGTACTCAAATACCCGGTCATTTCTCCCACTAGTCGCTGGTTCATTGTCTGTGTTAGTCATTGGTTTGCTCGTTGTCTCGCTGCCATTCCTCATTCTGCTGCTCCATGCTTTATGTTCTGTTTTTCCATTCGTTTTTGCTGCCACGTCAGCTTTTTGTTTTTGTTTTGGTTCTTAGTTTAATAAATTAGTTTTTTTTATTTATAACTATGAGTCTGCGTTCTGGGTTTGCCTCTGTCTCCACGGTTCCTGACAATATACACAGCAAAATTCTATAACAGGGCCAACACATGCATTTTTGCATTTAATCAGTTCATAAAATGTGGTGATACAGTGTGACTTATGTTATCATTTTTGTACAAAGCAAAAGAAAAACAGAAAAAAATATATCTGGGGGAAAAAGTGAGGTTTCTGACTCCACATTTGTTAACCATTGTTGCCTTCCTGGTAAAGCTTTTTGGTAGATAATATTTCCAGGCATGCCTCACCGATGGCTTGGCAAAGTCAGATCATTTTGTAACTTTGCCATTTTGGTCTTTTAAACTCTCTTCTCTCCTCATGTAGTCAGGCAATCCCACTTCTGACACCATGTCATAAAGTTCACTGACTCGAATAAGCATTAGCACCTTAGCTCAAAACTCTAGTCAACCATAGCTAACTCTACTGTCAAAATGCACTGTGGCACAGATTCCTCCCACAGTCTGTTGAGTCCTGGTGACCTCCTAGAACTGAAGGTTTATTACAGTTTCACATCAGAAAATGAATTATAAAAATATAGCAAAGATCAGACATGAATGGGAACAATGAAAAATAGTGTACTGACATTGTTTAAAAAAAAAACCTTCCTCTGGAATTTCATATGGTAGATTTTTAATGGAGATTAATCACTGCTTCTGTATAAATCACCTTTTTATGAATTGAATGCTGTCAAAAACAGCCGGGAATGTAGTTGTATAGGAAGAGAAAAAAATCCAATAATGAAAGAGATGGAGGACACCTTTCCCCTCAAGTCTTGTTTTTTAATGAAATGGATGACTGGGTAATCTTCTGCTTCTTCAGCACAATCCCTCATCTGCCTCTCGTTTCCACCTGAATCCATCTTTTTTCCTTATTAAAAGTTTCCATCATTCAGCCATAGCAAAGCCCTCATTAGCTGCTTATGCCAATGTACTGTACAGATGATAAATAGCTGCTTAATCTCTAGGTCAATGCTGAATCCTTGGCTCTGCTTGCAGAGCCAAGGAAAACCATTGACCTTAGTGACAAACATCCAAAACAACATCAAGACTCTCTTCTTTTTTTTTTAAACATCTTAAGAAAATATCATTTTGCCTTGCATTGTGGTTCAAGGATGATGCCAGAACAACATTTCTTCTACCTTCTTTTGTCACACTTGTGGTGTAAAACATTGCTCTGTGGGCCCTTTTTGTCTGTAAAAAAATCACTATTAAAACTCAAAATTATTAACTGGCAAAATAGAAAAGATCTTCATGTTTTGCACAATGCTATTAATGAAGCTAAGAAACAAACAGCTTTTAGACTCTCTATACAATCCAACACATTTCTCCTGTTTCTTTAGCACACATATATATTGTTTGTGAGATCTACTCAGGTACTCAAATATCTAGAATCCTTTCAGCTTAGGTTCACTTCAACAATACAAGAACATGGGTCTTTGTTAAACTATATTGCAATTATTTTGTATCTAAAAAAAAGGCAAAGGCAGTTTCATTAAGGAACACAAATTGTTAATGAAAAAAATAGTCTTAGAAGTTAGTTAATTCTTGAGTTAGGATTTCTGAGTCACACAACAATCTCCAGTCATCATTTGTTTTAGTGAATATTTCATACCAGATGCAGTTAATTGTGTTTTGAACACTGATTCTCCAGTAGTAAAATGACCACTGACATTAACAACATTAGTCCAGTGTATCACTACTGTATTTGTGTCACAAAACAGGTCAAGACATGACAAAACAGAACTGAGTTTGTAATAAATCTCTGATAGGTGTCAATGGAAAATACTGTGAAGGTTACTGATAAAATAAGCTTTGAAATGTGATGTTTTTGTAAATGAATGATTTTTTTTAAGTGAAAAAAGAAGAGTAAATCTAATTAAAAATATGTGACACAAACATACAGTACACAAACAGCCACTTAAAATTCTGAAGCAGTTGATAACCAAAAAAGAAAACTTATTTTTTATTTATTCAGTATTATTGTTGTTATTCTTCCCAGCAAAGGTCAATTGGGCACATTTCTATTTCTTTCTTTATTTTGTCTTGAATGTTATTTCCAATTTTTACTTTGCTTGTCTGATTGCTTTTTGCAAGTGCAACCGCATCGCAGATGAACGCAATACGTGACTTTGACACCAAATATTGCAAGAGATTCAAACTGTTCTATGAGGAAGACTTGCAACTAACTTGAAGCAGGTATTATATATTTCTCATTTGCAGTTTAAAAAAAATAGTCAGTGTAAAACAATATTATCCACAGAAAAATCTATTGAGTTCGATGTGTTTTGGTCATTCATTTATGACTTATATCTGCAACATATAGCAAAATATTCCCCTATCAATGCAGGTGGCATGGTGGTTCACATTTTCAATTAACTTTAAACAAAGCAAGACAAATAAATTGTCATCAGTTAGATTGCTTGAAGAAAATTAACACTGTCCAATCTTTTGGGCATCTTTTATCTTGTGATCAGTTGTCTACCTGCCATTTTTAATTTCGAGCCTCAATGATTTAGCACATGTCTTTTAGGCTGTATATTTGTCACATTCACATTGTTAATATTAGTTTTTTAAAAGTGAAAAATAAATAAATAAAAACTTTTATATGAGTTTTGCACTCATGTAGCATAGGAATTAGCATTATTAACAAAGATTGCTGAAATTTTTTAGTTTGAAAAAATATGTCCTCCTACTGTTCTTGACTTAAGGTGTTGCTTTATCTTCATTCCCAGCTAATATTCTTAAAATCTAACTTTAGAATTGAGCATTATTCTAATGTAAATTACTAGCAGTAAACTCAATATAATAAATTCTAAATGCAAAAAAAAAAAAGATAATCTTTAAAGTATGTCAACATAATTAAAACTAGTATTATTAGATGTTTAATCCTCCCGTGGCCTTTGGGTCAAATTGATCTGAAGTTGCAAGGGCTTCTGGAGTGTTAAATACCAATACCTCATTATAACAATAGGAAATAAGCCATATATTACAGGCTAGATTTAGTAAAGCATGTTTAAACTATGACAACACTATATTTACCACTTACCAAGGTGAAAGTAGTAGTTTTTGAAGGAATGCATATCATTTGTTGCCTTGCATGCCTAAGTTTTAAGCATCTCATGCAATCTGTTAGTGTTCAGAGTATGCACTGGGGATAACTCTCAGCTACTGTCAGATCAAACTTCAGCTCATATCTGTAAATATGACTGAGTTATAGTCATTTCTGTGTTTGCTTACCTTAGTCAGTTATGATGTCCAGCTTGAATAAGACTCTCCAAAAGTTAATGAGTTGTAGTTGTACAAACCATGATTACTTTCTGACAGTTTCAATTGCACACACATAAATACACAGGCAGTTAGATCATTGCCCACCTTTCATGGTAATGGGCAATAAAAAACAAAACATGGAACATGATATCCACTGTGTGGATATCTATTTGAAGGTAAACCATGGAAATGACCTAGTTTAGCCTAGTGGTTTTGAGAAACATCACTTCTCTCCAAAAAAAATAACTGATAGATTATTCTTTTTTTAAATTTGAATAAAGGAAGTGGAGTCTACATATTTATTTTTTTTCATCCAATCTTTACTCATCTTTTTTGCATGACTGTCATTATTCTGACAGTAAATTGTTTATGTTAAAATTAGTTTAACTTCATTTTTCTTACTGCCTCATTATTGGACTAGCTCTGTCATCCAACAAATTTACGTCTGTCTCCCTTGCAGTCTATGTTCCCACTAAACTGTCCATCATTGACTGTTTATGCTTTGCCTTGCAGTTTGACTTCTTTATATGCAGTAAGTTATTGGCATACATAAGTAACACCATTGATGTGATTGTGAGGCATCCATCCATCATATGCTTTTTACATTTCAAAGGCTCTAAATTCATCTGCACAGTCTCTCTTTATTCATTTTTTTCTCCCCTGCTCTTCACTGTCTCCTGATCCTCTGCCATGCCCCTGCAATACATCCCTCATTTCTTTTTCTTCTTTTTAACTTGGTTTTATAAAGCACAAGTTACAAAAATATGTAGTTTGTCACATGCAGTCTTACAAACTCCTGTAATATCTTGTTTGGACTTAGTGTCAAGAAAGCCTGTATTGCACTTTAGTATTAATTCCAAAAACATATAAAAAAAAAATGAGACCATCATTTTATTATTATTATTTTTTCCAAATAAGCACACCAATTTGATTGTCTAATGATGTTTTATCTAAAGCATTATTATTTGTGTATGCATATATTTTTTTAATAATCTGAAACACAATATATGAAACCAAAATTTAGAACTGGCAGGAAGTTCAGCAATTCAGCTCACTGCTTCCTTTCCATCACTCATGTCTTCTGTTTGTATTCTGCTCACTGCTTTGCTGCATGCTTGCTGATGCAGCACTCACCTGAAAGCTTCACACGGCCACTTACTGCTGAAATTGTTGCTGTTGATGCAGAAATTTTCTCAAAGCATCTAAAAACCACTAGTGTCACTGTTGTACACATTTTGGAAGATTTATTTTCTATCTTTTCATCTTGAGTTGGCTCAGTTGTAATAGTTAAATGACAAAAACTGAAAGAGCTATTAAGAATAATTTAAATAGTAAATTGCATGTTTGACTCCATACATACTTGATGATTTCGTTATTTATAAATTGTAGTAAACTAAATGCTTGCCATGTAGGTAACACAGCTTTTAGAATTTAACTGTTTGTTTGTTTGTTTTTATCAAAGCAACAACACTAAACATAAATGGTCAAGTTCTTAGTTTTTCAAAAATAATGAACTAAAAGATGTTAAAATGGTTAATAAATGGTGATTTTGGGTACAATTTGGCAAGAAAAGAGACTCATTAATGAATGTGAATTATTTAATTTATTTGTTTTTTCCAAAGATGAAAGTAAAAAGAAACTAATATAAAGCACAAAATTGTGTGTTTTATTGTATTGCATGTTAAAAAAAGCACTACACTTGTAATGCAGTTATATATATATTTTTTCTTTTTACATGAACACAAGAAAAAGAAAGCAAACTGTTCTCTCATGTTTTAAAAGTTAAACAAGATTACCAATTACTTATTTCATAAAACGTATTGTTACCTTTTGGGGGGCTCAAGCTACAGAGTTCTTTCATTTTAACATCTTTTATTATTCCCTCCATCATCAGTGACTTTACTCTCATCCTCCCTTTGTGTTCTCCAACTCATCATCTCTGAGTGATTAACTATCACAAAGCATCAGGTCTTAATTAATCACATGCCCCATAATGAATTCCTTGTACTGTGTATATGCATATTCACATACGTGTGTGACTGAGTGTACATGGTTCCTAAGTAGTCATTCAGATGAGCTGAGCTCTGGTTTCAGTCAGAAATTGTATGAGTCATTTTCGGTCATTGAGTTTCCTCATTAAGGGCATGATACTACTTAGTTTTTCAGAAGCCATTTAACACAAGAAGTAGATCGGTGACAAACACAAAGCACTATAATTAATTAATGTCTCATTTGAAAAGGAGACCTGAATTGTATGAATGGATGTTCATTTTCTACTGTTAAAACACATAACTTAGCCTCTGCTTGTGAAAATTATTTTGTTTCCATTAAACTTTGTCTTTGAGTCTCAGGAATTTAACACTGTAAGTCAAAGTAATTTAGGTAAAAAAAGAGGTATATCTCTGTTTTTCTTCTTTTTTTATTCAGTTTATTACTTATATATCACTGACTCAAAATAGCAGATTTTTATCAAGCTGAGCCTGCACTTTGTAAAATCTGTTTTAAGCAAATGGAATGACACTGACCATGTCTCATAAAAGCTAGATAAAAATATGTTGAGCAGCAAGCTTTAACAACCATGATAGTGTAACAGGGATATATTGCTATGGTTACTGTTATGATTAAGTTCAAGCAGCTTTTTAGTATCAATTATTTACACCCTGATGACTTAAAAGGTGGGTGTAAAAAGGTTTTTAATTTTCTCCATTGCTATAATGACAGCAACCAGCTTGGAATAATGATTAAATAAAGCTCAGCCATCATTAAAGTATTTTTAACCCGCATTGACTGTTCAGAGTGGTGGAGAGGCTTAAAGGTCCTTATCACAGCAGGACTGGATTTGAGTTCTGACCTCTGGCCCAGTACTTCCTGTCTCTCCACTAACAACAAGAGGAACAAAAGCAACAAAGCAGTTTATTTAGCTGAAATGACAAAATAAAGGCTAGGAAGGGAGGGGGGAAATCAATGTTTAGCAGTAGTAACCTTTTGTTTGTTCATTTGAGTTACAGGTGGTATAGTTAAAGTACGATTGCTAGACGGTGATGTGGTTTATTATGGCTTAATTGCTTCATTTAGCGATGATCTCAGCACCCCACCCCACAAAAAGAGAAAAGTCTAATTTTACAACCGTGCAACCCAGTTCTGTCTTCTTGCCTAATTTCAATCCTTTCAAGTTTATAATACACACACACACTAAATAGAAGAAATAAACAGAACTTTTTTTTCTTTTTGCTGATGAGTTTGCGTTGGTTGGACTTTGTTTTTTTTTTGTGTGTATTTCATTATCTTCACAAGCTTGACACACTATACCAAAGCTGTTGATTTATTTTTTGTACTTGAAGATAAATTGGTCTCTTAAATTTAGCCAAGGATTTTAATTTTCTTCATTTTCAACCTCTGATAAAAGAGACAACGATAAAAAAAGATTAATCTGCTATCTGACAGAGGAAGAAAAAAAAAAGATTAATCATAGAGTTACCCTGTGTCCATTTTTTTCATTTTGATTTCCCAGCGCCTGACACTTAAATTAATCGACTGAATGGTATGTTATTTCTCAGCATGCCTGACTTCTTATAAAAAAAAACAACAATACTGTAATGAATGCATTTTTAAGGGTAGATATTATGAAATGCATCATTTTCTGTATTTGTGAGTTTTACTATCTGAAGTCCCTTCAAGTTCAAAAATGAAAGAAACACAAAGAAAAGTCTAAACAATTAAGAGTAGTCTCCTTTTATTTGAAAATGCAGATTCATGAGAAAAGCTCAGTTTAATGACTGTGTTCATCACCAAGCATTGTGAGCCTATTGCAAATGAAAAGGTGAATAAAGCAACATTGATATCAGTCTTTTTTTAACTTTACTCACACTTGGCTTCTCAAAGTGAACCTATATTTTCAAAAATAAAATGTGCCTTTTGTTGATAGCAATTTATGGTGTTAAATTATTTGCCTAAAACTAGCTGCACATATAGACTTCTTTATGTGTTTGAAAATATTTATATCATTAAAGCACTTCTCAGTATTATCAAACTCTTTCAACGATCAAGGTGACTGCCACTAGATCTTTTGTATTTCTGACTCAGAAAAATCTCTTCTTGACAGCATCTTGACAGCACCTGACATCTCCTGTTAAAATGAGGTGAAAGTGGAGAACTTTGCACCCAGGTGCTCATCACAGCACTGTCAGTAAACCATTTCAGAATCCCTGCTTAACCTGTAATGTTTGCAGTGTATTTGCATCTCATCATGATATATCACTCACTCCCATCACTGTTGTCCCCTGCATGGCCCCACTTTGCTGTCTGATTTGGTGAGAATCTCTGGATAATATCTGCCATCTGGAGTTGGATCTATTCATCATTTCCCCACCAGGCTGTGTAAAATCCAGCTGCATTCTGCCCCATCTGCAGATGTCAATGCCTTACTGAGACAGGAATCGAAATTTCGCTCAACCTGGACCTCTTCCAGCAACAGAGACATGACAAACAACCTGGGGGTCTGATCTGTATTCAACCTGGAAGAGTTACCTCTCCAACACCAGCTATGGGATGTGGGTGTCTTACAAAGTCTTATCAAGTTTATCATTGATCATTAAAGGTACTCACTGCAGTGTAATGAGGACTGGTCAAAAATAGACAAATAAAGCAATAAAAAAATATAAAGTAAGAAATAAAATTCAACAATTTTTTACTCACATTTATAGTATTGTGACCATAAAAAGATAAATAAATAAATAAAAGTAAGCAAAATTTGTGACTGGGTGCCAACTACCACATGCATTCGTTTACCTATAGAAGCAGCTGAAGTGGCTGAAAATAGGTCAGCAGTGGCAATGTTCATGGAAGAGCTGTTTGGGATTGAGAAGTTTGACAATTTTGATAATCTGGTACATATTTATGCTCAGATTTGTTGAGTAAAGCAGATAAAGGTGCTTTGTATACATTGAGTGCATAACTTCATTTTAGAATTGCATATTAATATATCTGGAAAACTACTTGAGAAATTCTTTCAAACTACAACATTTGATTTACATCAGAATACTTTTTTTATGTTTTATTCCTTAGTTTGCAATGAGTACCTTTAAACATTCTTTCTCCAATGTGTTCTGCAACATCAAAGCAACAAAAAAGATTGGAAAAACAGTTGCGCCTTCTTAGAATTCAACAGAACCAACAAATAAAAATCCAAAAACATATTAACTTGATAAAATCTTGAAAACAAAGCTCTTATAATGTGTTCTCTTAGTGTTTATATTGAAATAGTTAAACAAAATGTCTTTAGGTATTAAAAGAGTAAATTAGATTCAACCCATGATGTCTACTGTGACTACCATGATGGTGTTCCTTTTAAACAAATTCATTTCTTTCTGGCCAAATTTCACCACCTTGTGCTACTAATGAGCAGAGCCCATCAAATAGGTTGCTTCTAAATGAGCTAAAATAAATCAAACACAGATGGGAAGGTATTCCAGTGCATTATCTTAGCCAAAAGATGTGTGTAGTTCGTGTGTGTGTAAATGTGTATTGTGAATTTAGATGATCTGTTTGTATAGCATAGAGAAAACTTATTGAGGGTTTGTGCACAATAGTAAATCCATTCTAATTGCCCCTTAAAAAAGAAAAAGTTATATCCACAGAAGCAGAAGTCTTTTCAAAAAGGCTAAAATAACGTCATCAGTTTGTGAGTTATTATTTCTTTTACCTTTGCTTGAAGACCTTTTTAAAAAATCTTTATCAGTTCCTTCCTTTTTTTTAGATCTGAAAAGCAAAAAGACATTTGAACAAAAAAACAAAAAAACACAAGACTACATAATATTGTCAGAAAAGAAGAAGAAAAAAAAAGTTTCCTTAACTGGAAATAAATCTTCAGCATGGAAGAACATCATATTTACACAAGTTCATTGATATTAAATAAATCTGCTTCTTTAGGTAAACAATATATTAAGAATAAAAGTATGAATAAGAATAGGAATAAGAATAAGAATAACTTGAAAATGGCCTTACTTTCAGCAATTATGTGTAAGACACAATTCAAGGTTTAATTTATTTGGTTGTTATTTTTTAAATACACACACTTTATTAACAGTGCATAAATTACCTACTTTACTTGTCATCTCCTTCTCTATCAGCAAGAAAATGACAGCGTCATTTTTTCAAAAATGAGCCCATTGGTGATTTACAGCTGAATTAAAATTTGCCCTTGAAAAGAACGGTAGGTAATCTCACCAGATCGCCATGTCACACTTAAGTGAGTTCATTCTCCAACAACAACATCTGCCAGAATCGTTAAAGCGTCATAATGCTGAAAGTGAGGCATATGAACACCAACCATCCATGTAAAAGTGCACACAAACAAGAACGAATGTAAACCCAGAAACAATACTACTTTGGAACAGCTGTGACCCAATATTGCTGTTTACCACACAGTGCTACATTTAAAAGAATATTATTCTAGAGTGACTGACAGTTTGGAACACATCAGTAGTCATTTTCAGCAAAATGGACCAGTTATGCTGCACAGGGGTCCTTTATAGGGAAGGTCAGATTTTTGTTTATTTATTTATCTATTTTTATTATTATTTTTAGTCTACCTTGCACATCAGTGGTTTAGTGAGTTGACCAAGACAACAAACATGCTATTTATGACCTTATGAGGAAAAAAAAAAAAATAAAATAAAAATACACTGAGGATCAGCAACAACTTAATTTTGTAAATGAAGCACTGTAGTGTCATTAGTTCTGCATCCCTCACTGTAAAGGCCGGAGGGATTTGAAGCTGTGAGGTGAATAGCTAAGATGAGAAAAAGTCAAAGAAAAGTCACCATTTAGCCTGCCAGTCTATAACTTCTAAATGTAGCTTGATTCCTGGGAATTACACTGTGAAAGCCTTCAGACGTTTTCAGCTTTCAAACAGGGGTGTACAGCAAATTGATAATCTCAGTGAGAACAGAATTTGTCTGTCTTTCAGTAATACCAACCTTTAAATCTGATCCCATAAACTTGATGACACCAATTTAAAATTATGATCACACATATCTAAAATAACTCTTCAAACAACTAGAAAAACAAATGCATGATGCTGCACTTCTGCTTATGCAGTGTGACAGCAAATTGAGAGTTTAGGTTTCAAGAGACCTCAACTACAGCACACTGAATCCCACAGCACCACCTTGAAATTACACAGAATGAATATTATTTCATGTTTTATTTATTACATAATTTATTTATAAAAGTGAAAAAAATAAAGAACATTTTCATAGTGTTTTTAGTAAATAATGTAGCTGAGGCTTCGCAATGGGGAGGCGGCTCACAAAGTTGAACAGGCATCTTGCTAGTCACCCCAAATTACAAGTGCATCACACATGAACATTGGTGCTGCAGCCAAAAGCAGCAGGGATAACACAACACCAGGAAGAAACACCGCCACTGAAATTTACAAGCAACTGCCACTGCTGTAAACTCTCAGCTGCTGAGACGACAAACACCCAGTTAGTGGAAAGACATATAAAGTTCTTCCTTTCGGAAATTAATGATTAAATCTCGCAGAAGATCAACAGCTCCGGGCAAGAGGGCCCCTGCCTGGTGAAACTACTAAAATCCACTAATGTGTATGAACTTAAGACATGAGTTGCATAAGCAAGTCAACTTTCTAACATTTCTGAAAGTTAGGGAGAAAAAGCAAAACAAAAACAAACAAACAAACGAAAAACTCACTCAAGTGAACAAAATAAGTGAACAACCATTGCACCTACCATATTCTTTAAGATATTTCCTAAACTACAACAACAACAGCAAAAAAGTTTGCACTAGACATCATACACACAATCTATTTGAAACAAGCCAAGTTTATGATGACAAAACAAAACAAACAAACAAACAAAAAACATTACACATTGCTGCCTGCTCATTGTTCATTCAAAAGGTGAAGTCACCCTGAGGCAATAATTCATACAATGCAAATCTAATAGGCAGAGGCAGGGCATATAATATGTAATACTTAGCTGACTGTTATTTGTTGTTCACAGGCAATGATCTTCTACCATTCCAAAGTATTTATTAGTTAACTAAGACAGTCACTGTCAGTTGCTAATTCATTCATTTTGATTGACTTTATGTCTGTTTCTTCGTTAAAAGATATAAGCATTCTATTTGCACTCTGCCTTTAGAATTTCTAAGTTCCAGGTTGGAAAAATCAACCGGAACGTCCCCTGAAATTCTGACTTGGAAAGTTGGGATTCCCTGACCAACCCTGACCTCAAAATCCAATATAGCTGCCTTGCACATAAAACATGGTTATTGCCCCAGTAACATATGCCAAATTTACAATTTATCCAATATGTATGTAATTAAATCACTTGTAAACATAATACTGCTCTACTTTTATTAGAAAACGTGGTGATACAGTGTCTGAAAGCATAAAATGCAATAAAAACAAAAACATTGTTATCTGCTTGTATTGCCAATAGCCACACCATTGGGCACAAAGCTCAGCAAATCTTAATTTCCACATCCAAGTTCTGACTTACAAGGTGAATGGAAAGCAGCAACATATTTTGTACTCTCTACTAACTTTGACACACACACAAATCAAAGGTTGTTTGCATTACTGTTCAAACAAAATTCTGATATTGGCACTACAACACCAAATAAAACAAGTATAATATTTGTCCTTTGTATTTATTGTAAGACTGACTTTTAATGTCAGTCTTACAATTTATGTACCAGATAATCCTATGAAGTGTCTGTCCCTACACACACACACGTACTGTTACTATTTTGGAAGTAAAATGTGAGCACTTTTGTCTTCATTAAGTTGTGAATTTAAATGTGCCCTCTTTTTTGCACATTTTGGAATATATTTTTTTTCTTTTGGGTATGGCACACCACTGGGGAGCTGATTGTTGAAACACATCATCTTTTCAACTCTTGACAATTAACTAATTGCCATAAATAATTGTCATATTCACTGATATATTTCATGAACCACAAAAATTTAATTGTTTTGTTATTTGTTGTTATTTTTCCTTTAATGCTTCAATAACTTAGTTTTTGCGTTTAACTTCTCATTCAGTTTTTGAGCTGAAATCAACCAAGTTTTGTGCAACAATTATCTCATAGAAGCCTTTTAAAGAACACATTAAGAGTGTGACATATGCTCCTTGTTTTCAGCTAAATGAGTTCAAAATGATAATAATTCAGGTCAACCAGGAATGGTTGTTTGCAGCATGAAGCCTGATTATCATAAAGCGTTTAAATGCTGAATGTGTTTCAGAGTGAGATTTAACAAGCTGATGAGGAGGAACAGACATGACCTGACCTCAGCATTACAATCCATCAGAAATAGATTAGCTTAGTCTGTGTGTGTCCGTGTGTGTGCGGAGGTGCATGTGTGCGGATGTTTAAACAGATGCTTTCTTGATAAGGAGCAATAAGGTTTTGTTGGAATTTATCCTAAACCAAGAACCCTCAAAAACTGAGGCTCATGTTTGTCTGTTTTCATATTCTTTTCTCTGCCTACTTTTGCCCCTTTTACAACAATATTTTTTTTTTTCTATGAAAGGATGAAAAGATGACCGTGTTACACCATTGTTGCTCTCCAATGTTTACTTAAAGTGACTATTTGGAGACAATGGAGCACCACATCAATGTGCATTTTCAAGCGTTTGCCATCCATTCATTTTCTTTACCCGCTTTTCTTTTCTGGGTTGCAGGGGAGCCGGTGCCTATCTCCAGGGGTCATTGTACAAGAGGTACACCCTGGACAGGTCACAAGTTCATCATAGGGCCAAATAGAGACAAATGAGACAAACAACCATTCACACTCTCACTCACACCAAGGGACAATTTAAAGTTAACAATGAAGCTAACATGCACGTGTTCGGTTTGTAGAAGGAAACCAGAGTACACAGAGAAATCCCATGTGTGCACAGGAAGGACATGCAAACTCCACACAAAAAGGCCTGGAGGCAATCTTGCAATCTTCTTGCTACGCAGTAACAGCTTTAACTACTGCGGCACCAAGCCGACCAATTACATTTCTATTAAGTTTCATTAATTTAAAACTTCATTACAGTCAATTTCAAGCACATTTTATTTAATGATAATTTATTTTTCATTAATCGGCTTTTTAGTAATAGTAAAGTGGTAAAAACTGAATGCACACTGTTTTTCGGCAACATGTCAGTCTTTATGAAAAATGTATTGTTTTATTCAACAACTTTAGAATAGCCGTGAAAACAAATATATAGAAAGTAGAAGACACTTTATGATCTAATGATATTCACTGAAAGTGTGTATTCTTTATTTATACAATGTTTTTGTAAGTAAAACTTAATCATCTTCTGATGACAGTTATTCTTCCTAAGTCAATATTAGATTGAAATTGTTTTGTTTTACTTGCTTTCCACCTAAAGTTGTGTGACTTGGCAGAAGGTTTTTCAATATAAACAACCAAAAACAAAACATTAACAGAAACAAACAAAGAACAACAACATAATAATCAGTGTTGGCTGTTAAACGCAGCCAATCCTGGACCTAAACTGGTCTTAGTTTTTCTTAGTTCTGATGCTTTTTTTCCCTTCATGAAACATGTATCTTTGCTGTTAACACCCCTGAGCTGAGAGATGATTTGCCTGAGGGGGGTGCTCAAGGCTTAGATAGTGTAAAGCAGAGGGCATGGTGACCTTAGTTCAAGTGAAAGGCAGACTCCTGCTATCCTAAGATGTAAAAGAGAATTGCTGTACAAAAACCAAACATTTAGTCATTTTCCCCTTGCTTGCCAGCAGGCAACGAGATGCTAATTTATCAGTGTCAACCTAAAAGTTTTCACATATTGTTTTATAGCATCTTTCTGCAGGAAGGGGATGTGATCTCACACACACAATCCTCTCAAATTCCCCTTCATGTACTGCAAAGGAGTAGGCTGGACTGATCTGTGTGCTGGAGATGAAATCAATGATACAAATGAAATGCCTCTCCAATTTAGCTTGTTACTCTTCACATTTCACAGGCTGAGGTTTGGATAATAGCCTGATTGGTTCAGTTGCAATAAATTCACAACACTAACCAAGTCCATGCTACCTTCAGGTGCCTGTTGAAAATATCAAAATTAAAAATTTAAATGAGACATTTCACACCTCTACGCCTTGGTGAATGAAAAGCATTGTTCTAGTGCATGTTGCAGGGGAAGCCATTCTGCACAGCATGAATTAAATCAGTTCTTTAATAGCTGTCGATGCAAATGAGTTATGAGGATGTCATGCTGCATTTACTTCCAGGTTCACACAGCATACCACGTCATTCCATCTAAAGTTGAGCTGTTCATCTGAAGTCAGAAACAAGGACACAAATTTTCTACAACATATTTTATACTTCTATATGATTAAAGTTTTTTTGTCAAATGAACAATCTGTAACTTAAACTCATATTATTATTATTTGATAAATATCAGCATTTGTTCTCCTTTATGCTGTTTTCTTTATATATTACATCAACTTTCACATATCCTTTGATGTTTATTATGTTTATTGTATTCAATGTGCAAAGACATGACCTGCTGTTCCCCGCTTCTCACTGCCTAATAATTTTCTCCACTAGGCAATGGTTGGTTAGGTTGATGCTCTAATTTTATACTGATTCTTGATATCAAGCAGCAGAAAACACTTGACTGCGTAAAAAAAAAAAAGAAAACAACAACTTTCTTAGTAGAATAAAAAAAATGGTATGATATTCTCACATAACATTGTTTTTACCAGAGAGTGTTCATCCAGTGCTGCAACAAGAAATTTACAACTGAGTCAAAATTAATAGTTCAAACACTTCTCCATGCACCACTACACGAGAGAAGAAGCAACACTTCTTGACCGAGTGAAAGCCAATAAATTGCATTTAGTTTACTCATCTCTAATATCCCTAATGATTTCAGGCAGCGTGTGCAAGTCCAGTTTGTGCAATGAAGCCAACCAGAAACCTATCATTTTAACATGATTCATTTCAGCCATGTGCAGTGAACATCTGACAGGGATCTTGGTTGATGTGCTTTTTGTGTTTTAATATAGACAATTCTAACGGAGTGTTTTTCTTTTAAAATAGATTTCACTGCTTTGAGTTACATGTGCTGACAAAGAAACACATGATGATATAGTGTATGGCTGGAGTTTGATGGAAATTTTTATTTTTTATTAAATAATAGGCTGGACCAGTCAGATATCATTAACATAAAGAATGGCAAAATAATGTATGTATATAAGGGCTGAAAATTTGGACAAGGGATTTATGGACAAATCTGAAGAAAATTAGGTCAGTGATCAATACTAGGCTATAACAGGAATGGGGCATATTTGACAAGATGATGGAGAAATATTTCAGCAGACCAGCAACGTGAAGATGGCCTGTCATGGTCGTCAATATTGAATTTTGCTGCTCCAAATGTGTATTCTACTGGAGCTTGATGCCTGGTATAATTTCACATGTGAGCTGATAGTTACATGCTGAGCAAAAGCCCTGGTCCAATTATAAAATGGTGCCAAAATGCCTGAGATAAGCAAACAAAAGTGAAAAGACCTTTAAGTCAAAACCAACGATAAGGACAATGTGGATGCTGTCCATCATGTGAATGTGAGGCATGACAGATAGTCTACAAAATGTTTTATGTGTGTTTATGGATTGTTTAATTTGATAAGTATATTCAACAATTTTTAGATACAGCATTACTCTATTTCAGCTTCTCCTTGATGTTCTTTGATGAGTGATAAATCTGGCTAAATGAATATGACTAACTTCAAATCGGATGCAATAAAATCAATTATCACTTTTTCTTTAAATGCTCTCCTAACTATTAAAAAATAAAGCCAAAACAACAAAAAACAAACAAAAAAAAATTATCTAGATTTCTGGGTGTTGTTTTGTGTGATAGTTGTAAGCTGTTTTGGGGTTTTGAGACATACAAACTGAATTTCAAACATGGACTATAAGCAACTGAATTTGAGTGTTGTTTGAATTAAACACCATTTTATCTGAAATGCCATATGGTAATGCTTTTGGTTTGTTTTTACCCATTGGAATAAGCTGATTTGGCTGTATTAAAGCAATAATTAAATATCTCCAAACAACTGAGCACTGCTAATTAAATCTAAATTAATTAATTTGCTTGGAAAATACTATTCTTTTTACTTAATAAAGATCTCAAGGTGCTTTCCTATGCACTTACGCATTTGACCTGAGGTTCCTGATTTTATATTTATTTATTTTTACAGGTCTAAACCTTTAGCTTTTTTACTCTTTGTGCTTTAGCGAGACTCTGAAATCTGCTGAACCTGTTGCCATGGTAAAAAACAAAGCTTCAAGAATTTATTATTATTCACATTAAAATAACCAAGTTTAGTGAAACCAGTTGACATAACTAAGTTAAGGATTTAATTTCTTGGGCTAATTGTATGACAAAATGAGTTATTCACGCATGCAAATATTATTTGTCAAGTCTAATTCTACTGTTTTTGATAAGGGTATACACAGAACAAAATCTAGCCTCTTTTAATATTTTTTTTTTTTGATCATTGTTAAGGCTGCATCAACAGCTGGTTAAAATGACCCCCTATGGTAGTCCCAGGGGGTATTGAAATGTTGACCTTTTTAGTGTTACTATTTATAAAAATAAATAATAAGTGACTGGTAGTTAGTTAACCCGAGCTACCAATGCTGTAGAGCAAATCTAATCATTCTAACAAATTGCCAGTGATTGGCAAGCACCTCTTCTCTCCATTTTTATTATTTTCATGTTTTTATATAAATCAACAGTTCTGGTCACCCTTCACATCTGTCTGTGGTTTTATGAATGGCTAACCAATAAAAAGTATCAAAAAGAGCTTGTGAACTTTGCAGTTCATTTTAAATTATTTTTTTTCATGTCCTGAAAAGTTGTGCTTTTGAATATATAAGGTTTGTCTGATAGTGACAGAATCTAAATACTGGAAAAATCAGTAAGTACTTCAACAAGTTGTAATGACTTCATGTGTATGCATCAGCATGCTTCTACTATAGCAGCAGCCAAAGAAAAAGTCATTCTTTGTTTTCTTCGTTTTAACTTAGCTTCTACAAAATTATTTCTGCCTGTGTTCTTCTTAAGAGTGGCTTACATTTCAAGCATAACATATTTATTTTATTACCTTAATCCCTGTTCATCCTTGTTACATGTTACTTATTCCTCTCACCTTTCTGCGGGTTCAGTACTCCGCGAATCCAGAATTGTAAAGAGAGAAATAAAGGATTTTAACTGTGCTCCAACAGGTTCTTCCCGCTGAGTGAGAGAACATTCCCCCAGAAGGGGAATTTGTTAATAGGCTGCCTGTCGCTGTTCCAGACATGACTCAGATTCGATATACACCTGTCATGTTTTAGGGCCTACTTTGATGAATGCAGAGTCCCAGAGAGGATGAAAACTATTATCAAACTAAAATTTTCTCCTCAAGAAAACGGTTTATCGATCGATGCAAGAACACACACAGAAACACGCACCAAACTCTTGCAGTCTCTGTGTGGATGACCATTCATTAGTTTAAACAAATTAAACATAAGCCATGCATTGCAGAAGCATTGCAAGGACTTAGTTACACCTATTGTGTTCTGTTTATGGTTTTAATTAAGCTTCTGGCAACTAACAAATTTCAAATGAAGTCACGTAAAAGGTTGTCACAACAACAAGTCCCTTTGATAATTTTCTGTTTGATCTAAACTGCTTAATCTTAGTCAAACAGAGTTATACTGCAATACTGGCTGGACCCCTGCTGTCACAAACATTAAAGCAAGTTTTAACATCACATGTTGGATATGGAAACAGAGCCAAAATACACTTTGTACATGTCTGTGCAACACTTGGAAGAGACCAATGGGAAGAGACCTCAGGGCAGACCAAAAACTAGCTGGAGGGATTATCCATCCTCTCTGGCCTGGGAATGCCTTGGGATCCTCCAGGAGGAGCTGGAGAGTGTTGCTGAGGAAAGGGAGGTCTGTGTTTATCTACTGGACCTGTTGCCTCCAAGACTCAAACACAGATAAGCAGCAGAAGATGGATGGATGGATGAATTGATAAATAACTTCATATGTGGGGATTTATTTTTCTTTAGTTTCCCGTAGGCACAATTAGTCATTAAGTTATTGTTCCTTCACAGTATAAATTTGACTGTGGAAAAAAACCCAAAAAACTGCTGATGATTCTACAAAATAGACAAGAATCAGATACATTAAAAAGTTTATTTTATCCAAACTTCTTTAATGTTCTGTTTATCCATGTATTATGTTTAGCTTTTTTATGAATATGAATCTATTTTTGTTGCAGTCACAAAGTCACAGTGGGAGCTCTCAGTAATGTGACATGAAGTGAATCCACCTCCTGCTTATCACCCCCAACATCTTGTCAGTCACTTATACAAACTCCCAGGCATGCCAATCAATTTAGCTCCCACCCACATCTTATATACTTATCAAAATTATATAATTATAAAATTACTACCATAAGGACCTCCAGGACACTTATTGAAAGGAATGAATTTGCACCATGACTTGTTTACTTTTTATATTTTTGTCCAAAATAAAACTACACTTTATGTTCCAGTGCAGCCAGTAAGGGGATACTTTTGTCTTTTAGAGCAATGTGATTACAATAATATAATAGGCTGCCATATAATTTGTAGTAGTTTCCTTTTAAGATAAATAGTAAATTTCTATAATAAACTTTCAACAAGAACATTAATCATGGCAATTTTTAATTTAATATTTTTGTATGTATCCTTAAAGTTTTTTTGTCACTAAAAGCTTAAAAAAGGCTTAACCCTGAGATGGAAGTAAACTTACGCGTGATACATTAACTGAACAGTTTTTCTGTGTACCTGATTTTAATTATTTTTTGGCGATTGCAGTTTTAAATACTTTCTGGACCTTTACTTTCATATGAGTGTGTAATGCAACATGTAGTTTGAGCTTATTTATTCACACATGCAAATATTATTTGTCAAGTTAGATCACATTAATCCTCACACTGAAGTAAAGTCAAACACACAACAGGTGATGATGGATGAAAGCTGCTGCTACCCCATATCAAAAGGAATCAGCTGAGGTGGTTTCAGGCATCTGATTAAGTCAAGTCAAATTTATTTATATAGCACTTTTCAGCAACAAGGCGGTTCAAAGTGCTTAGGATGCCTCCTGGGTGAGAGTGTAGTTTAAAGCTTGGTAGGCCACATTCTCTAGTTGTGAATGAAGAAAGTCACCCTGATGGGACGCAAAATATCTTCAACTACAAAACAGAAGTTCAATTGTTTTTTTGTTTGTTTTTTTTACAATTTCTTTTGCTACCAACCTACACAGTTAACCTACACAATGTTAGGAAGGAGTCTCTTCAGTAAAATAAGGATGTTGAGCAAATATGTGGAGTCTATTTTTACTAGAAATGCAGCGACAGAAAACAGACATGATCCTGATTCATAATCTGAATGCTGTGGCAATTTATAGATAAATTATTTCTGATACCTAAATTTTTAAAGATGTTTCACACAAATACAGGTTTAAAAACATGGCCTAAAAACTAAGACTATTTCTTTTATGTCTGCGCAATATTTCATGCACATTCAGCAATTTTACACCATGTTCAGCAACACTTTTGTCAGCCTCTATGGGTGATTCTAAGATGTCAAAGAAACCTATTGTTTTTGTTAGAAAAACAATCCTTCAAGCTGATAACTCACATCAAGCCCTTTGTTGGCTCGAAACTGCCCTGCTGTGCTGCTGATGGGTTCACACAGTGTGTGTCAGCCTAAGTCAGACATACAATGAGTGGCTCATATTTTCAGTTTCCAGAGTGCCTTAAGTAATAGACCAGTTGGTAACACTAGAAGACCGCAAGAAAAGCTGGCCCCAAAGTATTTATACTGCCATATCTGACCCAGGGCAGGGGTGCTTGTGCCACTTTGATCCAGAAATAACTGAGATAATTTTTGTCAATAATAAAAATTTTATAAGCAGTAGAAGTGTGGTGTTGTTGTCAGTCTACCAAGGTGCTGAGTCAATCTTCCTTACCAGTAAATAAATCCGATAAATCTTACCAAATCCGACAAAACCCTTAGTGATGGCAAGAGCAAACAAACAAAAATGTCAGTGAAACATCTTTCTGTGTCAATGTTCCAACAACCCAGTTGGATAGTAAAAGCATAATTTTACAGTTATTCATGATACACTGAATCATGAATGCATAACTGTGTTCCCAATGCAAAAAGTTGCACATGCATGTGTATGGAAAGAAAACAATTCTTTAACATCAAAAAAGTACGAAAATAAAGTAGTTCAGCGGAGTCATTGACATTCAGCACCTGTCTTTTCTTTCTGTGTTGTGGATTGTTATTCAACTCAGCATGTACTGTACGTCTGTGCACAGATGAAGTCATTTATATTAAAGCAAATTGACATTTGGTAAAACTAAAAGACTGGAACAGTTAGATGGATGGAGCAAATATGCTTTTGCACAGAGCTGCATCTGCTCATCGGAAGGTGAAGTACTCAGTGAAGTGAATGTTTCTTTTGTTATAGAGTTGGTCCTGTTTGTAATAAATCTTTGTAAACTAAAATTTATACATAAAAAAGAATAAATATACACACAAATATATACAAGACAGAATATAAATTATGTCATATTAAATTGTGTTGGTCAATTTAGAAAACCATTTTAAAATATGGACACCAGTTTTGTAATTTATGTAAACCATAAGATCCTTATGGTCACATTCACTTAATCAAACATATGTGTGAGGTTAGTGTTTAGACTAAAAAGAAATTGCTCAAAAACATTTTGAAGTTTAACAACAATACTCAGCTTTACAAATAAAACCTTTTCATTAATGCCTTTAGAGATTTTGCAATTTGACACAATGAAACTGGTTTTACGATGTATTCCACAAATTGAAATGATTTTATGGTAAATCATGAGCAAAATATCGTAAAAAACTAATGCATTCTCACATTATTACATTATCATGGCCAGACGGTCAGACTTGTTATAAAGACTAACACACAGTGTTCAAACACTCTGATGTGGTTCTGTGGGGTTCATTAATTCAACTGACTGTTTTCATTTCAGTAGACAATTTACCAGTGCAGATGATATGAACAATCAAACTAGTAAATAAGAGTTTAAATGCATAGTAGCCTGATGTCTCACTATTCAAAACAAATCAGTAATGGAGTACTGAATTAGATGCAAATCATGTGCTGATGAACTGTTTAAATGTGCCAACCTAAATTTCTTCGTGAACGTTGAACGTTGAACTAAAAACTAAAAAAGGCAGTGCAAGCATACATCTATGTATTATTGAATTTGTTTTGAAAGCCATTCAAATGAAAAATACATCCACATCCACAAACAGGCACACAACACCAACATGGGAGTCATCAGGTAGCGCATCAAAAATCACATAAACATATTATGTTGAAGTCACTGGAAATAATAATAATAATAATAATAATAATAATAATAATAATGCAATGGTGCTTGTGGGATACTTGACAGCTATATAAAGCATCTTACAACCAAAAGATACTAGATATGATTTGTGCTTAATAGTTTCTTTCAGAAATCTTGTTGAACATTGATTAGAATTTTTATTTTATTCAAGGATATTTCCCATCTTATTTAAAGTGTTAATTTGACTTCCTTCATGCTATTTATTTTCTTTAAGCAGCTTTTGCTTAGTGTAGCATAACATATAAGATGCCCATCTATTTATTTATTAATTTATTCAGGCTGGTCTACCACAACACTATAAATACTTATTTCATGTTAAATATTTTTTAATGCTACATGAATGTTTAACACAGCTTGTATTAGTCATGAATAGGTGATGTTTTTCAGACTTCTTGCAACATCAACGTAAAAAATTCAGACAGAAGTAAGCTTTTGCTTCTGTATTGCAGTTCATGAACAATTCTTGTTCTTGCATCATGTATCATTTTTTTTCTCTCTCTTAAACTCTAAATTGCAAACAAGAAAACTGGTTTTCACTCTTTTCCAAGAGTGATGAAAAAAAACTCCACTTGTGAGACACAAAGAACAACCTACTGTACTAAGGACAAAAATAAATCACAACTGGTTTGTAGGCTGTATTTTTTAATAGCTGAATTATTATTTAAAACATTTAATCACCACACTGAAGAACTATGAGGTTTACTATAAGGAAACATGCAAAGCTGTTAATGCAAATTGTGTATTTTACTCATTTTTGTTTTACATTTTACATTGACTGTTCTTTTCTTTACAAACACACACACACACACACACACACACACACAGACAAACACATATATAGATAGACAGATAGAAACATTTTAGTATATTAGGTAGGACACTTTATGAGATTTGACCTGACACTGATTCGTAATGATGGTAATTTTGAGGAGCTTTCTGGAACAATCATAGCAAACATGACAGAGACTCTTTCTGAGATTACAAAGTCCCAAAGCAGCACTTTAGAAGGTAACATATGAGCCTGAACAGAGTTTCTGCCAAACAGCAGCTATTATTAAATCTGTCCCTCAGTGCTACAAAATGCTTTTTTTGAGGTAAAATCAAAAAGGAAGAGATTTAAAGAGAGTTCTCTTCATAAGGACCTCTGAACAGATTGAAAATTGCCACTGTGCTGATAAGACCACAAAGGGTTGGAAAAGACAAACAAGTGAACAACTTTGCACCATTCATTTCCCAATTCACCTTTAGATAAGTACCATTTATAGACATGCCCAAATTATAAATAACACTGATCTACTGTTTAGGGTTTAGGGGAATTTGTATTTAAGCCCATAAAGCCAACAATGCAAGCATGAATTGATTCAGATTGACTTATGTGGTTTAATGTCTGTATTGCTGTATTCATTTTGACGACTAAAAGCTGCACAAAGAGTGCCTCAAGTGTCAGAATTCTTAGTAATTAACAACTAGAGTATACTATTTGGCCTTATAGCCCTACTTTATCTCTTGCACTCAACTATGTCACAAATAAGGCCAATAATTCAACGTGTTTTAAGTTAATGACCAAAATAAACACTAAGTGGAATGTACAACAGTATTGTTGTTGCTAATTATGCCTCTGCATTTTAAAATTTCTTCCTTCTGAAGCATTTTGGTTGTATCCTTGCACAAAATTGTTGCCAAGCTCTCTTATCTACCACTTCTAAAGTTGTTCTTTAAAACAACTGAAAAAAGTAACAAAATAAATCACAAGCTTAGATCAATTTTACTACAAATATAAAAAAGAAAGAAAATTCAATAAAGATTTGCATAAAGGTAAAGCAGAAGTACACTTCCTTTCTGTACAAGCAGCAGCAAAACAACATGTTATATTTGTCAGATTTTCTCCAGAACGGCAGGTGACTTGTGCATATAGAAAGACATGATTTAAAAAATGATGACAGCTACTTGATGTCAAAGATATTTATGTGTTGCTGAGATAGAAATTAGCATGGGATCAATGTGGGTCAGGGCTATGTGCATAATACCACTTAACTCAGGTTCACCTTGAAATGTAAGCATTATTTTTTATTTTTTTTCCTGGATAAGTATTTGCTTCTGTTTAATGTATTTTCCCCTGTCAAAGTTATGCAATACAACTGGTACAAATTTAGTGTAAATATTTGTCTATAAATAATTGTCTTAATTGCAAAAAAGTCAGCAAAAAAGCCTATCAAATATGCAATTTCATATTGGCTAAACACTTGGTGATGCCCTGGCTCCAACATCCACATTTTTGCTTTTGTTCCTTTTCAACATTTATCTTCTTCTAACACATCTCATGTTAATCTTGTTTATTCTAAAGCATTTTTACCGATCATTTCACGGTTTATTCAGTTACATGTATTGATAAAGTATACGTGTTTTGCACTTTAAATAGTGTACATCAGACTTTTTTAGGTATGTGCGCACACGTACAGCCATTGAAGTTTCTAATTTCTCTGAACTCCCCTTGGTCTCGTGGAGGGAGTGATATTTCATTCCCCTCCTTACTTGCACTCAACTTTCCCTCCCACATTATTATTGATGCTGAAACTCTTCTCAGCAGGGTTGCTCACCGGTCACCATGTAGGGGAAAGAAGAAAGGGAGGACAATAATTGGATAGAAGGGAGGAAGAGAGACAGAGAATATGACTAGAACTACCTGCTATTACAAGCTTAGTTGGTTTTCACAGACACTCTAATCCACACTGCAACACATTGTCCCCTAATTTTAGGGCCTGAATGAGGAGGTTCAATTCCGCAATCACACTACGGTGTCTCTTCTCACTTCTCCAGGCTTCAAATCAATTCCCTTCCCTAGCCCTTTCTACTTCTTTTTTCTGCACTTTCCAATTTTCCAATGCCCTTAGTTTTCTCACCCATCTGTCTTACAAGCGCTGTCACTTATAGCTCTATTTTGGTGCCTCTCCATTTCTTCTCAGTCCTATTTTCTCAGCGACTTCTTTTGTAACATATATTAATTTTTTAAGTTATTTTCACCAGAGAAAAAAAAACTTCTCCCACTTTCATATAATACTGCCTCCTTTTCCGTTCCAACTTTTCCCTTTGTCTTTAAGCCTAATTTCCAGAACACTCTGGAGAAGGAATAGATTGAGTATCAATCAATGCACCTTGCCTAATAAAAGACAATCAGACCACTCTGACTAAAGGGAACAACAATGCTCATTACAACTTTGAGTATTGATGTTTGCTCAGGTTGGAACATCTTGAATGCATGGAGTGCTTGCAGTCAATTAAACAATGTGAAATTATAATGAATGCTGTTTGACAATCCAACTTGGGTATGCTGAATAGTGCTTCAATAATACAATATTACTACAAAGTCAAATATATATATATATATAATTTTATTTTAACAATATGTTTTAAACACGTTTTATTGTGCACTTAGTTGAGCAAATATTGCTTTGGATGCTGGGTGTGCTTATCAGTGAAGAGCAGAAAACTTGCTTTTGTTTTCATTTTTTTAAGCCAAACAGCTTACAAGACATTAGTTAAGATATTTTATGAAATAAACCTTCTAGGTTTAAGTCATTTATGTGAACCAACATGTATTGTGTGGTTTCTCATTTGTAAAAACTATTTTTCGAGTGTTTTCCTACAACCTTTGGGCTTCAGAGTTTTAATATCATTGTGTGAACAACTTACACTTGGCAGCACAGGACTGCATTAGTGTCTAATACAACTAAAACAACACAAACAGCTAAATGATGCTTCTGCAAGATTTGATCCAATTAATTGACCCTTTTTGTTTAATAGGATGATATCATCAAATTCACAGCATCGATGAACAGCAATTTTCAAATGGGCTATAAAATCCAATATATGTGTTCGTTTTATCAAATCAAGAGGCCAAGTTAAAGGAAGCTGGATCATAAACATGAGAACCATACCCTAAAAAAACTGCAAAGTTTGCAGTATTAAATGTGTAAAAACATCAAATATAAATCAATGTTATTTTGCAATGAAGGATTATATTGCAGCTGCAAAATAAATCCAATGTGTCAAATCACAGCCCTTTTTTAGATATATACTCATGAGTGCATGCTCTGTGAGACAGAACTACCTCACTGAATTAAATATATTCTTCCTGATGGGGATATGCTCCAGATTTAGTAAATCAGTTCGTTTTCCAAATGATATAAAATGACAAACAGCTAATTGAGCCAACATGACACATTGAGACAGTAAGTCGTAATGTGTCATGTGGCTTCAAGGGATTCCAAGTGTTTCCTATGGCTCAGATGGTGTGATCCTTTGTTGTATCAGTTACCCCTGAAGTTGCTCAAGGGAAGACTTTGATTTATGATGCACTACATGATGACTCCCTTGTTGGTGTTATGCGTGTTTGTGTGCCTGTATGTGGATGTGGATATATGATTCATTTGAGTAGCTTTCAAAACAACTTTAATAATATGAAGATGCATGCTTTCACCACAGATTTGAGTTATTACTCTGATGTTATTAAGTTCAACATTCACTCTGTTGAAGGTGAAAGACTTAATGCAACTTGGAGGAATTTAGGTTGACACAATCACCTTAGCACACCTTAGACTGACATTAGATTAGTTACTACATAAGAATAACTTCAACAGGTCTAAATCCTAATCTAATATTTGAACTGACACTGGTTTTATTGAGCTTTGACAAAGACTTTTATGCTATAAAGGGAAAGTAATAAAGCTATTTGACCTGAAAAAATACATACAAAACCTAGACACCTTGTAGAATCCATTACTTCTTGTAAAAAGTGATAAAAGAGTTGTGGCCTTAAAGGTATTAAAGATGAGCATTTTTGTTTTGTCTGATTAAGTGTTGAAGTTACAAAGGGCTCTACAGATGAAGTTTTAGAAAGAGAAATTCATAAATTTGGTTTCCAAATACTGAAGCAAAATGGGACAGATAAACCATTTCAACAAACCTCTTTAACAAACGTGTCCATCCATCCATCCATCCATCCATCCATCCATCCATCCATCCATCCATCCATCCATCCATCCATCCATCGTCAACAGCTCAAGCAGATATTCTCAGAACATTCTTTTCTCAACTACCTCCTTCAGCTTCTAGGAAGGTTCTCTGAGGTGTTTCAAAGGCAGCTGTGAGATATAATCTCTTCAGCGAGTCCAGAGTCTTCTCCAACATTGAGATGTGTCGTATTATGATAATGACAACTTACCTTAACAAACCAGTAAGACCTCCAACCAAATAAACAACCACAATTTTCTTTTTAGTAATACAATGACAAAAGCTACATATTAACATGACTTTGCTCATTAATCTTAATTACTTTAAGTAACAAATTTTTCCCTGTCCTTTTATTTTCGATCATTTGTTTTTCTGAGGAATAGTGTAGTGTTTGCTGTAACCAGAGATCAGTTCACTCTCACATTTGTTTAATATAAAGTACTTAAAATCTAAGTCCTTAAATCACATTTAACTGTGCTGTAGTTTTATGATGTTCTTTCTTTCGGCACTATTAAATATCAAACAAGGCATGAAATGAAATGATGAACCTGCTTGCTCAGTGCACAAAATGGTTAATGAATTACTCCAATAAATAAATCCCTATATTGACTTTCTAACATACACACGCTGAAAGTACCAATCTTTCTGGTTTGGATTGTCATACTTACTAAAGCTAACTTGAATGGCCCATAGAAGAACAAGAAATAGAAACACATATGTGCTTTGGAGCATGTTTTTTGGGTGTCTGGAGTGAGTACTGCCTCAAAAATGACGAAATAATACCCTGACACATTGAAGTTATCTAGTACTGATCATCTAGGAGAATGTGTCATTCAGTGTGCTGTTCATATTTGCAGGGTAATATTACTTTTCAGCTCTGAAATATGCAGCCTTTCCATCTTTGTCAGTATATCAAACCCTTTTCTAAATTCATACTATATTCACGTTTTCATATTAAAGCACAACAGCAGCACCAGACATACAACATTTGTAAACCCTAAATTGGTATATATATATATATATATATATATATATATATATATATATATATCCCACCCCCCCAACTGAGTTAATAGGTGACAGAGGACAAATAACATGACACTGATTGTATGTGTTACATTACCTCATTGTCCCCATTGTCAATGCAGATTTACCTTCATGGATCAGTACAATGCATGTGTCATTTAAAGTGCTGAGTCTGGGATCAAACTGCAAGCAAGGGAAATTTGAGTACAGTCACATTTTGATCTGCTTCAAAGGTTATTGAGCCAAAATGTGCTTCCATATTTAGATTGCACAATTGCATAAAACCACCTTTCTTAAAAAAAAAAAAAAAACAGGGGCTGAAGTAGCTTCTTCAGAGTTAGGGAAGAAGACTGGCAGCTTCCAGTCAAGTTTTCTAAACCATCTGTGGACTGACTGACTTTATTCTGACCTACTGTTTCAGTCACTGGTTTTTAGGACTTTCCAGCTTCTGGCCCACTCAATAACATAAACTTGCAATGTCAAATATTGTCACGTTTGGTGGTCAGTAAATTAAAGAAAGGTTGAAATGAAGGCAAGTAAAAAGCGAGTGAATAAGGAAGAAAACCCAGACTTCAACATCTATCTTGGAATCCATTAAAAATGCAAAACACAATAGATTCATGATTCACAAGAACAAACAAGAAGGTCCGGCAATGATCTGTGGAAAATAAAAAAAAAGGATACTAACAGAACTGACAAGTAGCAATGGGTGTGATTACTTTGTGTTTGCTTTAGATATTTCCACAAAAGTATGTTTGTCATCACATTAATTTTTCTTGTCATTTCCTAATTTGCAGCCAGTTGTTTGAGTGTTTTAGTTGAAAAAATGAGAAATTCTATTTTCTGTTTGTAAGTTTGAAAAAGTGATTGTGGTGTGTGTTGATACTCATGATTAATTAGCTCTAAAACCCATTCATATGTGTGCTAACAGTAGTTATAGAAAACAGGCTTAAAATCTATCACTGAGTAGGAAAATTAATTTTAAAAAAAGGACTGAGGAAAAAAAAACAAAAAAACATCCAATTTCCTGTGTTGAAAAATATTTTGTTTTTTATAAAAGTAGTTCACATAAAGTACATATGTGTGGCTTTGTGCGCCTGGCTGTCCCTAGAGCACATAGATAAAAGACTTCTTTGTTTTCCCCCCCTTGTATTCATTTTCTGGCTCTCCCCACCTACTCCTCTGTGACCATTAATAAATATTTATTTTACTCCATTTCTGCATTTTTGGGCATTAAAGCCGTGCATAATAGGCAAAGGAAGTTATGAAAGATAAGAAAAAGGCATACATTACAGACAAAAAAATAAATAAGGTGATGATTTGACTTGAGACAACCCACTGCAGTAATTAGGCAACACAGTAAAAAGCATTAAAAAATATTTCTTTGTTCATCAGAAGCTAATTTTATTCTTCTTTAATTTCCAGAAATGTTATGTTCAGCATAAGTAAAACTCAACTGATGGGGTTTAGTGTCTGATAATGGTGATATGTAGATCACCATTTCCCTATCTGAGTCTTGGCTGTTTTTCGCAGTTCAGCTTTTTGACAAGTATGATATTTAACATGACATTGATCCAAAAAAAAGTCCATACTGTACTGATAAAGAAAGTGATTTTTAGTTGGCACACATGTAATTGTCAATCAATTCCATGTCATCATTGTTGAACATGATGAGGTCAGTCTCTGCTCTGAACTTTAAAAAGCTATTTCTTGATAAACATACAGAGTGTGCGAGAATAATCCATGCTGAAACATTTTAAACATGGTTTTCTTTTCTCTGTTTTTGCCTAAAATAATAAAAAATAGTAATCCATTTTTCTAGTAGCCAGGAGCTCTGTTTACTTCTGTTTACCGTAACCTCTATTACTATTTGGGCATAAGTCTTTGTCTTTGCTTTTTTGAGATGATTATGTTTGCATACGGTTCCCCCTGCGTCTCGCACGAAGACGTATCTGATGGGGGAATGCGGCTCGACGTAACAGCAGCAACTCGAGCACATTGCTGCCCCCTATATGTCAAGAGGACAAATAACACCTTTTCTGTTCAAATTGCCAACCCGCCACAGTGGCGTGTGTGTTGATCAAATTCACCCGCCACTTCAAATATTTACCCGCATTTGGCCGATGGTGGGTGCTAATTTCCACCCCTGATTGTAATTTAAATACATTCTTTTTACTCTCTATATTACTGCATAGTTTTATAGATTTTCAAATTATTTAAGATTATTTACTAATTGCAAAGCCTTCTTTTAAATAGGTCATATTTATAAATAAGTCAAATTATGCACATAGTTTTCAAAGCTCTGAAACTATTATAAGGCAATAGAGCAAAACAGTTATATCTATTCATAATTTGAGATTAAATATGGTTACCACAAGCCAATTGGATGTGTGTATACTAGAGAAGTAGAAGTCAGACTCTTGACTTTGAGACCAGGGTAGAGGTACAGGCCTTCAGGTATCAATTTTAACAAGTACAAGGAGCACTGGTATTTACAGGAATGTGAAATTTGCTCTGCCTGCATGTGCACTACTTTGCTGTCAAGCACATAACATGTAGATGGAGGGAAAGCGACTGTTGGGGCTGTAAATAAGGCTTTGCAAAATAGGTTGCTGACATTTGGATGACAATTGGTTATAGACTTTACATGACAAAATGTATGATAGAAACACATCTGTACCTGATGTAAGGTAACTTTGCTTATCCATTTTACAAAGAACAAATTAGTTGCAGTAAAAACACAGCATTAAAGTAATGTTTAAAATGTTTACAAGTTAGTGAATTACGCACTAATTAAATAGATTTAAAGTGGCATCAAATCATGGAAATAATTGCAAATGGTTTGTAATTAATCAGTGAAAAAAGCAGTGGCATTCAATTTGCATAGGAAATCAGTGAACTGGTATTGTTCCTCAAAGGAGCCACAGTGGGACTTTTCAATGGCACACAGGCTTGACACCTCAATACATCTATACATTCACTTATTACAATAGAAAGTCCATCATTTTGAAATTACCCTTCAGTTTTATTGTTCATATTGTCATTGTCTAAAACCCAAATGTCCAGATTAATATATTAATTTAAACCAAACAGAGTAAGATCCTGCAACTTTTTAGCTTTTATTTAATTTCCTTTTTGGTAAAACCTGGGGAATTAAAAAAAAAAAAAAAAGTAAATCAATATTTCACCATTACTGAGGAAGTAATGCTTTTTTGTCCCCTTCAGAGCAATAAAATTCCAAAGTTGCACTATTATCCATCACACAGGACACCCTGACTGAATGTTGGAAGGCTTGGAAATTAAACACTTCAAGCTTTAATTTTTTTAATTTTTCTTTAATTTTATTAATACATTATTTATTGGGATTGTCTACATGATTTCCTCCCTTTTTTATTATACTTTTCACCCTATCTGGTAGTTTTCACCATTTGTTTATTTAAAAAAAACTGAATTCAGTTACTAAACCAAACTGAATTATGTTTGTAATTACTTAATATCATTTAAATAACAAACATTTAGGCATGGCCTTAATATTTCTATTACCTCAAGCAATTTTATTTTTTTAGTGTTGTCATGTAGACATAACCAAATGAAGGAATTTTCCATGTTATGAACACTTTTTTTCTGTAGGTGCAGTGTTGCAGTTTGCGTATATAGTTACCTGAATACATAGAAAATAAAAAGCCTGGTTAAAAAAAAATATTAAAAAAAATCAATACATGACTAAAATTGGTGCATCAAAATGTCTGGTAATTGCACCTTTCAATGAGTCAGTTGCATGAATTACTAAAAAACAAGAATGTAAAATGATTTTCTCGATTTTCTGAAACAGCTCGACTTGCTCCATCTCCTTGTTTCCTCTTGAAAGAAATGAGAGTGAGCAAGTGAAAGAAGAAATGAGGTGTGGAGAGAGTCATTTACCTAGACGGCTGCAATCTGACTTAAATGGACTGGATAACTGACTGGTTGACTAACTTGCTGTATAGGCTGATTGGCCAAGTGGCAGGATGGCTGGTCGATTTGATGACAGGAAGCTAGTGAATGCAGTAGCTGGGTAGAAACCTAGTGGCAAAACATTACCTTGTTTGTCTAAATAACAACAATGAGAGATTTTTCGGGCCAAGCCATCTTGGGAATAATTCCTTGCTCATTATACACAATTAAATCATATTTTCACTTCAATGAAAGACTGCTGGTTAAGAGAAGAGCTATCAGAATACCAATGCAACTTGCCACTGTCCTTTTTTCTTTACTGAATCTATCAAATTAGTATAAAATCTTTATCAATACGAAATAAAAATAACCAGTTTTAAAAAGTTGAGAGCACAGTTAGAAAGCACTTAACCCACATTCACAGTGCTAAAACAAGATCCCTAATATAAAACAAAAACTGACATGTAATAGTCCTGGTGTATATTGCATTTGAATGACCAGCACAGCACATGAAGCATTTAGTCTCAACCTGATTCTACAAGTGGAAAATTTTAATCTGTGAAAGTAGGAAATAGGATGGCGGTCTGATAGATCTTGATTACCACGCTTGGTTCTGGGGACTCATTTGCTATTTAATACCATGTAGGTTATATTACTGAGCAATTAAATGATTTGGAATCAATATTTGCAACACATTCCTTATAAATTGTGTTTAATGTACAGCAATAAGACCTAAATTATGACCACTGACAGGGTAAACATTAATTTTCTCATTACAAAGGCACCTGGCAGTGGATAGAAGATATTAGGGAGGGAGTGAACATTCTAACACTGAAGCTGATGTGTGTTGGAAGCAGAAAAAAAACTGGGCATGCATAGATTGGATGGCTGGAGAACCAGGTCTTTTTTTTTCTTCTTTTTTTTAAATTTATTTATGACTTCATTTCTTGTGAGATGTTTTTGGTCAGAACCAACCAAAAGTGGTTCAAGAAAAACAAAAAAAAAAAGAAAGAAAAAAAAATCTTATAAACAGGTAATTACATCATGGCTTGCCAAAAGTCATTGCTGCACTTTCAGAGCATTAGAAATACAATTGTTGCTTAAATAGTTGAATAGTTGAAATTGGTAATGATGGCTTCGATGAAAAGGTAATAAAATGTACAGAGCTTCACAGTTTGTCTGTGCATTTGTATTTGTAGCTGCAAACTAGTCGAGGACCATGGGCATCAGAGCTGAGTCCTTGTTTACCCAAGTCAGGATTGTTTTAATAGCAAACGTAGAATCTACTCAGTATCCAGATGGTGTGAATATGTTTACGCAGATTAGTGTAAATGTGTATTATTGAAGCTGTACCGTTAAATGGCTGAGTGACAGACATAAAATCTATACTGATGGAGTCAACCCTTTGCATGAACCATACAATTCACCTTATTCAGCCATTTCTATCTACAACTGACCTCTCTTTTACTTATGATTTGTTTACTCCCACCACCCTGTATCAGCTCAGTTTAGCTCCCTAGCCAATAAATGTTTCACTTAGCTCACCAGCCATCATCTTGGCTTTGTGTTGTTCTGTGCTGACTAGTGCTGGCAAAGCTGCCTAAATACTGTAACAAATTACTCCTGCTGTGCACATTAAAAGGATAGCTGCATTGCAGCAGCAACATAAATACACTGAACAACTTTACTTTCTCAACAGTAGAAGGAGTGTTTAAACAAACATGTTATTTAGACCCTATCCACTCCATCTTTGTTGTTTAAAGCATGTGGACAAATCAAGACATTGGAGTCTTAAAAGCAGACAGCTTTACAATTCAGGGGGAATTTACTGACTATTCTGCAGCTAACCTCTGAGACTGCACACAACTCAGAGGTTCTGGTTTCCCAAATGGCTTCTGAATGCTTCCCTATTTTTGGAAAGATTTGTCAGAGCTCTCAGGCCAGACCACGCAAAGTTCAAACCAAATGCCTTCCCTGCATCCAAGACTAGCCAGACCATTTTGCACGCAGAAAAAAAAAGGACAAAATCAATCAGGATTTTAAACTACAATAAGAAATTCTTGCAGTTCAAAGTATAACTCATTATTAACTTATTGCAATACCTCAACCAGTAATAATATTCTTAGAATGTGTGTTTAGGTAATGATTTCATAGGCATCACTGTTCACCCACTATTGATGTGTTGTATTTATTTATTTAGCGACTAACAGCCAAAAAAAAAAAAAAAGCTGTGACAAAGATTTGAAACATCCCAATTGTGGGCTGTGCAAACCAAGCTTTGATGTAGTTAATCCCTCTGAAGAACAGAGGGGTAAAACGCAAAGTTAGAGATTTTATTGGACTTTTCACTACAGGCTATAAACACATAATGATCAATTAATGCATAGATCTAATCAGTTCAGCTTACAGCACAGTAGTGCAAAACAATCACACAGCAATATGTCAAGCATAATTTGGACTGTTTTATTCATAATTTTGATTTTTTGTTTGTTTGCCGTTTTGCTTGTTTGCTTTGATGCCTTGGCCAGAACCACTAATATTACATGAAGCGGTACCCAGGCCTTAGCTTAGGAGAAATTTCCTCACAATAATTTAAATGAAAAAAAAAAAAAATCCTAAACACTTTTACAATAATTGAGTGCATCTTTCATTTGCTCAGTCAGTGACGGTCTAGCTTCTGTTTATCTCCAGCTGTTTATCTGTAAAGGTACATCTGTCTCAGTGTACTGTATGCATGCTCAAGCAGGATTTCTGCCTGTAAAACTCTTCAATCAGCAGCTGCTCATCTGCTGAGTTGCTCACCACTGCACCTAAAAGAAGCTCAATAGGTTGATGCAACCTGCTTTATTTGAATGAATTTCTATCTCAGCTGTGAAATAATAAGCTGAAAATGGGATATTACGTATTCAGATGAAGTGTCAGCTTGTGTCTGTGTCAGTGAAATCATCCATAAAACAAAAATCAAACAACCGTGGGTAACATGTTCATCATCCTAATATCCTTCCAGTGTCGACTTTATTGCAACTGGAGTGCAACTTGAGTACTCTTGTTTTCTGACTTATCAAACAGTTTTTTTTTGTATTATTATTTTCATCAGGAAAAAAAAAAAGATCACAGTTAAGTTTACAGCAGAATATGGGTGTTTTATAGAACAATCATTGCTGCAATAAAAATTCTTCCACTAAAACCTTTGGCAAAATATCATTTTACAAAAGAACTTTGTTGAGACAAAGACATGAGTTGTGCTGTTGGAAGAAGAAATACCACACTGCACATTGTAGTAATTCTCTCTCTACTTTTATATTTCTCATTATCTACTTTATAGATGGTGATAAAGACAAAAAAAATGATTTAGCAAAAACAAAAAGCATTTAGCACAGAGGCATAAACAGGATAAAAGAATAAGACAGACTTTCCAAAATTTATATATTACAGGCAGTGAATTTGACAAGAATGAAATAAAATGCAGGTGAAATCATAAAAGCTCATAGATGTTGAGTAAAACAGAAATAAACAAAACAAACAAACAAACAAACAAACAAACAAACAACAACAAAAATACACTGTTGATTCAGAATGACAGAAAACACATAAAAGATTACACTGAGGAAAGCTAAAGTAATGAAGGGAAACTCGGACATTTATTATGCTAATAATGAAGTATTTGGATATTTGGACATTTTGGTTCCCCCCGTCACACACACACACACACACACAAATCCATAAATTACATTCTCTGGGCAGGGCTAAAGACATTTTGAGCAACATTGCTTTGACTAAGATTTAAATGTCATTATTTCTTATGTGTCTCTGTGTGCAAACTGGTGCAGTGCATGTCTATGTTTTAATGAAAATTCCACTTTCTTTTTCCACTATACAAAGCTAGTATATGTGTTGTATATTTAGCAGAAAGTAAGCAGGATCAGAAATGTCTGAATGTTGTCATATGTTGTAGTTCAAAAAAAAGGAGTTTATTTGAACTGGACTGGCAAGCTAAAGGCTAATCTGAATGGAATCGAGTCGTAAGTGGATCGCTGCAATCTTAGAACAACTTTAAAAAAATAACTGAATTAATTTAAAAAAATCATATTATAACTGTTTATATGAACAATAATTTCCAAACCTTTACACATGTGTCAATTTTGCATTTTGTGGTTATTCTGCCAGAAATATTCTATACTGAAATGTCCCAGAGTGCACCAGCAGTTCTAAGGGTACATGCTGCTGCCTTTATTTGCATAGAAATAATGAGATTATAACAAAGCTAGACCAGCAGAAAACCCATAAAGAACATAATTTTAATCGAAGAAGGGCTCAAACAATGACACATTAAACTAGGGTTCGGATCAACACTTTTGTTTTAGCAAACACTTACATGGCTGACTCTTCGAGAGTCTACCTGTTCGGTCATGCATTTATGAGGACACATATGCCTTTGCAGCTCCCACATCAAGTTGAGCGTCCTTGCTAAATCTCTCCTCATCCTCTTCTCATACGTTAACTCCTCTGCTCGCCTGCCATTCCTAATCTCCCCCTCTCCTCCCTTCTTTTCACGCATTACCCTCTCGTTTTAACATTTATCGCTCCATTCCCCCACATTTCCTCGCTATTCTCATCTTTTTACCATTTTTTTCCCCTCTAATTCTCTCTTGCACAAAACAGGATCCTCCACTCTCCTGCTGACATTCAATGAGCAAATAAGACTGTGGTGTCAGCAAGATACTAACCATATGCCAGCACAACGATGCAGCAATGCCATTTATACACACTATAAAGCGCTGAGCTGTGATTATGGAGGTATGCTAATAAAACAGTTCTGTGAAGACAGAGCTGGCAGAGTTGCTCTGACTGAGAGGGCAAAGAGAGTGGATAAAACGGCTGCATAATTACAAGGGAAGAATATGTGTGTGTGTGTGTGTGTGTGTGTTTGAATGGTGCGGGTGGAGAACACGTGTGATGGAAGGGTTCAATATGTGTGTGGGCATGTCAGTGCGGTTTTTATCAGCATGTGCATATATGAAAGCCTTGGAGTGGTTTCATGTGAAAATGTGCATGTATTTCTGAGGTTCTGTATGTGTGCCAGCTCTATAAAGAGACTCTCATCTGCTGCACAGGATTAGTCAATAACTGGCACCTTTTCTTGATAACTAGCTCAGTTATAAGGTACTGGGTTTTAATTTACTGTCTTGCGCGCTGCCTTCACAATCGATGCTCCCACACAATGACCCAACTTTTCTCAAGATATAATATGTCTTCTTAATTTAGTGGATGGTTGTTTACAAAATGTTTGGACAAAAATAGTATCTATTTTTTTCTTAGCCTTATATTATTGAGGGCACTGTTATCTTAATCCAAAATGTACCTTTTTGATGGCTAAAACTATGACTAAAAGCCTAAACTATCTCTTAATCAATTTGAAGACATTAAAGTTTAAAATAGTTTCACATCTCAAAAATGTGCTTTATCTCAACCTCTAAAACTCAATATCACCCTCACAGAGACTGACGTACACGAGAACTCACACATGCTCAAATACCACAGACCCATTACTGAGTCATGCTCACTCCTATCATTATCTCAGGAAACTGTGATCAAACAAGTGTTTCGCTAATGATCTGCTCTATTTTTCTAAACCACTATCACATGCGTGCACAACCAAATTTACTCTCAGACCACAGTTGAATTCACTCTGTGTAATCCATCATTTTCTGGATAGATACTTGGACACAAACACAACACAGGTGGGTGGTACAAACCGTAAAAAAACAGCCTCAACACTTTGCGATGCATTCCTTCTGTCTTTCTTTCTGCAACTATTTATTTAGCTATGCCAATGAATAAAAATGTGTTGAACATATTAATTAAAAAAAAGTCTATTAAATGTCTTATTACTTTTTTAAAAATATTACAACCAGACTGGTTTTAATATTTGTCAAAACAGTTCAGCACTAGCATCTGAATCATACAATATGCCATTTAATACTGAATAACAGTGAATGACACATTTATGCACTCTTGCAGCAGAACTGCCTCTCACGTTTGGTTTAAGTGACAGTGGGACAGAAACCCTCTTTTTGTTCAGCACAGTTCCAGTTTTCAAACTGGAACTTAAGCTTTTTTTTTCCCTTTCTTTTTTAGCATGTGCCACTTTGATGAATGGGTGCAGAGCTAAATCTTCTGACACTAATAACAATGACAAATCCCACACTTTGACCAAATGAATCTCTCTTTTTCAGACTAATTTTTCAGTTATACTGAGGCAAACTTGATTATAGGTCTTACTTTTGCGAAATGTGACCTTTCAGTCTCTTTTGGAATGATTTCAGTGCTTGCTTGTTTGAAAAGTTAAACCACACTTCTGTCTATTAAAACGTCAAAATGATAACACAAGCCAGTTGAAGATTTGTATCAACAGAGTTATGTTTTTATTGACACCAAATGTCAGTGGATTTTAGTGAGGATTCCAAAATTTCCAATAACAGCATTTGTTATTAAAAAACAAAAACAAACAAACAAACAAAAAAACATTATGAACCAAGGATATTCAATTGGACGTTATTAGAATTTGACCATAGCAACAGCAGAATAAATATATACAATGAGCATAAATGCATTATACTATATCAATAGCATTTCCACTACACCTACTTCTTCATCTTGTAGATGTGATGGAGTTATAATGTGATAAAATGGTTTACTCCTCAGCCTGTCAAGGGGCTAATTAATTTAAGTTTAACCCATTTGTGAGATTTAATCTTGTTACACTTACAAATAAAGTAAACAATGCAGCATTAATGTGACAGTAGAAATGCTTACTGAACTGTTTACTGAACTAATATTATTTAAATTAAAGAAAACATAAACAACATATTTGCTATTTGCCCGTGATGTAATTCATTTGTGAATTTATTCATCATAAGTGGGATCATTTACACCCAAAGTTTTAGTATTCTTTTTTTTCCTTCTTTTGTGTTTTTTTTAAATTATTTTTGCTCCTGCAATTGTTGAATATTGTCACATATGAACACATTTGGTATGCAGCTTTTCATTTATTTATTTTTTTCTCAATTTGAGTTATCTTACTTTTTGCATCCTAGTTCGATTGATCAAAAGTTCATATAACCAAACTGTGTGAGGAAGAACCATAACAGATTCCATGAAATTGTTCAACTATAAATTCATACATTTGCTGTATCTTTTCCTTTTTTTTTTATTTTTTGTAAATGTTGGAAGTTATTATGGATGATCAAAACACCATCCAAGGATTAAGAGAAACTTAGTGTGATGCTGGTCAATATTGTTTTTTTGGGTGGCTGCCTTTGAAGTTTTGCTGCCATTAAAAAATACTGAGCCTGAGGGAGAGTCATGGCACATTGTAGCATCTAGCTGCCCCCAAAGCTAATGAAGTCATCATAGTTGTGCTCTGCCTAAATCTGTCACAATTCTGAAGAAAACATAAACAATGAAGATCTGTCCTCATTCCAGTTTATTACCTTAAAAATGTTTTTTGCTGCTTAAACTTCAAGCAGCCCTTTAGCCTTTCTGTGTAGAGTTTGTATGTTGCCCAGTGGTGTTTTCTCCAGGTGCTCCGGTTTCCTCCCACTAACCAAAATCATGCATGTTAGATTAATTGGTAACTTTAAATAGTTCTTAGGTGTGAGTGAGAGTGTGAATGGTCGTTTGTCTCTATGTGGACCTGTAATGGGCTTGTGACCTGTTCAAGGTGAACCCCATCTCTTGCACAACGACTGCTAAAGATATGTACCAGCTCTCTCTCAATCCAGAAAGGAAAAAGTGGGTAAAAAGAAAACAGATGAATGGACACTTCAAGCATTTCAGACAGACTTGTTGTAAGGTTTAGTGCTATCACTATACATATTTATTATTGGTATTTCAAGCTGCAATTTGATTTAGATGCCACATTAACTTTGAACAGTCTTTGGTCTTTGTTGGCAGGTTTACTGAAGTCAGATCAAGATCTAGATTTTATTAATTTACTGAAAGATAAAGAAATATGCAACAAGCAATAAAATGCTGCAAATTGTTTGTTTAAGGCCTTGCAAAACTGCTAATAATAGTTTTCATTTTATGTTCAGGGGAACACAGCAAATAGCTGGACCATAAATCGGATTAGTCTGTGTAGAAGCAAAACTTTTTACATCAGAGCTTGTTAGGTTCTGCAGAACAAGCACAAGGATCCATCAGAGTACAGATAACAGGCTCTGAAAAGGAAATTTATAATCAGTCTCATGGGAAAAAGGAGGGCACTGCTCTCACACAGCAGCCAAATATCCTCGTTTAGAAATTGTTGATTAAATATTTCAGAGGCAACGTGGCTTTCCATTCTGCTCACTAGTGATTAGATTGAGGAATTTCACATAACGCAGCTGTATCTTTTCCTTTTCTCTATTCTCATTCAAAGTTCATTCTTATTCCTTTCATCTCAGCTTACATTGAAAAAGTGTATCTCACTTCATAACCTTTCTGTTATTCTTAGCTTTATTCAAAACTTTTGTTTTTGTCTTCCTAAAAAATCCCCTGCTCCATTTTTGACCTCAAACTTTTGAAAACTTAGTGAATGTAACATTGTTCCCGCTCATGGCCACTTCAGAATTCTTTATACAGACACACATGTCTTTCTATGTTAATTTATTGGCTATATTAAAGTCAAGGCCCTTTTAACTCAAAGCCCAGATCTTGATTGGTCAAGACCCAATGCCCTGTGTCCTAATTGGCAGGCCTATGAGGCAGAGCAGAGGGACTTACTACTTCATTAAGAAGCAAAGAGAAACCAAGATTGGAGCCCCATTCAAAGTGTGTGTGTGCATGTGGTCCTCAGTGTATGTCTGCTTTACTCATCTGTAGAATTATACATACAACGTCTTTGATATTAAGTCTGCTTGCTGTCATACACATTGTGAGTGTGTATAAAATAGATATACACACTTTTACCTCCACTGTTGTTTATATCTATTCTATGTGTTTTTCTGTCCACTTGTACTCATCCTTTTACTCTTGCTTCAATTTGTTTCCATTTTCTGTTTTTATCCCATCACTAGGAGAGCGACCCCCTACCAGCTTGCTCACACTGTCATTCAGATGAGGCTGTCAGCACCGTGTTTTTTATGCGAATGAACCTACTGAGCCGGAATTCACAACCCATAAAATCAAGAAAAAGTACTACCAAACTGGCAGACAGAGCAACAGTGGTACTACAGCATGTCGGTGTAATTTTTCTGAGTGCATTTATGTGCAAGCACAGTGGAAGCTGAAATCAATCATGTGCACACATGCATGTGTCTCATGTGTGCTTGTGTTTGTTGTTGGCTCATGCCTTTGCAGGATTTGTGTGTTGAGAAGGTAACTGTAGTACCATAAATAAAGCTGGGTGTTGGACAAAAACCATCATAGTTTTTCTTCGGTTTTCCCTGCTGATTTTGAGTGACCATTGGGAATCTTTTTATAATTAGTTACAAGTATGTATATGTACTAAACGTGTTGTTTGTGGTGATAATTTACGTTTTTGTTTTGCTTACAGTTCTGTAGCCTCTGAGCCTTATTCAGTGTGATTCAGAAATTGCAGTTTTATTCTTCCTTGACCCATAACCCCTCTGTGTTACTTAAACTCCTGTTTTACACTTACATCACTGAGGAAGAACATAGAAATAGACAAAACAATTTATCAAAATGAATTTCGCAATACTGAAAAACAAACACCAGAGTGCATCTCTAAGCTCCACGTGAGTATGGAGATTGGCATGAGGATAAGGAGGTTGTTTGTTACACTTGTTTTGTTTCTGACTTTAATATATTGTGGAAAATCCACATTAGCTTTGAAAACAGAACAACTGGTGGAAATCTTCTGCATCATTTGTATTCTGTGTTTTCTGTGATACACTTTAAATTCTCTGTGAGACACTTAAATCCCTTGTAATCACTTATGCTGTGTGTGAAGGATTTATAATCTGAATGTATGGCATTTTTACCTGTGATTATTACACATTTACTGTAGCTGCAAATCATAGAATTAGTGTATATGTGTAACATATCATATAAAGTATGAGCTCCACAAATACATGCTGCTAAGTGAATGATATGTACAAAATGAATTTGCTCTCAAAGAAAAAAAATCACTTTTTCCAATCCAAGTATTGCACTTCTTAAGCTTTAATGAACTCATTGTGTCGCACTGTCCCTTAGACATGCCAGTGTGTGTGCAATGAGTTGACTGATGGGATAGATAATAAAATAAATAAATAAATAAGGTTTACAGTAAAACGTGTTAGTTAAATGTGAATACATACACTTATTTCTATGGAATATTAGTTCTTTGCAAAATAAATGCAAATTCAAATGTGTCTTTTCTGAGCTCTTTCTCAACAGTTTAAATCTAAACAAGATAGGGCAGCACAGACCAAAAACAAGCATGCTAAGTTAACTGGTAACTCTAAATTGTTTCTAGGTTTGAATGAGGATGTGAATGGTTGTTTGTCTCATCTGTCTCTATGTGTCCCCGTGATGGACTTGTGACCTGTCCAGGGTGTCCCCTGCCTCTCACATAGTGACTGCTGGAGAAAGGCCCCAACTCATCTGTGACTCAGAAAGAAATGTGGGTAAAGAAAATGAATAGATGTGTGGATGGATGGATAAACTAAATGGGTTATTACGTTCCTAATGACTTTTAGTGCATCTTTATTTATATATATTTTTTTTTTAAACGCACACTGTTTAAAAAGACAGAACTCTCACAGTAAATCTAATGCAAGATGCTTGATGATATTTTTTAATATATATATATATATATATAATACGTTTTATCTTCCTTATACTATACCTTTCGCTCCCCCATAAAGAGCTGCGGGTAACTCAAATGTAAGTGCAATAAATATTCAGAAGAAATACATTGTAAATCCACACAATGTTAGTATATGTGTACTTATTACTAACAGTATTTTTAAGTTAAAACAATAAGTTTAACATATTAAAAGAACACATAATAAATGTCAATTACTACCTGCAAGAGACATGGTAGTTTGGTGGTTAGTCTTGAGGTCTTGTACTTCTGTGGCTGTTGGTTCGAGCCCAGTTTGTGGAAAGGCATACAGCATAAAACAGCCGCCAAATCATTTGTGCAATTTCACTCGCAGTGGTAACCTCTGCAGAATGGAGAAGCTGAAGGAAGGAAGAAAATATTAGTTGCAAATGAAATTAAAATAATGAGGTGAGAATGTGCTGGAAGTATTTCACTAATGTGCGGCTGAGGGCATCACAAGAGACAAAACGAGAACAAAAACAACATTTGGCAGTAAATCAGGAAATTTGTACCAAAAAAGCACCTGACATTCAGCCTGTTTTTGGAACCTAATATCTCTTTTGCAGCTGTGAAGCTTCACATACTGGCCTCTACAAAAAATTACATTTACCATGGGGTTTACGCTACACTTTCACATTCTAGAGACCACAATAATACACACATTCTATTAATACACATTCCAATAATATGCCACAATCTATAGACCACATTAAAAAGAAAAGTCTTAAGGTGACACCAGATGAAGGATTGTGATACTGTCAAAATATGTTACTTATCTTTCTACATCAATATTTTCAGCAAATGTCTTGACAGGCTGCTTATTTCATGAAGTTTCATGTGAACAATTGACATTTTTGACATGTTCTGCTTAAAAGATTTTGATGAGTAGCTGACATCACAGATGTTACATTGCTGCACATCTACACTGATCATCTACAGCATGAAAACCACTGACAAGTGAAGTGAATAACAGTGATCACCACAGTAAAATGAAATACTTTGTTGTTAACCTTGGATCCTGACATTCATGTGGATGTAACTTTGACACGTACTGGGCTTCCACTGACAAAAACAGGTTTGTTATAATACTGTAAAAAAAAAAAAAAAAAAAAAAATTATAAAAAAAAAAAAAAAAAACAAAAAAAAACAAAAAAAAAATGAAATACTTTGTTGTTAACCTTGGATCCTGACATTCATGTGGATGTAACTTTGACACGTACTGGGCTTCCACTGACAAAAACAGGTTTGTTATAATACTGTAAAAAAAAAAAAAAAAAAAAAATTATAAAAATGAAAAAAAAAAATCCAAAAAGAGCACAAAAAAACAAACAAACAGACACACACACACAAAAAAAAGGCTTTGAAATTCAAAAGTACCTGAAGTTTTTGTCATAGACTTGTTTTTGTTTATGTCCTCTAGGGGATTGAGCATCCATGCCTACATGCTTGTGAGGATTACCAATCCAAGTTGCTCATGGATCTTACTTAAAATTTATTATTTCAGCTCTTTTAGTCATAAATAGATTATGTTTGAGGTGATTTTCAATTAGGAAAAACAAGGCATTTCAGGATCTCATCATTCATTCTAGTTAAACATGACTGTTGTGATTAATTTGGTAATTCATGGTACAGATCAGATTAAATTCATTTATTCAATTTATTATTTATTATGGAGACAACAATATTATGAAAGCTGAGTCTTAAAAAAAATTAAGTAGTTACTTTTATTTTTGTACTGTATAGGTCTTACTACATAGCAATTTGGTTCACAATTTGGTTGTTAATAATGTATAACAATTCATTGTACTTTATCAGTTTAAACACCTGCGACCCTGAATGTGATTTACCAGGCACATAAAATGAGTGTGTGAATTAAAAAAAAAAAGATTTCTTAGGAGCAGAGCTAAAATGATGGCAAGGACACCTACAGAACCAGAGTCATGGTCAGAGGATTGAAAAGTTAGATAACAATACTGTCATTGCCTGATGCAAATTGCTGCCAGATGGGAGTTGAGTTTCCACAAACAAATGAAGCAGGAGGCCTGTGTAAGAAAAATATACAACATTTAGATACAGTTGCTGGTGTTATTTTCAAATGTATGGACACCTGCCCATGAGAACCAACAACAGGTGTTTAATATGAAACTGAATCAGTTTAGAAAACAGTATTCCACTGGGGTCTTTTGGGATAAATATTGTTACTCAGAATCATAGTGAGGCAATGTTTTGTGCAACAATGACCTAGAAAGTTGTTTGCGTTTAAAAAATGGCATCAATAGAGAAAGACGGCCATAGGAAGAAGATGGAAAGCTGAGGACCCATACTGACCCATTATTTTATTTCATTTCACCAGATAATTTTACAAAGGCCTACCAGGAGCAGCTGGGATTCCTAAAGAAGCCACTCTAACTGATCTTCACATTGCATGCAATTAGACAGACATCTGTTGTTACACTCTTAGCAGAACACTGGTCAAATGATAATGTTAGGGATGCTGGAAGATGACTAAAGTGTGTGGCTTCACTTCTAAGCTCTTTGCTTTGGTTGAAACAAACTAAGCTTTACTTTCCAAGTAATAGGTCTGAGATCTGTCAGTCAGAGTTGTTGGCAAACGTGCACTCATTAGAAAATAGTTTTTTTGAGACTATTTTTATACTGAAATGTAATCTTAACAGACCCTGTGACTGTTTTAGCTGTTTATGTTTGACTAGGTGGATGATTAAAAACATTACAAACTCAGAATGCATGTTTTTTGTGCTTTATTTAATATTTAACACAAAAAATTATTTTAAAGTAATCAACGTGACATACAAATCAACAAACCTTCTCCAGTCTTCTGAGGAAAACAAAAAAACAAAAAAAGAGAGATTTAGAGAGATAACCCCCTAATCATAAATGTCAGCAACACTGGCTCATTAACTCAAAAGTCAAGTCTGACTTTAGACAGCACAGCAACTATTGGAGCAACAAGCCAAAACCCATGGGAGTGGGCTGTTTATGGTCCCAGAAAAGATTGAAGTCATGTGATTTATCAACAAATATTACATCTCTCTTGGCTAGAAGATCAGTGGATGATCGGAACTCGTCATTTTATGATGGCCAAACCACAAGTCACCCAAGTGACTCCAGTTGCATCCAATCTGGGATTTTGATTTACTTCTGTGATTACATTTCAGTTCCACACCAGATCAGTCCTGATCTTTAACTTCCACCCACAAAATGACAGACGTCTGGTAGTCACACAGAACTGATTTACTACACTGGGTTTACGCTTTAATTCATAGGTTTTATAAAGAAATGTTTAAGAGCCATGCCTGTCATCTGGCTCTAATCAGTGCAGCTTGTGGTTTAATACAGTTCGGAGCACTTTGCTTATGGGAAAGTAGGCGATGAGAAGTGTGGGACAAAAAGAAATAGAGACACTCAGGGAGGGTGTGTTAAAATGGTTTTAATGAGAAAAGCCATGTGTGTGGGAAGAGGGAGTACACATCATTCATAAAGACATGAGCAGGGTAAAAATCATTCAAAATCCTACTGCGTCAAAGTAATAACTCTGCTGACCTCAGTGACACATAGCAATGATAGAGTTCAAATTCACTTTGCCACTCTGATTAAGCTAGGTTTAATATTTGTTACTCAGGTCTGATGGATGTAAAAGACATTTGGAATCAGCTATGATAACAAAAACAGAATGGGCTCGCAACAAAATTATGTTGTTGGAATGTAGTTGTTGGAATGTAGTTCTCCTTCAAATCTCTGCACACTCTTAACAACCACAAAATATGCTTGTTATTTTTATTAGGAAAATATATATGTGGTAAAATGTGGTATATGATGGTTCACATCATGAACATCAGTTCGTATATTCTTCTCCCTAGATGTGAGACTATAAAGTAAATGATTTTATTTTATTTTTTTTAAGTGAGAGTGTTCTTGGGTCAGTCAGTTTGTTGCTCTAATCAAACACAACCATTGATCCAAGTTGATGCTTTTAAATTGATTGCTGGGATCACAGCTAATCACTGGGGTTGGACACTATACAAAACAAGTGATTGAAGTGATGTGAGAATGTTGAGCATGCATTTTGCTAAACTGAATTTATACAAAAAAAAGAAAAAAGTTTCACACCATAGTAAATACACAAGCCATTTACAATTTTTATGGTCCGGTAGGTCTGTAGTTTTAACACAGACCTAACGTCAACCATTTGTTCTAACTGTGAATAATATGGCTATTGAATTCATTTGGACTGATTCTATTTTAATCCAAAAATTAACGATGAATGCCTAGAAGTAGACAGCTGATGGGCTGCCTGGCAAATCTACAATACTTGTGGCCAAGGGAGGACAGTTGGCCAAAAATGAGCCTTTCGTGCTCACTGCAGCAACTGCTAATCAGATTTTCATGCTTTCATGTTGACAAAATTTTGGGGATTAAGTGTATTATGGACATGGTGATGAGAACTCATTGAAAACTTTCAAAGTCTTTAAATTTTTGTTTAATTATTTAACTAAAACATTCAGCTGATGTTAAAGGTTTCTTTCTTTATAATTATCTCTTTTTTTAATTCATTTTAGCTTTTAGGTGCACAATTGAGCAGGCACATTTTGAGACCTGTGAGTATCATGAAACATAAACTATGCAGCCTCATGATTCCTGATTTAGTTTCAGATTATGCATCTTTTGTGAGGTTATCAGCTGAGCACCCTCAAAATGCATTTGAGACATTGTCAATCACCTGTTCACAATGCTACTCCTGGCTGCCAGCACTTTAGTTTGCAGTACTTCCATGGAGTTTCACAGTTATTGATCATCCAGAGTGCATAGCAACACCTGAGGCTTTCTCAGCTGCACAGTTTTTATCTACTGTTTCAGACGTGTCAGCAAAGCAAATAATTCAGTTTGAATATATTCATTTTTATGATTTTGCAAGGCATGAATTTGATAATGAGTTTCTCATCTTGCTGTTTTATAAAACAAAGCTAGTCTTTACTAACCCCCTGATTTCTTTGCAGATACCTTCACATTTTGCTCTGCCATTCACTTTCTACCCTCTCACCTACACCTCCCCATGTTGGAACCACCCTCTCTGGCTCTCTGAAATGTTGTTAAGGCCACAGGATTGCAGGTTTGTTGAGAGAGGTTGGTTTGACAGATAACCTCCTCCACTTTCAATCTCTCTTGTTCTTCTCAGCCACCATCTTCACCTCAGAGTTGCCTCCACAGTGAAAGTTACGTCTGCAATCAACATTTCACCACTCCCATCCTCTCTGAAGCCAATCTTTTACCTCTAAACCAGCTTATTCCCCTCACCTCACTTTCTGCCAAACAGTTTGGCACCTACATCTCTTATCCACTATTTCACCCCTCCTTCCTTTCCAATTCACTTTTTGTCTACTCGTGTAATCCCACAGGCAGTAGCTCATTGTGTCTCTCTGCTCATCTAAGTCCAGGCTGTTTACAGCCTTTCTTGCGCAACTTCTCAACCTGCCATCTTCATAATTGCACTCTGTTAACACAATAGAGAAGTCAGCTTTCAATTACCCCCTAAATCCTATAAGTTTGTGATGGGATGATAGGTGGCTTTATTCAATTTTTAAAGATTTATTTTACTCAGATAACCATTGGCAGCTTTGTCAGTGTGAACAAGTTATACAATTGACTAAATATATCCTAATACAACAGCAAGAGAAAGGTATTTTCATCTTATCTGGATGTGTAGAATTATTATTTAAGTTATGCTGTTTGCAGCTGGTTAAAAAAAGAAAACAAAAAATATTGTCAGAACTAGAATTAACTTGAATTCGTAAGAGGCACAATTTTAATATCAACACCGTGAAGGAGAAATGTGCAGGTAAAATTTAATGCCATGTCTTCTGATAAAATCAGTGCTCAAACACTGACACTTAAGGGGATGCTAAACCATGCAGTTAAATACATCTGTGTGCCTAACCAGAACCTGAACTTGTCCACCCAGTCTTTTTGGTCATATCCCCAATGTTAGCAGACACAATATCAGTGGCACTCCTTTAGAATAAAGGTAAATATGTTTTACTTATTCTCTTTATTTCCTCTCATAGTCAAATTGACCTGTACTGCATTCTTTTTACTACTTTATGATTTTTTTGTCCCGTTTTCATAACTTTGCAATGAGTACTGTTAAGGAAAGATGTGAAAAAGTAAAAAAAAACAAGGCCTATTTCAAATAACTGAACATATTAGTCAAGATAACTGAGAACCTTTAATCATGAATAGACTATGTATACACTAAAAATACAATAAATTCTACATAATCCACGATTTGGATGAGATGGGTGAATCTATATATAGAGTTCAAACAGAGACTTGTCTGATACTGATAGTTTAACTTTAGCAGACATAAACAAATATATATCTACACATACATTCGCACATACACACACACACTCATGTGCATTTACATAAATGCAACTTTGGGAACGAGTAGCTTCTTCAGTGTTTTTGTCCTTGTCTCATTCAAGCTTCTGTCAGATCTGCTGTTGCAGTCTTGATGACTTGTTGTGTTCATTCAACTTCCAAACCCACAAATTGTTTGGGTGTCTACAGTCTGACAGGTACATTTCTCAGACAAATGTCTGTCTCTCTGAAAAGCTAATAGTAGAGTGACTCACAGTAGAGTTTTTTTTTTTTTTTTAACTCTGTCATCACACCAGTTATTCTTTATCTCACATTCTGTCTGAATACTTTTACTGTTTTCTTTGTACCTTTAGCTTTCTCACAATTAAAATACAATTCATACATCTAAGCATTAAATAAAAACAAAGTCATTTAATGGCATTAGCAATATTAACAAAAATAAATTATTAGCATATCTTATTTTGGCAAAGATTTTCTAACCATTATGTTCTGAAATGTGTTTTTTAATGTGTATAGACACTTTTGCCCTCCCTCCCAACTCCCTTATCTTCACCTTAATGGGCAGCTTTTTTTACAATTATTTTTATTTTTAATTTTTTATATAATTTATTTTATTTTTATTACGCTAAGGAATTATATCTCAGAGTTACAACTCATGTCTGATTTCTAAAAACTTGTCTTAGTTTTATTCCTCAGGCCGTTTTCTACCTCAGCAAATTTCCAAATCAGGGTTTTAGTGTAGTTGTTTCAAATCAAACACAAAGTGTCTTTCTGAAGAGTGACTCTAGTCATGTGCATAGTGTTTATCCATTTATTGGCAAAATTACATTTAGCAGGTCCATCTATTCCCAGCTTCTCCTATGTCTTCTTACTTAACTTCATATCAGCAAGCGTTTGTGCCTGTGTATGTGTGCACAAGTGTGTGCAATTGTCTACCTGGTGGTTAAGCATCAACCCATTATCATTTCACACACAACACTGCCACTGAGTCCTGTCGTTTCCAAGATTGCTTCGGGTGGATAGATAACAGTGTCACAGATGTTTAAACTCCAGCTGAAAGTTGTTTTTTTTTGCCTCTCCACCACTTTGTTTTAAACTTAATGTTTCAACTGTTGGATGAATTGCTTTGGCATTCATGGTAGAAGTATAGAATCCAATTAATCACAACTTTTACACTTTTGCATTTTTCAAACAAAAAGTAGTATTCACTAGAGTTAATAGTACCCTTTTTGTGTCTGCAAAAATAAGTTTTTCACTTATTACAAATCATATTAAGTACTATATGTTTTTTGTTTGTTTTTTCCAGTATAAAATAATTTAGTGAATTCAGTCAATATATATCAAAAACTATTTGTTTGTTTGTTTGCTTTGGTTCAGACATCACTCCTAAAAGTAGTTGCTGCAGCATCTACGGTGCCACATTCTACTCCTTACAAAATTATTTCAAAGCTTCTTCTCATTGTTTAGAAATTTAAGTATGCTGATAAGCTGATGATTAAATGTTATTGTCTCGGTTGAGCATTCATCTATTTTCCTAAACAAACTCCTGTACATTTCTACAACCCAGTGAGGAAACCCATTCATTTCCATGGTAAAGTCATACTAGTTAGGTTGTTGTTAGACATCTTGACAGGCAGCTGCCCTATTTATGACAATACATTACTTGGGGTGAGGTTGGCTTTGCTTGGCTTTAATTTCTCTGTGCATAAATAAACTAAGAAGCGTTGTCGTTTTACAGTTCAGCACATCCCAGTTGTTAAACATGTTTTCAGGAAAACATGTTGAATACAGATATCATGTTTTTATACTGATGACTGAATTTCCTTTATCTTTAAAAAGACTTTCTTCTGCAGGTAATTGCAAAAATGGCAACTCCTACTGTCTCTTTTTTTTTTGTTGTTGTTGTTGCACATAAGTCTTTTTTAATTAATTGCTTCTTTCTGTTCTTGCTATGTTTCTGTCTCCTGTTATATTGTGAAGTGTCATGTTCATGTAATGGATGTTTATTTGCTGCGTTGAGCTTTGCCTCTTCTTTTTTGCAGTCATTTATTTGTCAGTTTCTTGGAAAATTGCTGTTTCTCATGCACACCCACAATCGCCCATTTAAGTATATGTCTGCTTCACATCACCTTCGTCTTTCCACTCACATCATTTATTCAGTGTTGCTTTAGTCATCTTCCCTTGCTCTGCCTTTTGCACCGACCACACAGAAGGCCATCCTCCTGAGTTCTAAATTGTCCCGCATCACTTTTTTTCTTTTGGTAATCACTCAAATTTATTCCAGGATGTCACCCATATTCAATATCAACAAGAAATGGCAGCAGAGTCAAAAGGCTCCCATGCAGAGTGTTCATTTCATTTTGCATCCTCTTGCTCCTGACACCTTTCAGTTGTGCTTTTTGAGTTAGACTGTACACTGACATCTTCCCTGATACCAATCCAGTCATCTGTCCTACTTTCTCGTTGTCATTGTTGTTCCACTAAACTCCATGGTAACGCTGGCTCAGTCAAGCTGCTGCGCTGCCAAAATTATCAAAAGTGTCTCCAAGCTCTCATTGTTGCCATGGCAAGTAGTCTCACCTAGTTTTAAAGTTTAATGTGTTGCCTACAAATCATAGTGTCTACTTTATAGCTTCCCTCGGAAACACAAGAATTATTTTGGTGTTTTGTTTTTTTTCTTTTTCTTTCATGAATTTTGTCATTTACACACTCATTTACCTAATGCATTTCAAATGTGTTTGATTGGTTTAAAACCTGCTGTTTTGTTGAAACTATTCAAAACATCATTCATCTCCATAACAGCATCTTTCTAGTTATGATTTTGGAAACATTGCATTATTTATCCTTGACATGGACCTTAATGAAAAACAAACAAATGAAAAGAAATTCATATATTATTTTTATATATAATGTAAATATAGGATATATATAATCCTATATTTATATTTGTTTATTAACTCAGTTGAAGTAATCTAAAAGAAAGGAACAAAAACTAAATACATTATTTTTTAATTTTATTTTAGCAAGCCATTTTAAGCTGATTTTTTTTTTCTATCAAGAGAAAATGTATTTTCTGTTTTGTAAGTGTTTCAGGTAAATTGAATGAGGAAAAAGAGGCACCAGGGACTAGAACTGAGACAGGCAGATGAGAGGATGCATTTGAGTACTTCATTATTGCACAGGGCTGTTTTATCTCTGTGTGTGTGTGTGTGTGTGTACTGCCCATTGGGAGGAAAAAATGTAAAATGAATATGCAATTCAGGGACTTGATGAGGATACACAATGGGCTGTAGAAATTTTCCAGTTTGTTGCTATCAGCCATATTCTTGTATTTTTCTTTCGGTTTATTTCTGCATTCATCATTATTCATTTCTTCATTTCAAAAATCCTACTCTGACTTCTAATGTGAACTTGGAGCACAACATATTGCCACATAGACCTTTTTTGTTTGTTTGTTTGTTTTTGTGTTACCAATACAAACAACACAAAAATAATAAGTTGTTATACTTGGTTCTGATGTGCTGAGGGTTTGTGTTACTGTGCTTTTACTGCAGTTAACAAAACACATTAGAATTATATGTTTTATGTAGATATGAAAAAATAAAAAATAATTCATAAAATATTCATAAATAAATGCTACATTGAGGTATACACTGCATATATATATATATATATATATATATATATATATATATATATATATATATATATATATGCTCAGACAGCTACTGAGCAGAGGATAAACAGGTAGCAGGCAAGCAGGTGCCAGGTGAACACAAAAACAAACAACTGGAAAACAAAACTAATGAGCAAACAGGGTGCAGCTGGTCAGGTATGGATATCAAGACACCGGTGGAGTGAGACAACAATCATCGAGTGTATGTTAGAATGAACGATGTTGCCATCTGTCAAAGGAAGTATTTTATTTGTTGTTGTTTATGGAAGCCAAAAACAATTTTAAAAAGGGTGTAGTACTTTAATTCATTTACAAAAAAGGGGCACAGGTCATTACAAAATCAAGATTAAAACTGATTTGCTTAACAACTGTAGCTATAGTCACATGACTTTTGTTTACTAATTAAAGACTGTGGGTTAAGAATTGCTGAGATGTGTAAAGTAACAAAAAAATCTCTGAAATATCAACATGTTGCATTTCTTTTCAAAAAACAGACAAGTAAACTGACAATATTTTTGTACCTTTTGGTGCATTTTTGTATAACAAATGGATGTTGGTTGTTGCTAAAAAAAATGCTGAAATGGTATTAGCTTTAAACACTCTTCATGTAATTACTCTATTGGAAAATCTGTTTAAATTGCTATTGAAGAACTTCACTTGCAACTTTTCCAATAGATTTTCCAAAATTGTGAACCAATTTTATACTATTCATAAGAAAATCACAGCCTAAAATAGCAGAATACAATAATTTATGTGACTTGGATATTGTTTTTCTTTTGCATATTTTATAAAGATGTATACCTGGAACTATTTTAAATTGAATTAATCATTTATATATCTGCTGTCAGTGGTGTTCGTTTAAAATAGGAAAACTTTGTAATTTTGTTGTTTAGCAAATCATGAATTTGTGTTTTGTAAGCGCTGAAATAACTATAGATAATAAGGAAGTTATGCTAAAACCATCATACTTTCAGAATTGGTTCTCAGTTTCAACCATCTAGTTTGCTAAATTTGAATCATTTCTACTCTACTGACAAATAGATCATGGTTAACTTAATTTGTTGAATTATTATCTTTTTCAACACCTCTTTTTTTTTTTAATTCCCAGTATTCATTACTTTTACTGTAAGGAAAACCCCATGATGTCACAGTGGTGTGATAATAAAATTCTTCTGGCTTACCTCAGTCAACCTTTCTTCTGGTAACAGGGATTAAATTTGGGAGTCCCCTTTTTCAAAGCACTGCATGCACTCAAGTAACCACAGCCATGGATAGTCAAACATATTGTGGCTTGATGCTATAAGGGAGTTTCCTCATAACAGATAAATATCTATATAATTTACTACTGCGCAAACATGCAAAAAATAAGAAAGAAGTAATTGAATGAAACTAAGAAACTTGGCTTTGTAATCTCCCCACCACAATCCCCACATAATGTTTACTATCTACTAAAACTGTTAAAACCATCTGCAGCCACTGTAGCTCTCAGTATAACTTAATGAAGCATTAAAACCCATGCACAGGGGGATTTACGACAACCAAATGTTTTAGCACATATTGAACATATGGAAGTTGGAGGGTTTAGTTAACTCTATAACTGCACCACCATGCACATACAGTGGGGAGAACAAGTATTTGATACACTGTTGATTTTTCAGGTTTTCCCACTTGCAAAGCTTGTAGATGACTGTAATTTAATAAAAATACAATGTATGATTTTTAAATAATTAATTTCCATTTTATTGTGTGAAATAAGTATTTGATACACCAGAAAAATGAAACTTAATATTTGGTACAGAAACCTTTGTTTGCAATTACAGAGATCAGACGTTTCCTGTAGTTCTTGACCAGGTTTGCACACACTGCAGCAGGGATTTTGGCCCACAACTCCATACAGATCTCCTCCAGAGCCTTCAGGTTTCGGGGCTGTCGCTGGGCCACACAGACTTTAAGCTCCCTCCAAAGATTTTCT